>NC_066837.1:10804469-11137449 GCF_001640805.2 Lates calcarifer | reverse complement strand
ACAGGATAAAATACAGATACAGCCAACACATCCCTCTGTGTGTGTGTGTGTGTGTGTGGCTGGCACAGTTGTCTTTATCAACACAACACTTAATGTACAATATAGATCACTTCTGTCTATTGACTGTAACTTATTAAAAAGTCAAAATCCTGAATCTCTCCTTAGTATTCAGACCCTTAATTCAGCACTCTGTAGGAGCCTCTTTGGCAGCAATTACAGCTTCTAGTCTTCTTGGGTAAATCTATGCAAGCTTTTAACATCTGGAATTGGGTAGTTATCTCATTATTATAGGGTTTGCCTGGGCCAGTCTCTCTGTCCTTTCCACTGAGATGTACAAGCAGCACAACGACTGCCTTTTCCCACCTGTGTATTTTCTGTCTTTCTGTCAGCTAGCATTAGGCTAATTTTAGCTATTCGCATTTCCATGATGCTCTGAGCTCCTTTATTGTTCTCTCCTTCACAATCATACCTCATCTCGTATCTCAAATCCTTGATGACTAACTTGATTAACTTGACATCTTCTTTCCCCACTAGTTTTGTGCTCTCTCTTATTTACCCAGTAGCTGTTGGGTTACACAAAGCTAGACATGGAGATGGCATGAGATCTCTTTGCATGCCACACAAAGTCCATCAAAAAAAAAAAAAAAAAAAAAAAAAAAATCTAATTTTATCAATCTCATAGTGATCAATAAACATCTGTCCTCCCTCCACAGTGTGCACATCTTTCTCCTGCAGCTCCCTAACAGATTTACTTTGTTTAGGACAGTGTCAAACTTAACTTCATCTCGGGCCACATCAGCATTGTGGTTGACCTCAAAGAGACTTTATGAATGTATCTATGCTCTCATATTACATAATTGCCACTGCACTTTATTATTATTTGTTTCAATAACTTAATTAGTAATTAGCTTTGAAAGGTAAGTTATCAGGGGTGTACACACATGTACCACACATGGCAGGCAAGCCATCAGTAATTAGCCCCACCAACTTCTCCCAGGGTAATTTCATTTTACTTACAGACTTCTCCACCTCACTGAAGATGTTCCTCTCTCTTGTCGTCCCGTGCATGGCGGCCACATCCAGGGGCTCCTCACTGACAAGTCTGCATCCATGCCTCTTAAAGATGTCTAGATGCACTGTATCAGTGTTGTCAGTTCCTTTGTCAGCCAGACAACTGCGCGCTTCTCATTCTCCGCTAGTTGCTGGACTCTGTCTCTGTTCAGGACACAGCTGCTCACATACAATGCTTCAAAAATACACCTTCTGAAAAATACTTTGAAGCTCGGGCGGCTGGCTTTCACCGCTGCATCACTGTTTGCTTTTTGACCTTCTGTTGCTTCTCTCGGTGGCTAACGTTAGCATACTTAGCTCCGTGCTTGGTGTGAAAGCGCTGACGTAAATTGTTTCCATGGACACCGCCGCTGCCTCGTAGCAAAGAGGACATACCGGCTTGTCTCCATTAAGCACAAATATTTATTCGCTTTCCAATCTCTCATTAAACTACCTTCCCTCTGCATCAACTTTTTTCTTCTTCGACATTTTCACACGGTTTTTCCGCCTGCCCTCCCAACTCCATCAGTGACTAAAAACCGCTACAGGAAACTGCTGAGATTGAGACACTGCCATCTAGTGGCTAGGTCCTTTCATTGCACAGGTAACAAAATCGAGATGCATTCACTATCTTTCTGTACAGCGGCATATGATTAATAATCGTGGTCTTTGAAAGCTCCCACGGGCCACATAAAATCAATCATCAAGTGTTTCCACTAAATCGCCCTAAAGTGGGAACAAATCTACACTTAAGAGTGATGTCCTGCTCTGAGACACTAAGTATGGACTCTGTTTTTGGTCTCTACCACCTCCTGAGGTAAATATCTGGCTCTTTAGCTGTAAACGCACCAGCTCATCTCTACCTGTGTGTAGCTTCTTATCTGAAAACAGCCTCAGCTGTTGCAGGAAACACAGCTGATTGAAGCCAAGACTGAACCCAAACTGCAGTCAGGCTATGTTTTGTTGTTTCATCAGCTGCTATTTAAGCCCCAAATGACAACTTCAGTTATCTTCATTTAATTTGATCCCAGCAATAAACAGCTGATAAGAAAATGAGTTTGAACCTGACCCTGAACAGGCAGTGACTAGCAGCTCTGACAGCTGATGTGGACCCAGTGTGAAGAGTCTCTGAGTCAGTCTCTCTTCTTCTACACTTCTATTACAGATGTTTCCATCTGATGCAGTGTTTTCCTTCAACCCAGTGAGAGCTGTGAAGTTGTGAGATGAACAGATGAATGAACAATCAGCCTCAGTCCTGATCACGCCTCACAGATGACAAGAGAAGGTGGGAGGAAGAAAAGAACAGAGGCACACAAAAGGGACAAATGACGAGTAAGGAGGGACTAAAAGAAATGAGAGGACAACAAGGATGTGAAAGAGAGGAGGAGAATGGGAGAGAGGGGGAAGGATATACAGGTTACGACAGAAATATCACAAACAGGAAGCTGGTGTCAACGGCAGAGGAAACCACATCTCTGCGCTTAGTAACCACCTTCGTCTCTCACTCTCTTCTCCTCCTCCTCCCTCTGTCTCTGTCTTCTCCAAAATTTTCCATTCAGCAACTTCAAAGACGACAAATCAGGTCAAACACAACTCAGATCATTTTACTGAAAATAGAAAGTTCACAAAATTAATTACAAATCACAGTCGACAAGAGAAACTATAAAACAAATGTCATTATCTCACATTTAATCCCTTGCTGTTCTCAGGTTTATTGCTGTTTTTCCAGTACAGAGCCTAGCTTAGCACAAAGAATGGGAGTGAGGTAAACTGTTAGCCTGGCTAAAACAGCTTCTGCACTCCGCAGCTGTCTGATCGACCTGTTGCAGCTCATCTGGACAGCTGTGAGCAGTCGCCGTACCCAGAGGCTGCTATTTACGAAGTAGCTCCAATGCTAACTGCTGCTAAAAACCATAATGTATGAGCATAATGTACAATGATGGCAAATACGTGTGTTTCCCAAAATATTGTACAGTTCAGTCAGGGTGATGTAACGTAACATTTTTCATTTTCATGTAGAAGAAGCATGGCTAACTTCTGGGCAGATCGTTCAGATGGTTTACAACAGAATTTCTAATATGAACTTTTAGCAATAATATCCTGGTAAATAACTGATCAAGTAACTGATGTGCTTTCACAAAGATAAATATCTATTGATAGGGGATAATGATGATGATGATGATGATGATGGCTGAGGAAGCTGCACATCAGAAGTTGTAGTCACTGTTCCTGTTGGATGAAGGTTCTCTGCTGTCACTGACCGCCAGTCGCTCCAGAGCTGGTTTGACAACACACAGGAAGAGAAAGTCATGTGCTATCAAAGTGCTATACAAAGAAGAGCCCTCGTTTAGCATGTAGAGATATGTATATAACTCTGTCTCTGTGTGCGAGTATTACCAGGGTAGGACAGTCTCTTCTCTCCATCATTTTTAACCGCAGTTTTCCCTCGATGGTAAGACACTGAGACAGAGACACAAACAGACAGGACAATTAAATGATTCATCTGCTGTTATCAGGGCGGCTCAAGAAGGTTCCAGGTTCAAACCCCAGTTTGAGCCCTGGGCTTTTCTGTGTGGAGTTTACATGTTCTCCCTGTGTCTGTGTGGGTTCTCTCCAGGTTCTCCAGCTTCCTCCAACAGCCTGGAGACATGCAGGTTAACTGGTGACTCTAAATTATCTGTTGGTGTGAATGGCTGTGACAGACAGTTTTAATTAGAGATACAACAAGCTTTTATTTATTTATTTCAGATTACAATACCATTGTAGTATGAAAAAGTCTGTCTCCTATGGGGACCTCTTTACATATGTAATTTCCAATGCTTAAAGTTGTTAGTGAGTACCTCAGTAGTATTGCTGGGTGACAGCATTTGTCATTGTCATTGCAGCATGAGTCACTTCTGGGTGAATGATGAAGTGTTTTGGAGACTGTGGTTCATTTTGCACCAAAAGTTAACTGATGTGTGTGAGACAAGTGTTAAAACGACTGTAAAAAGCTGTCGTCTGTCTCTCAGCACTGTCGTCCCTCCTCTGTCTCTGACTCTCAGCTCCTGAAGATGGATGTGTTTAGAAACAATACACCAGCACTTTCAGCAGCAGATTAATCTTCATTTGGTGCTGTTGTGAGTATTTGGGGCAGCAAGATGGTGTGTGTGAGAGTCAAAATACACTACAGTGTGTGTGCTCGTGGTGATGAAGGAACATGTTGCCCAGTGTAACAGTGTCGTCCACTTGTGTGTTTTGAGGTGTATATCGTATATTCACACACAGCAGCCTACAGTGTAAAATGGAAGAAAAAGTTAACATCACCACACTCATGGTTAAAGACTGTGTGTGTGTGCGTGCGTGTGTGTGTGTGTGTGAGAGAGAGAGAGAGAGAGAGAGAGAGAGAGAGACTCACCACTGTGACTCTGCGTTGGTCCAATCCAGCGATTCTGTCTCCTGTCTGACACTGAAAACCAGCGACACAGTCAACATGTAAATATTACACTTTGACCTGATACTGATAATAACCAGAGCAACAGAATAACTGGCCCCCGGAGCTCATTTTTTCTGTGAGTGATGGTTCCTACATGAACACGACATTTTCTGACAAACTCACCAGAGTCTGTTTTATTTCACAAGACAAACTCACTTTGAGGTGGGCGGAGTAAAACAAAAACTAAATGTGTCCTGTCCCTGTGAGCCAGCTGAATTTAAAGTGACTGTGAACCTCTCACAGAGAAACGTCACTTTCCTGCTGCTCATAACTGATACTCACTCCCTCAGTGATGATGATAAGCAGTCATGAGCACCATGTTCACCCTTTAGATTCACACCCAGATCAGCCCGATACACCATGAAAATATGAGGTATCATTATTTTCTGCAGGTTTATTAAAAACACCACTCATTCATTCTATTCTATTCTATTCTATTCTATTGTGCCAGTTTGACAGAATCCCTGAATTTAAGGCAACAGTTTTTCTTAGACATAATCTTTAATCTGGCAACTCTTTATCTGAAAATATGAGAGTAAGTACTGATTGCATGCAACCAAGTGTACATATACACATCTGTCTATTGTGTGTGTGTGTGTGTGTGTGTGTGTGTGTACTCACATCTCTTCTGCAAAGCTTTGACGGTGGGCCTGGTGAAGCGGATCAGTAAAAGGACCAGCAGCACACAGCAGAGCAAAGCTGTCACCACTTTGTAGGCCTGCAGCTGTCCCCGCACATCTGGGACAACTGGCTTAACTGCCTCAACTTCAGATGGACACACACACAAAGGTTCTCAGATTCAAGTCTGGAAATATCTACCCAGAATCTGTTAAATCTCATAGACATGAGTTAGACCAAGAAATTAAGTGTTTAGATTATAAAAAGGACTCACTGCATCTTTAAACTGTAAAGCCTTAAGTTAGACCTAAAATATAATCTTCCCATGGTTTCAGTGTCTCTACATTTGATATTTGCTGTTTTACCAGTTCAAAAATCAGAAACGAGGACAGATCATCATGAATTACCATGTTGCTGTTTGTTTGTTTAGTGTGTTGCAGTGGTCAGAACGCACAAAATCAGACAGATAAGACGATGTGTGTGTGTCTAAACATCCACAACATCAGATAACCAAGCTGTCAGTCACTCTCAGTCATCTACTATTTCATAGTATTTCATAGTCTCACTACTGCATCTGAGCCCACAGACTACATCCAGTCGAGTCAGTTTGGATCATATTACAGGACTCAATATATTTGATCTGTGCTCTTAAAGTTTAACTGAGAGGAAAAATACATCTACGTCTTTATACAGTAGCTAGCTACTAAATCAGATATGCTAGATGCTAGCTAGCTAACACCATGTTTATATGTTTATATAATTATATGTTTATTTTGTTCAACATTCATGCTTTTTGTTGATTGAAGTTCTACTCACAAATAAATCAAAGTCATAAATGTGATTGTTTGAATGTGTATTAGTTTGCCGCATGTCTGTTTCTGACAAAACTACACGATCAGATTTAGGTTTCTATTTGATACAGTTTGTACAAATTTCTAGTTTCTAATCTAGAATTTCCAAAATTCCCCATCTTAACTTCACATGGAAAGTGTCTGGGAATTCACCAGAAATTTTCTGCCCCTGTGCAACCCTAATACTGAGTCATAACAATGTGAAAACTCTTTTTCTGTGCTTCAGTAAGAAGCCCATTCCTGTCTCCTCTCTGCTATCACCATGATCTGAAATACAAACCACATTTGTACTGAAAACTGTGAAAGTTGGATGCCTGGTGATATTCTTAGTCAGTGACATATTCTTGGATTAGACAGTTTCTGATTTCAATCAGAATTTAACTCACTTTTTTAAACGTTGTTTTTATTTAGGCAAGGTTCTTGGCTTGACAATATAAAAAATGAATGTGTTTGAGAAGTTTAGTGTCTGTAGATGATGTTTTATAGAAAACTTAAGATACCTTGTCAAAATTTGGTATGTGTATGTTTAGATCCTTCTTCTGTGGTTAAATACTACATTGTATTTGATACTGCTGAGTATAAAATGTCAAACTACAAAAACACATGAAAGTATCTCACTAAAACACACACCTGAAGGCAAACAGTGACACACACACACACGGTGGACCAACCTTTGCATCGGACCCCCAGTGTCTCACAGCTGATCATCCACTCTCCTCCATCCTCAGAGATGTCATAACCATCGTTCCTGCTTCCTTTGATCAGGCCTGGCTGTCCTTTACAACCTTTTATGTTCAGACACACATTCTTCAGAAGCTCCAGGACAGTGTGGCTGTTGCTGTGACAGACAGGTGTGAAGTCGGTGGAGGAATTATAGAGTCTCACGCTTCCTTCACATTTACCTGTCCAGTGGACGGTGAGGAGGCTCACGACAGGTGCAGAGCTGCTAGGGCTGGAGGCAGCAGTGGTTGGAGTAGCACTGAGGCAGGGACAGGTGTTATTCATCTGAGCAGAGGGGGCAGTTGCGCTGCTGTTTAGTGGAAGTGTTGCTGCGTCTGCGTCTGGGAGACAGATGTCAGTTAGTACGGAAAACAACAACATCAACACACTGCTTCAAAAGAAGATGAGCATCACTGTGTCCTAGTTCACATTAATGTAAAACATCTAATGGATGATCAAACCTGCCGGGTTCACTGGTTGACAATTAATGAAGACTTTGTAATATTAGCATAAAGAAACATTTGAAGAAACACTTATTTTTAATGCCAGTTTGTAAGAGGGGATGGATTTATTTCTCTCCTCAAATATCAACTTTGCACAGGTGGAGAGAATCTCACCCTCAGGGTGGAGCAATGACCCACCAACGAGTCACACCTGGGCTCATGTGACCCTAACAACTCACATAACGACAGGGTGGGTTAACGACTCTCAGGACCACCTCCAACAGGTTAAATAATTGGGACTCCCCAACCATACTCTCGAAATGAGGAAGTCTTTTAGAGAAGAAGAAATCTAAAAGAAGTCCAGTTGTCTTCAACTCTTAAGACAAACATGACCTGAATGACTGAGAACGTACAATGACAACATCAGAGCTCAGGACTGTAGGACTTGAAGTTCAACTTGAAAAAATCTGAGATCATTCAGTCAAGTACTATTCTTCAAATATTCTAGTAGTTTTTAATTTGTGGTCTAAGCCCAAAGTCTCTTTGCTTCCACTCTGGTTAATAATTGTCCTCATACACACTGGTATATAAGATCATTGATCATTGATTTATCACATTCCTCCGAGCCACAGAGCTACACTGTTGTACACTGTTGTTGTGCACATGTTCCCTCATCACCATAAACACACACACAAGAAGCGAACGGTTCTGAAGGTAACCGGTCACAGTGATGTGACCCTGCACTCTGGACCTGATCTAACAGATCAAACAGGCCCCTAGTTTCAGGCCATGTAAAATATGAAATGTAAATTGGATCCAGACACACACTGGTGAGCATGTCCTCGTAGTATGAAACGACAGAACTAATCTAAGAAAGGAATGAATTAATTAATCAATGGAAATGTTTTTATTGTCACGGCTATAGAAACTAATATAGAGAAACGCAGTACAACAGAACTTTGCACAGACAGGCATGTCATGAAGCCACAATAAATGCCATAACTGAAGCAATGCTATAAATAAGAAAAATCCCCAGGTTAACACACAATTCAACAGGTCTTCAAACACTGCAGCCACAGCTGCACCACACACACCATATCCAGCAGAAGCATCAATATCAACTAATAAATGACAAAAACATAAACAATAAAATATAGGTTAAATGTATTTTACTCACCGAAACTGCTGATTATACGTAGACAAATAAAAAACTGTTTCTGTCGAGCAGACATTCTCACCCCTAAAGCGATTTAAAACTTTCGACTTTCAGCATTAGCCTCCATAGCGATAGAAAAAGACTTATTGTTTGAACTGAGACGCACAGAGAAGCTCTACAACAGAGAAAACAGCTATAAAATCTATAGTAAAGTGTATTAGCTTGCGCTAGTAGCTAGATGCGGTTTGCTAGCCCTGACCAGTTCGGTCTCTGACCATCCAATCAAATGACATGAAAATGCTGACGTTAGCGAAGGCCCTGCTAGAAGGCCCGGGCCTCGCCAACTCGAAATCTGATTGGTTAAAGGACCCGCGAGGCAACGGTTCCATTGAGTTTCATTTTAGAATACCGGGGCCTGCACTGTTGATTCTGAAGGCCCCAAGGCAGAGTTCTGTTAACTTGGCAACATGGGGCTGAAATCTGATTGGATAAAAGCTCTAACATAAGCAGACTGTATTGGAAGTAATGTAACCAAGAGGAAATTAGATGAGATGAAGAGAAAACACTATTGGAAACAATTTAATAC
Organism: Lates calcarifer; assembly: GCF_001640805.2. Taxonomy (NCBI): domain Eukaryota; kingdom Metazoa; phylum Chordata; class Actinopteri; family Centropomidae; genus Lates; species Lates calcarifer. Next base: position 11,128,550 of record NC_066837.1, on the reverse strand, counting down.
ATATAATATAAATGGGAAAAAAACATGTATAAAAATATAATTCAGTGATTGTGACAGTGTTTGGGCCAGCAGAGAAGGCCTTGCTGGCCCTGACGGCCCACAACTGCATTCCACACAAACCCATCCAGTGTAATATTCTATAATAAAAATATTTTTTTTAATTTATTTAACATTTTAAAAAAGTGAATATATAAAAAATAGCAACACTTATTTTGCTCCTGCTGCCAAATAATAATTAAAATAAGAAGAATTTGAACAATGAAAGAAGACACATTACAACCTGCTTAAGTATTATGTAGAATGTAAATATGTATTACGTTCACAGATTCCACCATTTTTCATTCAGCTGTAACACTGTTTATCTGTTTAAATGTGTCCATCAGCATTTTTTTTTTTTTAATTAAAGAATCAACACAAACAAATGTTCTCATTCCCTGTGAAGTACTGATCATCCAAACTACCTGTCAGTTAAAACAGTCAGCACTCCGTCAGTTTTTCAGATCTGATCACCACAATCTCGCCTCTATTCAGTGCCGCCGTGTTGGTGTGACGCCACAAGTTTCAAAGCCTCTGCAAACAGAACTGAAACCATCTGCATGGCTGAGTACCACCATGGATAAATGTGAACATTTGTCACTGTTTTATTTAAGGTTTTTAAAGTTCTACTAAAAGTTTTTAAAACCCAAACCGAGGTTTTGGTTTTTTGTTTGAGTTGACAGCAGCACAGTGCTGATAACTCTAATCTAACCTCTCGATTCCTAAAAAAGATTTCTCACTTTACACTTCGTCTGAACTCTAAATCCAACGAGCTCACTTCAATTGGTTTGATGTGTTTAGTCAATAAACCTTATTTCTATGTGTGCATGCTTCACATCTCAATGTGAATTATTATTATATTTATATTTTATTATATTATATTTTATATAAAAATATCTGTTTGGATAAATAAAACTTATTTTCTGAGAAGTTAGATTATACACAATCTGTTCTTCAAACAAGTACAAGACTAGATTAGCTCCATATACGTAATGCAAGGTCAGAGTTTTGAGTTGAAGATCTTACAATTATAGATGTTTTTAATGCAGCTCAGCGTTGGAGTTCATATCTTACAACACAAACTACACTGTTCACAGAATGAATCTAAAACCAGGGGCGAAAGAAGCACTGAGATATTTTACTCCTGTAAAAGTATCAGTTCAACAAAGAAGTCCTGCATCCACCACGTCAAAATATTAACTCAAAATTGTAAATTTAGTACATTAGTATTATAAACAAAATATACCTTAAATATGAAAAATAAAAGCAGGATGAGCCCTGTCAGGGTGACTTTTATACGAATATAACACTGTACAAAATATGATTGGTGTATAACTACAAACACATGGTTGGACAATCAGCTGTTTACTCTATGGTATTAATGCATTTCACATTATAGTTTAATATTATATGCACCGCATTTTATTTCTTATATAAGAATAATTTATAAAATAATGTAAAAATGTACGATCCGTCACGGCCGCCGGCCAGGTCTCTGCTCCTCCTGGATCTGTTCATACAAACAAAATACCAGCACTAGTTTTATGCAGTTTTCCTCTAAGTTTTTTTGTATCTGCACCGGTTCATAATTTCATGGCACCAAAGGAACATTTGTGTTTGTGTTGCTGGAGGAGAGGCACGGCTGAGCCGGAGTTCGTGCTGATCAGACGCTGCAGTTTAATTCTGGTCTCAAAATTGCATTCGTGTTAAAACCTGCTTAGACCAGCTCTTATAGTGATCGCAGAGGGAGGAGAGTTTTCATGGTTTTACTAAAATCTAAACACACCTCTCATTTAAATCAACTGTGCCCTCTTTCTGTTTTTCACCCAGAGAGATTACCAACAATATCATCCACAGAAGGTCAACCCCGTGACCCCAAGTTCTGCTGTTCTTCGTGATAAGTGAGCTGTCCGTGACAACTGGTTTCTGGGTAGTTGATTAAGAGTTGATGAAAATGATACTCGTCCAAACTCAGTTTAAATATTTTTCTGTCGTGTGAAAAAGATTGTTACAGTCATGTTTAAACCTGCAGTTATGGTTCATATGCACAAACATTTCCATATAGTCAGTAACATCACATTCTATACTGTGAACAAATCAAATGTGTTTGTGAGAATATTTTTTAAATAAGTTCACACATATGAGGTTGTTTGTAAACCTGAACCACCCTGAACCAGTCCTGCAGTTATCTCTAAGTCAGTCCCAGACCAGTCTCCACCCAATAATGTGAGACCTGATATGTTGTCATTGTGCACCCCAACAGTATCCTGCACCCTGAGCTGTCACCCTCACACGAGCTCTGCAGGTCTGTGTGACGACTGAAGACATGAAAATGGTCGGAGGTGGTCTGAGTAGACTCAGCTTCGGCTGTTCTTCTTAATTTTGATCGATTGGTTTCTCTTTTACTTCACCGGCTGGGGCAGCTCACCTCGTATCACAACACTGTGACTGAACTCTAACTGTATTTCTGCTCTAGTTTTTTTTTTTTTTTCACCTCTTTTCACTTTATCACATTTTTTGAATTTAATTTTACTCTATCTCAAATTGCTTGTTTTTCAGAGCTTTTCTTTGCCTGTCAATTGTGTTTGAAATATACTGTAAAAAAATGTGTGTTGGCCTCACTTGTGACTTTACACCTGCAGGAAAATGAAGCGTATGAAGAGTGAACAATAAAATTTGCATGGTTGTGCCATGCTCCAGTGTCGCAGTAAGCTGAGAGTCAACCAATAGGAACAATACGAGCAGACTAAATTTCTATATTTGATTAATAACACCTGTAAGTCCAGTACAAAAAAAGATGTATTTAAAGATTAAAGATTGATATAAGTGGGATAAATAACTTAGATCTTCTCTTTAAAGTCAAAACGAGTCCAAGTAGTTTTTAAATCCAAACATCAAATCGTGTCACTTCCTGAGTTCAGTCGAAGTGTAGGTGTTCAGTCTGTCTGTACTGTATATTACTCAGTGGTAATCAGTGTGATTTTTTCCATCACACGCCCAAAACAATTATACAAGTCTATCTTCACAATTCCTGATTGTTTTCTCCAGTCGTGTGTGTGTGTGTGTGTGTGTGTCAGTAAATCTACAACTGACGATATTTGATCCCAGAAACACAGCGTGTGTATGTGTGTTGGAGGTGTATTTTGTGTGGGTGGGGTGGAGAGGCCGTAAAGTCTCCGTCCACCGCTGCAGAGTTTGATTCCCTTCAGCAGGATCCAACATTCACAGCTGGAACAAAGGTCAAACTTTTTGGATTTGTCTTAGAGAAATCTACGTGTCTCATATCGTCTCATTGCTCTGTTCAATTTACACTGAATAAGTTGTACTGGTTGTTTGTACTGAACTCTGATTTAACAACTGCTTTAATTAATCATATTATGTAGTCTGATCTCAGAACCCTAGTGGGGAGGGGCCTTTGAAAAGCCTTGAAAAGCCTCGAATGAAATGCTTGTTTTTCTTCACGAGTATTTACTGGTGTGAATAAATTCAACTTGACTGAATAAATAGTTTGAGAGACTGATCTGTGGGTAAAATATATAGTAGAGGTTCTCTGACACCTCTCTCACCCCTTACAAAAGGCTAAAAATGGTTTAATCCTCCGCCCACTCCAAACAAGCAAACTGAGGGAAAACAGCTTCTGACTAATTTCTTTCAAAAGACGAGTGAGTAAAACTAATCCAGTTTAAAGACACTGACATTGGCAGTTGTTTGGACTGAAGGTCAGTCAGTCAGGAATCTCTTGCATTCTGTGACATTTTAACTCTTGTGCGTCCTCAGCGACATTTTCCTCCTCAGTGAAACTTTTTATTAATATACAAGATATCCATACATATATATACAAGAAGGTTAAGATCATGGTGATCGATGGGGCAGTGTCTAATTCAAATATAAGTTGTGTTTCTAATTTTAACTGTTCGATGGTTAAATTATGTCTGAAAAAGGCCTCACACTGAGCTACAGTTTAATCCGAGAATATTTTCAAGCTGCATGGCATAAAACAAAGCTTAACACACACACACACTCACACACAACTGTGTACATAGCGTCTTAGATTAGATTAGATATTGTATGTCACTTTTATGTTTGTTAACCTTTACTTTACTGATGGACTCACTTTGGTTGCACCACATCTAATGGTGATCCATTAGGATTATTTTTGGTTGTAGTTATTAACTAATTTTTTTTTTTTTTTTTTTTCATTTTTCCTTTTGTGGAGGGTGGAGGAACTTTAATTTTAAAAAAGTTATATCTTATATATATTAATATTAATATTAAATTATTTATTAAATATATTTTAATATTAATTTCCAGTAGACAATAACTGATAAACACACAGCATCATAGAGACACCTGTCATGGAACATTATCGATCAGTTTTATCTGGCAGATTTTAACATTATGAACCACATGGCTCTCAGTTTCAGACAGCCACAGAGAAACCAGAGAGACCGTCTGTGAACAGGACCCACAGTTTTGTCTGGTCCTCAGGTCATTTGGTGTCTGGACAGCTCACAGCAGAGATGATCGCTTCCTCAAACCTCAGCTCTTTTTGTGGTTTTCTACTGGACTGCTAACGTGTCAATCAAAATCTGAAGCTATCAGAACACATCCAGTGTTAATTTACTGATTATTGCTAACACACGGAGCTTGTTGCTCATGTTCTCCTCTCTGTTCACAGGCGTTTCTTCTCTATTGGGTTCGAGGGCCTCAGATTCATCAGTTAAACTTTAGCTCTGTTTTTGAAGATTGTTAACTAAGGTAGCATGATGCTAACTGATGCTAATTATCAGTTCAACAGTTGCGATGTGATGCTGGGACGACCTTCATCTCCACTGAGCCTGGGATATTCTTACTTATGCGATTGACATTGATTAAATGGAAGTGAAAGGACAATGAGCCTGTCTGCCTGAACTTTGACCCAAAGGAAAGACGTGTTGGACTGTTCTGCTGGACTTTGTGACTTGTTTCTGTCCATCTCTCCTGTACTAACCTGTGCTATTCCTTATATCTGTCTCATTTATTGTGTATTGGTTATATGAAGATAATCTTCTGTGTTCTTGTGTCGCGTTAAAGTTTGACCCTTGCCGCTGATTGACTTTTCTCGTCAGTCTCAGGCCTTGGAATATCCCAATATCTCCGTGGGTTAAGACTGAACCAAAACTTGTTCAATATTTAGAATATGAGAAAAAAAAATCACTTACCAGCAGTCATGAGAAACAGGGCTGAGATGGTCACAACAGTCCTGAAATCCATCACAGTATCAATGGACAACGAGTGGAGGGAGAAGACAGACAGACAGAGAGCAGGAGAACAGACGACACAAATCACACCGAGACGCCAACAACAGAAAAACTGATGAGAGAGGAAATGGTGCAGAGGTGTAAAACTTCTCTCTCTCTCTCTCTCTCTCTCTCTCTCTCTCTCTCTCTCTCTCTCTCTCCATACAGTGAATCACTTCATCCCCGGGCCTGCTGCTGCTGCTTGTGCAAAACTGCAGATTTCCTCCCTTCAAAGCGAGATGGGTGAAGAGAGGCAGAGAGGGGAGGGGAAAATAAGAACTGATGATAAGAGGGGAGGAAGGAGGAAGAGGTAGGAGGAAGAGGTGAAGGGAACGGTGATGTGACTTGAGACTAAATTCACTGTTTTCAACATGTTTGTGAGTCATGAGCCTCGGCGCTTCGACAGGGAAGGCCAAAGCTTGAAATGCAACACAATGATGGACTCAAATGTAAAAACTGTGCAGTAATCATTTAGCGAAAGAAATAAACGATTTCTGCAGCGTAGGCGTCTCAAAGATTTTTGATGTGCAATAATTGGATTTTAGTTTAGTTAGACATACCCAACTTAAAATGAACAATGTGATCAAGGTTGACCACTCAGTTCAAACTGAAGAAGCCTTCTGGATGAGAGGAAGTCCAGCTCTCTTTGTATAGGACTTAGAAGTACCCTGACCTGGACTGAGAAGCTTCACAGACATGGTCAGGTTGCTGTGTAAGTGTTGTAATATAACATGGGACTCAGACTGGATAATTTTCTGACGTCCCAAAGCAATTCAGAACATACTACTGATAAAAAAAAAAGAAAACAATTTTTACATTTGCAATTACAGCCAACATGCAATTCTATAAAAATGACTGCGTGGCCAATTCAGTGATCATTCACAGAGATTAAAACATCATGTAGGTTTCGGTTTGTACCTGAGAAGGTCATGTAAAGAGGGACTGTCAGTATCAGTCACTTTCCCTTTTTTATTTCACCTAATGTAGCTTTAATTTTTTCTGAGCAGTCGACACTGTCTCCAACAGAAGTGACAGTTAGCAGTTAGCATCCATATAACATTAGCTAACATTAGCTAACATTAGCCACGATCAGCCGGTTGACAAACCAGACCATGAGCGTTTGTAACATGGATGTGTATCATTTATGTTTTACGTTTGTTAGAGTTACACAGTCTCACCAAAGGTTGGAAAAATGAGCTTTTTCTTCACAGTATGACAGGATCATACATGTTGGGGATTTTACTCAGTGTAAACATCAGATTCATTTACCTGAATATATGAAACAAGTGATACACAGAACATATCCTGTCTGTGTGGAATAACATTCAGTTCTTCATTCACATGAATATATGTTGTTTACAATGAGTGAAATCCTTAAATACAGGACTCCATATTTCATAATGCCCAGTGACACATTTCTCCAAAAATCAGCCTGATAAATAAATGAGCCTGATAAATCAGAGATAAATAAATCAAACTAATAAATCAGCCTGATAAATTAGAGATGAATAAATCAGCCTGCATGCTCACAGAGTTTGACCACTATTCAGCTGCACTGAGTTTGTGAGCAGCAGGCTGCTGACAGCTTCATCTGATGATGCTGAAATGAGAGAAAATAATTAAAATAAATATTATTTGAAAAATAAATTTTCTCACTCTTCAGTTGCTGAATAAATAAATAAATATTCTTTCAACTGTAATGTTATTCTTTTAATTTTGCGCAGTCTGGGGTTTATCATGGGCTCAGTAATTAAGGTAATTTCAAATTTTATACATATATGTATATAATTATTTAATAATTGTTTATATTATTTCATATTATAATATATATTATATTACATATATAAAAATAGTAAATATTTCTGCTCTGGACTTTAGATTTCTCTATCATCTGAACACTCAGTGCTGCTCCAGTATATTCTACAGTGGGTCATATTCATGTCAGCCATGTTTTTTTCAGTGCAGTCAAAAGGAATGAAAAGTTAAAGTGTGTAACCTGGTGTTCCCTGATGCAAAGCTTCAGCCTCAGTGTGTGGAGCCTTGTTAATGTAGAAAGAGTGAGACATCACCTCCTGCTACTGTCACTGGTGATAAATCTTCTCCTGACTCATCTCAGCGCTCTACTCCACCATCACCATCACCGCTCTCGTTTTCTTTCATCCTCCGCCTCTGGTTTACGGGGCCGTAGAGACGACAAAAGCCCCGCAGACTTTCACCTCCTCCTCCTCCTCCTCTCTGCTCTGCATCAGCTTTCTCATCACAGCGGACACATATCACCCAGGTCGCCTGCTCTTCTCAGGAGACACAAACATCTGAACTGAGTTTAGGAAATGTTTAGGAAAGAGTTTAAATTTCTCCTCAGATTCACTTCAGATGGTAACAGTGGAATAATAAATTTACAAGACTTAAAACTTTTTTACTCACACACCGTCAGTCAGAGTGTCTTCAAACAGCTCGGATAGCTCTACTTTTTCTTTTCAAACACTCATCTCACAGAGATCTTAAAAACATCAAAATCAAATTGTTATGAAGAAAGACATTTATACAGAGTATATAAATGTTACAGTGACTTATTACAGTGTGTCGTCTGGTATTTCACATCAGGTCCACTGGCTTTGTCTCACAAATGACATCTCACATTAAAACCATCTTCAGTAGAAGTCTTTACCAGAGCAGCAGAAAGCTCCGCACATGTCACTGCTGTGTCCTGGAAAATTCACCTTAATTCAATTTAAGTGACAGTTTCTTGTTATAATTTTACAGTTTTATGCAGCTCTCTTTTTAAAGTTTTATTCCTTAAATGAAACTGTTTACTCTTAAATTTTATATGTAGTACTGTGTTTATGACTTCATATAAAAAAGTGTAATAATAATAAGTAATAATAATAATAATAATAATAATGATCAGTGACAATTCTGATAATTGATTATTTGTAATTTCAGATGCTAAAACTGTTTCCTGTGTCTTCAGTGTTCTGTGATAATAAACTGAATGAAAACAAGTCATCTTGGACGTTTGTCACCATTTTATGACATTTTATGAACCAACTGACTGAGTTATAAAAGATGATAATCAATCATAAAAATAATCTTTAGCTGTATTGTTAAAACAGTCTTATATGTTATGAACAGTGAATTGTTCGAGGTGATATGAGACTAATGTTTACGTTTGGAGAAGAATAAACATGTCAGTCAGTAACAATAATCTCTGAACCCAAACCACTGACACTCTGTTGAGTGGTGTTGTACAGTGAGTGACACATAACGATCAATGAGAGGAAATCTGTCTCTGAAAACTTGTGTAAACAGGGAACATTTAATCAGTTAATTTTGCTGCAGTCCTGTGCAATATGAATCCAAATTTTTAGAAATATTTCAAAAATTTTTTGAACAAAAAAAAATGAAACTAATGTAATGAACTGACCACAAGATTAGTCACTGTTGTTTATGTTGTAAAAAGCACATTTGAGTTTTTTTTCTTGTATATTGACTGATTTCTAATTTGACATGTGGTTCCTGACTTAACAGGACCTCGCTCTGAAAACCACATCCTGCTGATCGAACTCAAAAAGGACAACAGCATCAGAGCTGGAGAGAGGTCGACAGTTGGCGACAGCCTGATGAGACACAGTGGAGTTTTTACCAGAGGCTGCAGAGTGAGGAGAGAGAGAGGACAGGACCGAGGGACAGGAGAGGACAGGTGTCACCTAACCTGATGTCTCACAGATGAAAGCACAGGTATCTTGTTGTGCAGCCGTCCACATCTGTCCTCAGACTGAGAGGCTGTTTAAACCTGCACAGGCTCATGTTGTTAAAGTGTGTTCAGACAAAGCTCGTTAAGATATGGTCGTTTTGGTTTGACATTTTTGCCTCCATGACGTCTAATGTGACTCTTACTGAATGTAAAGACCAGCTCTGTAACTCCACTGAAATATGGATTTGATCATTTACCAGAGAAGCTGTATTTGAGGCAGCAGTGTTGATGTAGCACGTGTTGTGTGGGTGTTTGTAAAACTGGAGCTCACAGTCTGTTTAACACACAGAATATGATTAGAAACAGTCTCAACTCAATCTGATTAATATTAAAGCAACAAATTTGCTTTAAAATAACAAGAAAATCTAGGCTACATTTCCCTTGTATTATTAAATATCTTCTAAATGAATTGTCATATTTTGCTTTGTGAGTTGATAAAGTAACTTTTATATTTCTAAATGTTGTTATATGAAAAACATTTCATTTCTAGTAAATTATGACTCAAAGCATTTGTATTTAGATCAACTCCAGTTTAATTATTCACAACCCAAAAAAATTAGAAAGAAAACAAAAAAGGCTCTTTAACAATCTACAGTCATCGTATAATTTCTCAGCATCAGAACAGATTCACCATCTGAATGTTTCCTCCTTCTGGATAATAATCATGATAGACTAACACAACATCTCCCTTGTGCTTCTTCTAAAACACTGTGATACTATTATTACTGTCATCCTCTCTCTGGGACGCTCAGAGAGGATCACCCAGGTCCTAAAGCTGGACACGAAGAGTTTGTCAAGCTCAGGAGTTATTTTAGTATCTTAACCTGTTGAACTGAGGCCAGCTGAGACTCTGCTCTGCGTCTGCGGTGAGAAAAAGACAGAACTAAACAAGAGGACGATGTGAGCACCATCAGCGGGCCTTTTATCCTTCATGCACATCGCGTCCTGTGAACAGATCACAACACCTGATCACCCTCACTGTTCGGGGGCTGTGGTGACAGTGTCAGATCCAGACTGTGTCAGCTGGCGCCATCGTGTGGAGCTGTGAGGCAGCAGCAGAGAGCTCGGCCAGAGCGTCAGATACATTTCTCAGACGTTTGGTTATGAACTGTTGGTGAGCAAGGTCTAGTAATAAAGAGTTTGTACATTGTACCTAATGATTATTAACTGTTAATTAATCATTACTAATAGTTAATGATCAGCTCGGAATAAGAAGACACTGTGGCTGGCAGGTTGGCTGCTGTTTATTTCTTTCTACCTGGTAATAGTCTGCAGCTGTAAAGGTTAATATGTTACCACAGAGTGTGTTTTTGGTTCAGACAGTCAGAGGCGAACAGAGAGCTAAAGAGACTGACGACGTCTCCTGCAGCACCAGCTGCTCCTCATTAGGACTGAGTGGAGTTTCACTCACCACTGTCTTAACTCCATGTAGGATTGGCTGTTAGTAAACTACAGGTGGAAGTGCTTAAAGCGTTAACAGGATATAGACCTTACACTTGGTCAAACTGCTGATGTGAACTGAGAAAGATTTTAAATGACATTTCACAAGTATAAATGGAATATACCGCAAATTACAAAATGTTGTGTTAAACTAAATAAGCTGTGATATTTCCAGCTCACTCTGAACTCCACGAGTACAAACTGAAACACACAGATGTCTTAATGTACGCACACAGAAATAAAACTAATTCCTAGCTACATTCCCAAACAGTTGGCAGTTAGTTTAATACTTTAATAACATTTGGACCCTAACCCCTGAAGGTTTGATGTTGTCACCTGGTTTAGTAAATCATCTGACGGCAGCCTGCAGTCACACAAACTGAGTGATGAGCTGCTGCAACACAGTCCAGAGATTTCCACAGTCTGACAATCCAAAACACTGTTCTTATTTATGACCTCTCCGTCTGACAATGCTCCAGATATAAACTCATCTAAGACTAATGCTTTTTGTTTCAGATTATTAAGACTTTGACATGTTTATCCTGTCAGGGCGACACCCCAACATCTGCCCATGTATCAGTGATCCACGACACTTTCTGATAAAGACACGTCTGACACAGCGCTGATCTGATCTGACAGGAGAGTCACTATCCTCTACAGATACAACCACAGCTCCCATCAGTCCTCTGACATACAAAGCTGTAGCCGTTAAATGCTACACATCCATTTTCATGTTTTTTATATTACACAGCACACACTCAACTTCAGCTCGGAGTATGATGAAAACACAGAGGATGGACGCTGGGGTCAAACTCTGAGATGCAGCAGATAAACTGTAACTTAAGTTGGAAAACAGGTTTTTAACAGAAGAAGAGAAAAACAACAGCAGCGGACACGCCTGCTCCTAAAACGTCCAAAAGTTTGTTTGTTTTTTTTTTTTTTTTACCATGTCATTAATTTAACTAACAACTGAAACCAGGGACCTCAAAACCAGTGTCTGAAAAAACTACAGCCAGCTTTAGTACCAGAGACTGTCAGAGATCACTGATTGGCTGCTGGTCCACCCTTCCTATAATCACACAGCTGCTAACTGCTACAGAACAACCACTGTCTACCTCTCTTTATGTTTTCTAACTCTGAATCGACGACCGACTCGCCTCAGCGCTCAGTCTGAGCTCCCTTCACTGACTCCATTCTTTTGGTTTTTGGAGCAAAAACACTGGTGTGTTAATAGCAGTACAGTGTTTTAGAGGCTGGGACCAATTTGGATTCAATTCAGTCACTTCAACATACAGCTCGTATCACTGATGACAGGAATATTTTCACTGTATAAATGTGACAGTATTGGCACTTTAGTTTGAAGACACACCTCCTGACACTGCTACAGTGCAGATCTCACACTGATCCTCCTGCTTCAGCTGGTCGATGTCTGGAGCTGGGAGGACATTTAGGACTGGAGGCCGTGACCGGGACGCTACGACAGATCATGTTTAACTGCTCTGAGAGGAGACGCAGCAGATAAACATGATTTTGAGAAGTGTAATAGAAATTTAGAGAGGTGGTATAAACCTCTAAAACACCATTTAATAATCTTTCATCAGTTACCTACATTACAATTCCAGTGATATTATTTGAATTGATTAAATTGACACAGAATTGATCGCCAACCTTTATATTTTCACTCAATAGAACTATACAGACCACATGTATTCTCACTGATAGTGTGAACTTATAGAAATAAAACTATATTCTTCTGGTAATCATTGTCAAGCATCAGTTCATGTTCAACAAGCAGATGTAGAGAGGAGGAGCGGAGGTGAGGACAGAGGAGGAGGGTGATGGAGGTGAGGACAGAGGAGGAGGGTGAGCGAGATGAGGACAGCACACCACACTATCTATATTTCACCTCTAACACACAGAAGACTGTGAGGTTTTAACACACACTTCATCAGAGGGGATTTGTTGATACACAGGCCTGGCCTGGTCTAATCCCACCTCCAGGTCTCCTAAACGGGGGACCCAAGCTTCTGAAAGGTGAAGACAGCCGTAAGACTCAGAAATACTTCATCGGACAAGTGGGCAATCTAAGATGCCTTCTACAGCAACACATGCTATAACATTTTAAAGTCATCTGCTAGTGCTCCTGTCTCGCCTTGTCTTCCTAGCAGTTTGAAACTACAAACAGATGGTACCAAACATCTGCAAACAACTGGAAATGAAAGCTGCCTCTGTGTCCAGCTGCACCAAGAAATGGAGATAAAATCTTGGGGAGGTCTTAAACATTTGAATTCACTACAAACAGGAAGGACATCCATTTCTTTAAGCTGCAGTAAAAGGTGTCGCTTGCAGTGACAAACCCACTAACTATTATTACCATGCTCTTTCAAATACCTCCTTTAGCACATTGCTAAACTCCACCCACACCAACCATTTATCCAGCAGCAGCAGCAGCAGCTGTTTTCAGAGAAAAGCTCTGATGAAGCACTATCTGGTTCAGCGGCAAACAGCAGACAGACACAGCTCGTAGAGACCGAGCGCAGTGGAGTATTTAGCAGCTAAACAACCAGATATCCCTTTGAAATCCATAAGAGACCAAAAACAGAGCTAAAAGAGAGAGGACACCTGTAGCTGGGGCTGCTGTCTAGTTCCCAGTGTGTTAGCAGTTAGCTCGTCAGCTACAGTAGTTCAACAGTCAGCTTTGCCTGAGCAACAAACTCTGCTGCGAGCTGCAGCTGCAGTTCACTTCATCTGTCAATGTTAAATTCAAGGAAACAAAACAAAGCAGTGTCATTGTCTTTGGTTAAAGAAAATAAAGAGTGACTGGTTTCTGGACTTACTGGTGAAGCTTCTGCCCACTGTCCACAGGTAACTGTGTATCATGAACTTTACCTGCCACTCTTATCACCTGACACGTCTATGTTTGGAGCCTGGAAGAGCCGATATACGAGGCAGCTACAGCTCAAACCCTGCATATTAAATGAACCTAATGTAGGAGCCATACTGTGACAGCCACTCACTCGTCCACTGAGCCCCTGTGGAGATAAAACTAGGACGTAAACCTTCCATCAGGAGCTGCTTCTCCGTGCAGACTGTGCTCTTGAATAACAATGTGAAGCTGACAGATTCTGGTCACAGAGCTACTGGACACTGATGTTGTGTTACAAACACTGATCTCTGTCATGTTTTTGTCTTGTGGGGTGCACTTGTGTGTTTGTAAGGTCTGTCTGATTGCCAAATAGCAACACACACACACACACACACACACTTGAAATGGAAGATCAGGTAAAAGGGAGTGATGGAGACAAGGAGGAGAGTGAGTGCATGATGGGCCATATACAAGTGTTTTAACATTTAAACACAACGCAACAACCTGAGACTAGTGGGGGGTTATAGGATGACAGAGGGAGGGAAAAGGAAAGAGAAAGAGAGAGAAAGAGAAAGAAAGAGAAAGACAGAGAGAGAGAGAGAGAGAGAGAGAGAGAGAGAGACATAGAAATAGTGCAACAAAGATAAGTAAAGCAAGACACCTGTTGAATCTGGGAGTATGGTGGACAGGAAGAGGGAGGGCAGAAAAGGTAAAAAGACAAAGGAGAGAGAGAGAGAGCTCTGGGAGGGAGGAGAGAAGGGGGAGACAGTGAGGAAGGGAAGGATTGAGAAGAAGATTTGAGACATAGGAGCAGTAGTGCTTTCAGGAGTATGGCTGTGGAACTCCATATCCTGGTCTGTAGATGGGTCTCCCCGTTGGTGACTGAGAATTGGAATAGCTGGGCCCGGCGGGGTAGCTGTAGCCGCCATAGCTGTAGGAGGCCGGGTAGGGTGCGGGGCCGCTCTGGGGGTGGCTGGGGGTGTACTGGCCAAACGCTGAGCCTGGGTGTGGGGCAGGGAATGAGGGTTGGGTCGGGTAAGGGCAGGAGGCCGAAGCCACGGGCCCAAAAGCGGGCCTGGGGCTGGGGTAGCTCCCTGCTGGGGCGAAAGGGGAGCCGGAACCTGGGTAGGGAGGGAACTGTGACGAGGGGTTGGCCGGACCGGAGCCTGCCGCTGCCGCCGCTGCTGCAGGGGGAGGGTTGGGTGGGGAGACAGGGTAGGGACTGTAGGGGAGGCCGGAGGAGCACCCTGCGGACGAGGACGCCGGCTGAGAGGCGTTTTGGTAACTGGAGGACTGAGGTTTGGAGTTCGGCTGCTGCTGATTTGTCGTCGTCGCGGTTGTTGTCTGTTGATCCCACGGGGAGGGTGTGGTGGCGGGGTCCTGGCTGACGCCTACTGATGATGTCATGGTGGTGGGATTGCCCTCGCTCCTCTGTCGCAGGATGTCCTGGAGTTTCTCTATCCGCACCCGTCTTTTGTGAGCGAGGGAACGCAGGGAGAGGAAGCGGTCGAGGAAGGAATCCAATGGGAGAGAGCCCTCCAGAAACTCATCAGCCAGAGCCTGCAGACAGACAGACACACACACACACACACACCCAGTGATTCCTGCTGAGCACATCACAGCACTGCAAGTACCAAGCCTCCTCGTCACAATAACTCTGGATAAGTAGGTCCAGTCTAGATATGATGAGATGAGATTGACTACACCTTGTCCATCTAGGCTACAGTGACATTCAAACATCAAGTGAAGTTTAAGTGAATCCTTTTTATCTACATTTATGTATGAATTTGTCTGGACAATGATGTAGTGCACATAGCGTGTATTCAGAAAGTATTCAGACCCCTTTACTTTTTTCACATTTTGTTAAGTTGAAGTCTTATGCTAAAGCTAAAATAAAAACAAAAAACATTTTTACCCTCATCAATCTACACTCAATATCCCATAATAACAAGGGCAAAACAGAACTTTAGCAATGAGACTGTAACTGAAACAACACAGTGAGTGAGTGAGTAATCAGACTCTTTGCTATGACACTTGAAATTTAGCTCAGGTTCCTCCCATTTCTCTGGATCATCTTTGATTGGTAGAAAATAACCTCTTTAATGTATGTCTCTTTGTGCCTCTGCACACATACAGCATGGAGATCAACACAGGAGAGTCAGGTTGACAATTTGTCACATTAAGTTTAATAAAAGCTGTTAAAAAAGTGCTATAAATCCTGCTATACCCCTGACAAGAGGACAGGCTTTGATCCTTCTTAGCTGTCAGTGAGGAAATACTGGAGAATTTATCAAGGCATCTTACAGAATACCATCATGCTGTGATACTGCTGCTAATGTAAGAAGCTACATCATGATATATCACAGTATTACCAGAGCAGGGAGCTTCTAAGAGACGCACTGTGAATAAGGACATGCGGCACATGTGGAATGTGGCACAAAAAGAAATAATCCCTAAAAATTGATGAAAAATCATGATAAATAATCATGGTCTCAATGCTGATCAAAATAACTGTGATTATGATTGTGGCCATAATTGTGTAGCCCTAAACTGAGCATTAAGTATGCAGCTCTTACACAGCCACCGTCATGTGTGTCTGTGTTTTTAACCTGGTAATTTGTTGCTTCAACCTTAAATCTCCTCATAGCTGCTTACGCCACATATCTGTGGCCTTCCAACTGAAGATTGTCAGCTAAATGTCGAACATGAAAAATCTGCTGTAAGCCAGCTGCTAACACCTGCATGTGTGTGTGCAGTCTTACACAGTTACACACTGACCTCTGACTCTGCCTCGGTTTTGCTGCCCTCTGTCTGTAGTCTGGAGAACAACGCCTCTGGAGACACCTGACCCACCATCCCATCTGAGGAGGAGAAGAGGAAGAGTGGGGGATGGGAGGAAGAGAGAGAGAGAGAGAGAGAGAGAGAGAGATAAAAATACATCCCAACAGGAAAACTGGATCTGGTGTGTAGTGACATTATTACAGTGGTAAGTGTGACTGGATACAGAAAAACCACAGCAATCTACAACATCTTCACGTATCAGATTAGATTTTTCTGTTACACCCAAAATTAAGAGAAAATCCTTGTCCATAGTTCAGTCATGTTGGAGACTGTGAACATGAATTCTCATGTGTTCTACTTGTGTCCTAGAATTGTACAGTTTTAGGGAAATGTTCACTTGGTTATCGTTAAAATTCTGGGGTGTGATATACAGAGATCATGTATGATGTTGTATTTTGGTAATATGACAGGAGATACTGTGTTAGAGAAGACCAATATTTACTGAAGATCACAGCACAAGAAAACTGGATGTGAATTGTGAATTGTGAAAACAGTGTAGAGAGAAATGTTTTAGCCCATAACTCAAACACTGTACCCACATTTCTGGCTATAGTTTCTTTCCACAAAATTGCAAAAATATGAAACCTATTTTTTCAAACTCCTCCAAAGCTGTATGTCCAATCTGCACCAAGCTAACCACTTCGTATGTCTGGATTCTCATGATGAAAAGTTATCAGAAGAATTTTCATAACCATTGCCTGTCGCGTCCAGTCAAAACAGAGAGAACAGCATATCTTGGCAGCAATGACTGCCATTAGCATGAAACTTGGTCCAATAATTTGTCACGCCCTGCTGAGTCAATGTGAAAAATGTGGTGCCAATCAGCTACTAGGTGGGTGCTTTGGTTGCAAAATACTGAAATATATAATTATTTTTTCCAAACTACTCTGACGTCGAGTGTGAGAAACGTGAAACAGCATGAAACTTTGCATGTATCACCTGTGTCCTCTCATGACGACAAATTACTAAAAGAGTTCTGATCATACAAAAACTTTTAAAGTTACAATGGAAAAACTTGTTCTCATACACAGGAAGTGATGTCATATCTTCACATATTTCTCTCTGATTAACATAAAACTTGACTCACTGGTTTGCCGCACCACAGTGACATTATGTCCAAATTTTGGCATATTGGCCACTTGGTTACACAAAGTTGAGAAATATGTTTGGATAACAGTAGAGACTGAAACCCCTCACTGAAGTTGTTCCACCACCTCCTGACATTTTCCATGTTTTATGGCAGCACAGTTCAACCTCAGTTATTGGCTAAGTTGGTTGTAAGTTTGATCCTCCATTACACTCGTGATGTTAAGTGACTGTACTCAGCTCATCTCTCAGTCCATGTCCAAGTCAACATGGTCAACTGTGTTTAACTGAGTCATAATATCAACTGTCCTAACACCGACCGATCAGTGTGAGGAGGTCTTAGACTCCCACCCCCAACTCCCACCTCTCATGGAGCAGTGCTGTCTGTAGGTTTCTCTGACAGCCTCCAGCTGAGAGTCTCTCCACCAGCACCTCCTTCTGAGACTCCAGGCGAGGCTTCATGTCCAGGTTTTGCTCAGCCAGGCTGCGATTTGCTGCCAGTGCCATCTCTCTCTCCAACTGAATATTCTGAATCTGAAGTGGAGACAGACAGATGTCAAACACTGGTAACAACTACATTTAAAGCACTTTGTGGATGTCACTAAAGGCAGAGGGATCATGGTGTAGGTTGAAAGACTGGGCACCAACCCTCAATACTTCAATGTGTCATTCAACATTCAAAGTCCAATAAAAAGTATGAACAAGCTAAAGGGAAAGCTGTCTGTAAACAGACTGATTATCTTAGTCTGCTATGAATGAGAAAAAAAGCCCTCCCTGTCTCTGCCAGCTGTACTAATAATAATAATAATAATAATAATAATGCTCTTTGGAAAACTGTTTTTTCTATAGTGATCTGCAGTAATAGTTATTATCACAGCCTTTGCTTTATTTTCCTTCAGGAGAGACAATAATGTTCCAGTTTTTCAAATTGGAAATGGAAAAACTGGAGCATAAAAACCATCCCTTTATCCACATATATCTACCATCCACTACCTGTTTTTCATTTTAGGAAATGGAGAATGCAAAGAATAAATACACGAAGACAAAAGAATCATTTCTTTTATAAGAAATAACCTGCTTGGATCAGTTTAGAGACACAGCGTAAATTACCACGGCAGCAGGCCTCAGGTAAAACCTGTCCACTCTTTGTAGTACAGGTTAATCAGGAAATTACACCTGACGTCACTAAGTTACTCTGATAAGCCAGTAACCTCTTTTTGTAGTACAGACCTCTGGCTTGCTAACTCTTGACTCCAATTAGCTCCTTGTGTGCGTTAGTAGTTAAATAGATTGTGTAGGTTCCTAATTCTAAGTTGGTTTAAGTTGTTAGATGTTAGATGCACATTTTAAACAAAAAGATTCAAACAATGAGGGAAACGTAGGACTGGGTGATATGGCCAAAAGCTAACTAATCCAGGGGTATTTGTAAGTGTAGGCTGTGGGCCAGATGGTCATTCAAGTCACGTCACTGATGCTTTTTAAATAATATCTAAAATCAAACCAAATGAAGGATTTTTGTCATCAAAAAGTCTGGATCTTCAGCACTTAGAGAAACAAGCTGAGCAAAAAGCCACCCAGTGTTATTTTAAGAGTCTGGTCTGTTTGTTTAGGGAGGACACCTCTGTGGATAATTCATCTACCAGTAAATCCATCTGAATGATGAACACTGAAGGAATCCCACAATAAAAACAAGCTCAGCTAAGGTTAGCAGCAGCTCAGCTAAGCTAACAGCCCCCCCGATGTCCTGTATTCACTGAGGAGCACCAGAAAAAAATGATTTTTAACATAAAACCACTTTATTCAGTGTTTTTTCAAGTTTTAATTGTCAGGTCTGTTTGTTTTGGAGAGGAGGGGACCTCTGAGGAGAAATAATGACATGTATGAGTTGTTTACCAATGCAAAAATAAGTTCAGCTAAATTCAATGTGTGGTTGTTTTATCACCCAGCCTAGATAAACGTATGTAAAAATAATCCCAGTGAGATAAAGACTCAGGTGTCTGAACACCTGGTTTACACAGTTTGTTATACTTTTACAATGAACTGACATCAGTTCATCACAGATTTCTTTATATGGTGATTCGCTGCAAAGCTCCAACTCCAGGAACATGTTCTCCCAAAAAAGTCTACCTTATAGGCATTTAATGTACTTCGGGATACAAACACACAACGGTGCAGGTTTACTGTACAGTTTTTTGGCAACAGCAGAATAATATATAGCTTTGGTATTTCCTAGCAGCAGACATTTTCCACTTTAGTCAGCATCTTTCCCCACATACTCAACTATAAACAGACACATCTACGGAAAATAAATTATATATAGACTGTGACTGAAAGACTAATACAATAAGTATGTAATGGGAACAGACATCCTGCTGTAATCTTTGCTGCTGCAGATGCTTGTCCTGTCCACTCTCATATTCTAGATCAGATTCAGCCTCGAACAAGATTTGAGAAGTTGACATTTTCAATCAATAACATGATGTTTCTGACCTTTAGTTACTAGTAACTTCGTTTTACAGTTTTTTCAGAACTTCCTCTTTAATATTGTCTATGGGACAAATGAATGGGACTTTCGCTGCAGGAACCAGGGCCAGCTGAAACAGTTCCTCACATCTCACCACTGTATTTTTCCAGTAATGAGTGTGTTGTTGTGTGCTGTGCTGTTGTTGTCAGTCTGTGACTGTGAGCTAAGAGTAACTGATGCTGATTTGTATTGTGTCTATATGTACAATGACACCAGGAGGAGGAGCTGGCGTGATACACAGTCAGTTTGGATTTTTAATTAATTAGAGCGACAGTCTGGATGGTTTGTGTCACGTGATTACTGAGAGGTTCAATTAACTAAACACCCCGCAAGTTTCCAGAAGTTGTAGATCAAAACCCTGACTTTTCACAGAGGCATTTTGTATGAATGCTCACCCTCTTTGAAAGCCAGACTGGAAAATGGAAGCCTATGGAAAGTAAGGCATCATTTTTACCTCATCAGACTCCAGAGCCATAGACTCCACCCTGTCCGGGTTGTCCAGGAGATCCTGTAGCTCTGATTGGCTAAGGTCCTGGAGCTTCTCCATTTGATTTGCCAGGATGGCTGTCCGTCACATGGAAACCAGGAAATGAAAGTTAAAAACAATGTTTAGAGACAGAAAGTGAACAGTCACAGGCCTTACTTCTGAATCTTAATGTCCCTAACCTCGAGTAGATCATTAAATAGTCACTGACTTATCAAAATAAACCATGTCGCCTACAGCTGCTTCTCCATTAAGTTCCTACTATGTAGGAGTCTATGACCAAATGTGGGTATTTGTTTTTTTATCAACACAAGTGTTGGTACAGATATACAGACAGCTGGCTACTAGCTAGCTAGCATATTAAAGTCATCCTGTAGACACACAGTGGAGGTGAGTGTTCACTGAGGAGAGAGAAGGCTGAAAAATGAGCTGCCACTTACACGATGCTAGCAAACCAAATCCCGCCTGACACTGCGCCGTGGTGACATCCAACACTACCTCTCTGTTCCCACTGACAGCTGACGTGACACGGCCTCGAGATCTTCGACCTGCCCTAACTCCGTCCGCCGAATCGAATCGTTAGCTAGCTACTCGGCGACGTCTGGTCTCAGCTGATGGTTCGCGTTTCAGCTATCTGATGACAACAACAGTCGGTATGATCGCAATGTCAGGCACTCAGCCACCGTCAACTTCGAGGGAAGCCCAGCGGTTTGTCGATCAAAAACGGAACCCAGGATGACGTCGCTGTCCCTAACGACGCTGTTCACGCGCCTCTGTGTCGCGATAAAGTTTATATTACTAAACACGTGCCCGCAGTCGACAGAACGCGTTAGAAAAGCGCCAAATATTAGCTAAAATGAAGAAAGTTTCACTCAACACTGGCAGAAACCGCCGCCATTTTAGGAACTATCCACGTTCCGTGGTTTGCGGGGGTGTTCGGGGCAAAACAAAAACATTCTCAAACAGCACTAGTCAACTAAAATTAACTGATTTCTACATTTCCAATTCTTACCGTTTGCCGATATGCGTAGGAGTATTTTTTTCGACTGTGGCCGTTTTCCTTCTGCTGTCCCCTACGTGGCAGGGTAATGGTGGGGTCCTGTGTTCAGCTGATATAAGGGAAACCCTTCACTGTGTGACGGTGATGTTCCAGCTCCCAGTGTCCGTCCACCGGTGCTGTCAGTGGATGTATATCTGTCACTCTGCTCAGCTGCAGGATCGCCACAGAGACCGAGCTCAGATAGAAAGTACGACGGTACCACTGTCTCAGTTATAGCGGCTGCAATCAGTGGCTTCGTTAATGTTTATGCATAATTTATTAATGCTTCATGGTTCACTTATTAACATTTACAACAGCAGACCTGATAAATCACTGTCGAGCACTTAAATGATTTATTAACATTTAGTAGTATTCAGTTCAAGCAAATTGAGAAAACGCCTTCGCCAATTTAACAACACGCAACAAAACTAAACAGACAAATGCAGCAAATATTCTTGACACAACCCATCACAGATACAGGCTGCCAAGTAGCAGCAACACTACTGACCAGTAGTCAATAACTTCAGAAGTCACAAAGTGCTGAACAAGCGCTACTCAGGCAGGTTAATAAAAAAAAGTGGATATTTGCACGTTCTCTGTCGACAAAGGTTGTGACAAGACATGTCACAAGTACTATATTATTACTATATTATTTTTCAGGCATCTTGTATCAGTATGATACCAATGAGAGCAGTCACAAATACAGTAATGAGTAATATTAAATAAATAAAAGTGGTAACAATAAAGATTATTTAAAGTTTGTGGATTTATTGAAGGAATGTTATACAACAGTAATTCTAAAATAACAAAATAATACTTCATATAAGACCTCAATCGGTTGTGTTTTTTAATTGAAGTCGTTTTTACGATGTGCATATCACTTTTTAAAAGTGGAGACATTCATACACCAACATGCAATGTGGTCTTGTGCAGATATTTAACTGTTGTTCTCAAGGGTTTATGAATTAAATTATATTGTTCACAATGAAAGACAGGCCTTCATGTTTAACTTGCCTAATACATGTAAAACAAAAGACATGATTAGCAACAACACTCAGGGAGGCTGTAGTATTTAAATGACGCCATTCTCCTCTGACCTCTGGCATCAATGAGGCATTTCACCCAGAGAACTGCTGCTCCCTGGATACTTTCTGTTTTTCAGACCATTCTCTGTAAATCCTAGAGATGGCTGTGAGGGGAAAACCCCAGCAGATCAGCAGTTTCTGAAACACTCAGACCAACAACAACCATGAATGCATTGAGTTGCTGCCATGTGATTGGCTGATTAGATGTTTGTCTTAACGAGCAGTTGAACAGGTGTACCTAATTAAGTGGCTGGTGAGCTACACATCAGTTGGGATGTGTAGTCAGAAGGCTGCCACTGTTGGTTTACCTGGAAGTCCTCACTATTGAAGCCACTGTGGATCTAAGTTTGGTTGACCCTTCAAACTTGCCTCCTCCAGGAATAGGCCATGATTTACCATGTGATTAATGACTGTGGCCTCTGATTTAATCAGAAACAAGTGTTCTTGCTCCTCCATGACATCATAAAGAAAGCAGAGACAGCCCCTTTGTGTATGTGGTAACGAGGCACAGATAAGGTACACCTGGACAGGTCGTTAGCTGAAATGACAGTCAGGTGTTTCTGTTTTTACTCCATGCACATTTTAATGCAAGTATGACCACTTAAGTATAGATGAGAATCAGAATAATTGTCTTATATCAAGAAGACAGTTTCATTAGTCTGTCACAATGCAGCATATTTCCATCCAATCATCTGAGTTTTGTTAGGTTTATTTTGCTGTAACTGTACTGAATGTTGCAGGTGGTGAATGATGGCGATGGAGCCTTGATACTAAACTCTATGTTCTGCTGCTGCAAAAAACATTTCTAATGTGAGGTGTCAGACTGAACTGGTTTAAAATGTGAATGAAAGATAAATGAGGAGCAGGAGGTGAAAATAAACTTCTTAAAATCTGCTGTTTGTCTCAACACTTGTTAAACTTCTGTCCTGTCAAATGACCACAGGTCCCAGGATGGAAAACTAGTCTCAGTCTTAGAGACAGTTCACACCACTTAACTCAGACACGGCTGATATTTTGAAGTTTGCTGTGAGGTGTTGTCCCCTACAAATATACAGAGGTACAGACTATGAAGACCATACACTGTAATACAGCAAAAAGCTCCTGCTTCAAAAATGATAATCGAGTTGAAAAACATACACACATTTTTATTTTCTTTGATGTGTAAAACATGTAAAACATTACAAAACAACACATGAATGCTATTTGTTTTGTGTATCTGTGATGGGGAGAACAATATTCAGAGATTCACAGAGAGCAGGTTTGAATATTTACAGTGCTTTTTGTCACATATTATTATTTCCCACCCTAGAAAAAAATATAAGTAGAGATTACACATATTAAGTCTCTGTATTTGGTTCTAAGTATTCCAATACCAGACCAAGTTGTTATCTCTGGGGGGGGCTTGTTAAACTTGTTAAACATTAAATATTTTGGAAGAAAGTCATTTTTGTTATTGAGTTACCACATTAAAACATTCAGTAATGAATGGCCCAGCCTACAGTTAACACACCACATAACTCAGAAATCCTCTATGAAAATAAAACCCAAAGTTAAGTGTTCTGTTAAATGTAGCTCAGCTCCATGGTTTAGTTGTTGTTAGCTGGCTGTGTAGCCGGGATGACCCTTTGAAAAACACAGAAAAGGGAACCAGACTGTAATCCTAAACAGTGACTATATTTTCTGGATTTGGTAACCAGGTGTAGCTGGTTTCCAACTGTTGTCCATCCTGAGTTTTAAAGAGCTGGAGAGCTGATCAGATAAGAGATACAGTATGTGATTCACACTTCACAGAAAAGACAGAAAAAATCTTATCAGAAACACTTATTCCTTTTTGATCCTTTGATCGTCTTTAGGTTTATCTTGGGATCCTGACAACCAGGTTAGGAGCTGATGGCAAACAGGACTCATACATGTGATGTTCTACAGTGTAAAAATCGACATATCAGTGCTCTGCGGTGGACAAACACTGTGACTGAGGCTGTTTCTAAATGACCTCAGACCTAGTTTGGCATTTCTGTATTTTCCAAGGTTTGTTTAGTTGTTGGTGGTTGAGCTGATGATGAAGAGTTCAACACACGGATGTCCTCTGTGTGTGTTACTCTGTTTTGAGTGCTTTGAGGGCAGAGACAGACAGGAGGCAGTGCAGGACCACAGCTCCAGTGTCATAGAGAAGCAGCAGTAGTGTCAAACTCCAACAGTAGGCCTGCAGGAGACAAGAAATACGCTTCACCACTCTATTTTCATTGTTCAAGATTGTGAAACTACGTGATGAAACTGACGTGATCTATAGCAAATATACTAAAATCTACTCTGAAGACAGGACTACATGCACCAGTTTATTCCTCTTATTAGCATAACCATTATGATCTTTCCACTATGTTTTACCTTAACTTGAAAAGAAAAGTTTAATCACACTGACCATCAGGAGTTCCCCAGGACACTCGTAGTATGGTCGTCTGTAGTCGTGGTCAAAGACACCGGGCATGCACGTTTCCTCAGTATTCACAGTGCTGAGGCTGTAGGAGTAGAGGCAGAAGGCAAGCAGCGCTCCCAGCAGCCCGGCCACATTACTGCAGGCACAACCTTGAAGCTGTGAGGAGGGATTGGTTGATTGATTGAATTTATTGGATAATTTAAAAAAAAAAAAACACATATAAAACTGCAGTCATTACACACGCCAAGTTGTAGACAATACAATTAACTTAACATAAGTGATGATTAAATAAACAGCAGGCAATGAGTAGCTATTTCAACACTCAAATTTCTTGGTCAAAAACCTATCTAATAAATAATAAAATTAAATTAATAAAAGTATGACCTGAGTACACTACATGGTGTGAGTTCTGTGAAACACTCACTTTCAAATTAGTGGGCAGATTATTCCACTGTACTGCTGCTCTATAGAGAAATCTGTTTTTTTCCCATTAAGTTATTGAATGATTGAATTGCTATGATTGACTCTTTACAATGAGAAATAGTTAATCAGATATTTTGGAGCCATATTTGTAACTGTTTTGTAAGTGATTATCAAGGCCTTGAAGATCCATCACTGTGACATTTTTAGACAAATTGTACACTGATTACATGAAGGTAATAGTTTGTTAAAGTACAGTAATATATACAAATCTCCTATGAACTTTTAGATCAGTTTATTATGTGAACTTACAAGTTGTCTGCTGGGGTTCCTCTCGTTGGCCATGGTGAATGATCCTCCTGTCACAATCTACAGGACACAGTTGTGGACTGTTAACTGAGAGGTTGATGCTGCTTTAATCAGAGTAAATTACATGAGGCAGAATATTTGAGAACTTGACACTTGAGTGAGCTAAAATATATATTTCTTACATTAAAATGTGATGTCCTTTATATACATTTATTGGGAAATTAAGAGTTGAAGCTGTTGAAACTATCAACAATCAGACTAACAATCAGAACAAGAAGCACTAGGTACATACTATCATTCCTAAGACAAGTGGCAGTATGAAGAGTTTTGGTAGAGTTTGATCAGCATAAGCGAGTGGAACAGACAGCACCACCTGGAACAGCCCCAAGAGGATGGTCACAACCTACACAGACACACAGATTTAGCATTGCAACCTACTGAATGATAATTTATTTACTAATTTGGATGTTAGACTTTAAAGTCAAACAACACTGACTCAGACCAGAGTGGATAGTGTCCTGAGCTTACCCCAGCAGTTTCAGGGTCAAACCAGGCAGTGAGGCGATGTAACCTGGGTCCAACTGCTGGCACTGCCCCCTCAGAAGGCATTTTACTGCAAAATAGGAAGCTGATGTCAGATTCAATAGTGGATCTTAATGAATGCCAACTGAACTCTTCTGGATTTTCCAAGACTCCTGTGTGACTGCAAGATGATTATATTATTTGTCAATAAATCATGGCATACTTACTAAATAACGGCAGGGTATCAATAAAGTATTTACTGGGACTGGTAACTATTCTAGAAAAAAATGGAAGTAGAGGGTAAGAGAACAAGATGTTAGATGATAAAGGGAATGTAGAAATAAAACACAACATCTCCACAGTGGAGGGTAGCCTCAGCCTCAGAGCCTTCAGGTGGATGCTGGGTGGAGAAATGACTCATAAAATGCTATAGGAACAGTATCATGTGAGCAGTGCCACAGCAGACAGCACTGACAGTTTAAATACACCACCACAGTTAAAAGGGTGCTTGGATTTATGTTGCAGTGTGGGGACATATGAGTGTAGTGATGCCTGCAGGGTTCACTCCATGCATCCCGAGTCCTGAGTTGTTATTTTATTAGCATTAAACAACCACATTCCCACTGAGCCTCACTTATTGGCATTCTGTCAAAGCAGCTGGGAATTTGATGACTGGCTACACTGACTGTTATTGTTATCTTCCCAAGCTCCTACAGCATTAAGTGTGAATAATACACTGTTGCCCATAAAGTTAGAATAATTTTTTCAGACACATTCCTCTTTTTATTCCTATTTATACATATCAGTAATCACCTTTGACCAGGTGCAATGATTACATCCTGAGTCCCAGTCACCAGTTTTGTTTTGAGAAGAGGTAAAAAAAAAAAAAAAAACTTTATGGGCAACAGTGTATATGGTGTTATTGTGAAATACTGAGTGGGGACATGTGCATGTACGTAATGATGTAATGATGTAGGAGAAGAGCAGTCAGACAGAGTAGCACTGATTTGCAGAACCTCCTGGTTCTCAACAACACCATGATGTACACTAGATGTAAACAGACTGAGCGCCTGTTGAAATGTTAACCCTTAAACACTTCTAGGATATATGTTCTCTGTGACTGTTCCCTACATTACAATATGCACAACAGATAAAAATGAAAGGGTTCATTAAACTTTCAGACTGTAGTAGAAAAGAAAAGACATGAATAGACCCAAAGAACAGACCACATGATCAGGGACACACCACTAAAGAGGGCAAGGGACAGTGAGAAACCAGTAAAACTAAGTAGCATGGGTGTTGTGCTTGTGCAAGTGCATTCATGTGTGTTTCTGCAGTGTGGGTATCTCTTCAGACACGGAGGAAGGGATTGAGAAATAGAGAACAAAAGTAGGTAGTGAAAGAGAGAAAAAAGGAACAGAGAGGGTGAGTGTGTGTGTGTATGTTAGTTCATCAAAACCACATGTCAGAATCCTCTTAGGAAAGACAGGAATGCTGGAGGATGAGAAGCAGATGTAGTGGGAGGAAGAGGAGAGGAGGAGGAAGAGGGCAGGCAGAGTAAGTAAAGAGTGAGGGCCAAGTAGAGGGGTTGTACAAGGCCCCATGAAAGTGAGGGGAACATTCTGTCCTTTACTGCGTCTAAAAACAAATCATTTATTTTAGGGATTTGGGGTATTTATTTGGAATTTACAGGTGGACCACCATACCCTTAATGAAAGTAACAATCGTTACTAACAATATGTTTATCCTCTAAAGTGAGAGTAAATATACAAGATGGGAGGCAAGGCAAATTTTTTCAGTCACAATACAGAAGAATTTGCGGGAAATGCACAGGGTACATACAAGCATTATTGTTATTATTATGTTAATTAGGCTGCATAGTAAAACTATAGGAAACAGATTTTTTAATCAGCCGCTGAATGTTTGTGGGGAAAACTCTGATACATCACTAAATGAAACTATGAAGGCAAAAAGAGTAAAACATGGCCACCACAAGCCCCTGTTCCAAGGTGTAAGAGGTGGGATTACGGGACTGTGCTGACTGGAGTTGTACTACCAGGGACCTATTTCAGAAAGTGGATTTAGTGAGTTTTTTAGTCCTAAGTGAAGGGAAACTTTTCTGTTTCAAAAACAAAGATCACTTAAACTGTGAGCTAGCCTGAACTCAAAGCAAGCTAACCTGCTGACTTTTAAAATTTAATATTACTTTACTTTAAGTTAAAAAACTGAATTAAATGTGGGCTAGATTAAAACTGAGTTTTTAAATACAGGCTGCATTAAGTCTGCATGCAAAAAACTGCATTTCAGTTACTATATTTAAATACACTACTACAAGTTGACACATGGTCAATGCAAGATTTTCATCTGCAGATCACCAAAATCATTATTACTGGGTCAGACTATGAGGTTACAGTTAATAGAGCCGATACAGATAATTCTATTTTATATCTTCTCATCTTCACTTTGTTCCCATCAGATTACAGCTAAATGAATATATATAATCATTGAATCTAATAAACAGTAGAATTCCAGCTTTATCATTTGTGTGAAGCTTCTTCCTTTAAGACTGAGAGGGACATTAAAATCTGCTAAATAATGTGGTTTAGTGAACTGAACCCTGAATAAAATATGGATGGCGGATGACCTTTGATTGATTCTTTTCTCCAACTCAGGCTCTGTCACTCGCTGCTGTGATTTTTTCAAGATAAATGTGCATTAGTGGTAAACATTAATACTTCTACCTTCTCTAAAATGGAAGCTCTGCACCTTTTCTTAGTTTACCACAGGTTAAATCACCATGGCAGGCTACTGTCTGATTCCCTGACAAGGTTTATAAAGTTAGTTAGTTAATACCCAGATTTAGCAGTTGACCTTCACCATAGTTTATTACATTCACCAGAGTCAAAATACATGAAACAGTTCCCCTTTTTATTTCAAAGACTAAAACACTGCATATTTTTAATGTATTGAACTGGTAATCTCTCCCTGGTCACCTTACGAGCTACAGTCAGTCTAACACTTAGTCGAAACGGTTTCAGAAAAAGCAGTGTGTTACTCACCCCGACTTTAAGTTTGCAAGTCCTGGAATATCTGAGATGTCTGCAGATGACAGCAGGAAGGTTTGAGCGCCTCACTATTGGACTGTTTCTCTGTCCTCTAAATGAACTTTTAACGGTGAAAAATCCCGACAACAAATAATTTGTGGAATGCACAATCCAGGAGAGGAAGCGAAGGAGGAGCTGTGCTGGATCTCATCCAGAGACGAAGAACAATATCTCCCTCTCTCTCTCTCTTTCTCTCTCTCTCTGTCTCTTGTTCTCTCCTGAAGAAGAGAGACTGCAGGGAAGCGCATTAAAAATCACGAGTGGTCGAGAGAAGCTCACAAAGGAGGACACATTTGTTACTTATCTGGAGATAAAATAGGTAGGACTCAGACGTTTTGTGTTTTCCAGTAACTACACAGCAGCAGCAGCTGAGAGGCACCGCGTTACCGTCAGGGTGAGAGAACTCTGTGTCTGTTATTAAATAGATGCTGATAGAGCTTCAGAGCTCAGGCGCACAGAACTGTGTTTTCCCCAAACAACTTTGGTGTCAGTCTGAGTCAAATGAGCGACAAACGTGCGCAGTGCAACCAATTAGTGCGTAAAGTGTGCGTAAACGGAGACGATCATCCAGACTGATCGCAGCTCTGTCTGTGCATGATGTGATCACACTGCAGTCACCCTCAGTTGTATTTGTGCCACTGGATTAGTCCACTCCTAAAACTGCATCTTAAATAAAAGTGGTTTGTGTTTCAGAGCTTTAGCAGAGTGTAACAGCGCGCTCAGTGGGGACTGACCGCTGGGGAGATAAAGCCTGCAGAAACAGAAAAGAAGAGCAGTTTGGTTTCGTAAGCGACAGCAAAACATCTTCTGCTATAACAATACATCATGTAGTGAACACTGTGACCTGTCAGATGTCTCCACAGAGTTACCAGCTCATAGCAACACACCAAAGAGCTTTAGCACCTGCATTAGACAGCTTGTAGAGTCAGGACCAGTTGTCTGAATACTCACTGACATGTTAAAATGAAGATGACCACACACTAAGCTTTAATAATGTGAGTATATAGAAGGCTGAATTTCACATCACACAAAAATACATGGAAACCATAGTTACCTGGAAATGTGGGGAAAAAACTGCATTCAAATGTCTAAAACACAGCAGCATTATTGGTTGTTACAGTATGTACACTACATGTGGTTTGTACTGAAGAAGCCACGTGAAGGTTCTTAAAGCTATTTTAGATTTAGAACAGTTTTTAAGTGCAGATATTTCAGTTGGGGGTTTTGGGCTGAGGTATGTTCAGTTCAGACATTTAATGGTTATGTCTTTACACGTCCTATCAAGTCAAAGCTGACAGAGAAAACTATTTATGCTAACTACAAACAAAAGGTTAAATAACTGAATTATCTGAATTATTTAGAGGTAAACACAGCCAAAAAGCAAATAAAAATACCAGTAGGTTATTGTATTTCGCTTTACTGATGTGGGAACAGTCTGTGACCTGATCTGTATGACCCTGCAGTTTGGACAGTGAACTCATGGCGGTGGCGGTCTCCAGGGATCTGACAGTGCAGGTGCTGGAGGATGTGAATGCTGTCAAGCTGACTGACAGACAGCAGGCCCTGCGTGCTGCCATCCAGAGAGGAGAGCCCAAATGTCTGGGGGTGAGGGTTTTTGTCAGCCAGATCATTTTCACACACACACACACACACACACACACACACACACACACACACACACACACACACACACACAATCATAACACTATGGACAACAAAAAAGGATTAATGATTAACTTTGTAACGCTCCTCCAAATGCTGAGAGAAAGTGATTTTGAAGATTGGAAGGTGTGGTGAAAAAACATAAAGGTTTGGTTCAGTATTTACAATGAAGAAAACGTTGGTTTGTGTGTGTGTGTGTGTGTGTGTGTGTGTGGATATAAATGCCTTTACACAGTAACATTGTGGGTTTTTTGAAGGTCCCTATAACGTCAGTCGTTAAGTTTTCAGGTGAAGACTTGGTTTAAGGGTAGACAAGCAGTGGTTTAAACCTCCAGGAACCTATAATGTGAGTCAGTGTAATTCCCTCTGAAGTGATGGGAACATCGATGTGTGTGTGTGTGTGTGAGCAGGTGAGTCAGGTGATGCTGGGGCTGATGGTCATGTCCTACTCCATTCCTCTGCACTTCACTGAGCTCACAGAGGTCGTCAGTCTGGGGGTTCCCTGGTGGAGCGGCCTGATGGTGAGTCTGTGTGTTTTTATCTGCCGACATCATGTGACAGAAATGTGCTTTGGTCAACAGAGCAGAGGCATCCTCATGTTTTCATGTCATACGCTCTTCTTCTCTCCTTTGTGTGTGTGTGTGTTCCCAGTTCATCGCTGCAGGAGTGGTGGCTATCATCCTGGACAAACACTGCACCATGAAGATTGTGAGTCTGAAGACCACACACACACACAGCTAGATAGACTGTGTACATGCATGCTTGTGTACAAACACCCAACATGTCTTGAATTCCTCTTTCCTCCTCCTCTCTAATATTGCAGCTGTATCCAGATCTAAACACTCAGGGTTTAGTGATTATCCTGGGGGGACATCTGGAGAACTCATTAAATAATTATTTCATTTTTGCGGGCGAGTGTTGAGACTTTGTTACAAATAACAAAAAGATTTATTTTTTTTCCCCCCATAGTGGCCGGATAAGCACATGTAGGCAGCAGTTCTCATGAAGAAAACCTTGTTTTTCTTAAATAAGTCAAAGTATGACTGAACCAACTGAGCATGTTCACTTTGAGTTAAGTGTGTGTGTGGTGAATAAAAATAAAAGTCTGTCATAACTAAGGGATGGTTCAAGCCTGAGCCAAACCTAACTATAAGCTTTATCAAAAAGGAAAGTTTTAAGCCTACTCTGAAAGGTACAGAGGGTGTCTGCCTCCCGGACCGAAACTCGGAGAAGGTTCCACAGTAGAAGAGCCTGATAACTGAAGGCTCTGCCTCCCATTCTGCTCCTGGAAACTCTCAGAACCACCAGTAAACCAGCATTTTGGGAGCGCAGAGTCCTAGTGGGATTCCAGCCTGGAAGTAACAAAGAAAATAAGATAAGATTCTTTACAGTGGAGCTGGAGGCCAGTGCAATGCCATATATTGTAACTACATCGTTAGAAAATGTATCTCTGAGGTGTTCAGGAAGTACAACAACTTTGGTTTTGTCTGAGTTCAATAGTAAAAAGTTGCTAGTCATCCAAGTCTTGATGTCCCTAAGGCATGCCTGAAGTTACAGGTCAGCTTCACAGCTGTCTCTGTCTCTGGAACAGTTTCTCTCAGCTCAGAATTAACCTTTGTTTTGGAATATGACCCCAGTGCTGCTGCAGCCACTGCTCTCATTACCGCTGCTGCTGTTACTCCCCCTCAGATGTTTGAAATACTGAAATATTGCGTTTGTTTCATCAGCTGCAGGTGTGTCTGATGGTGAGCGTGGCGTCCACTGTGCTGTCAGTGGTAGCTGTGATCATCTACTCTGTGGATATGGAGAAGAATCCTGAGGTGCCCTGCGTCAAGACGATACACGGCAACTGCAACGACAAACACTACGCCACGGTTGGTGTCACCACGCTGTCGTACAAACTACAACAGCTTCATGCTCAAAATGTAAAGTGGAAGGAGTTAGTGAAAGGAACTTGTCAGGTGATGCCAGGGCTGATGGTCATGTCCTCCTCCATTCATCTAGAAGATAAAAGTGCTGATCGTTAGCTTTATATTGAGCCTTTTTTAGAGTAGTACCTCTTAAAGGGACAGAGAGTAATTGAGCCACTTAACATAAAATAACCATAATCATCATATTGGCTTGAATATCTGCCTGTTTTTGCTTTAAAAGCCTTTATGCTACAATATGTGTGTAATTATGCTGTTTTCATATCATTTGTAGGCACTTTCAAATGATATGAACAGTTAAGAAAACCCAGAATTTCAAGGCAAATTACTGCAGTGGATTTTTGAATTTTGAGGCCAATTCAAACTTTTAAAAAAAGTATAATCACAAGTTCAAGTGACTCTTTTTTTGTACATGATCACAACCCAGAATTTTTCATTTGTTTATTTTACTCCAAGTTGAAGTAACTTAAATTTTCTCTTGAGCAAGGAGAGATTTTTTTCCTCTTTATCCCTCACAACAGCTTTTTCTATTTCTGGAGTTCATGCAGTGAGCTCAGGAACTTCATGACTCAAATGTCTGATAAATGTACATGCAGATAAGTTAGATCAACAATCCACTGGACATTTTTTCAACTGAACTCCTGATTATTACTTCTGAAAGTGACAATGAAACAATTCAAACACAGAAACAGAACTTCCTCTTTTTATAATGAATCACAGATAAAGATTCAACATTATCAGGACTCCTTCACTGTCACTGAAATAACACGATGGCTTCATTTGTTGACACTACTTACAGCAACTCCTCATTGTTATTTATGCCAAAGAATATAGGTTGTAGTTTACACAGTGTGGGTTTTCTCTCTGCTGATGTTCTCACAGGCCTGGACTCTGAACATCCACATTTCTTGCTTATTTCTATCTTTTTTTTTTTCTTCTTTTTTTTGGGTGTTTGTTTGTTTTTGCTTCAGTATGTTCTGTAGCAGGGAAGCACATGTGTGGTCTGTTCCAGTCAGGAACAATCCGCTGTTTCACTTTGATTAGCTTAACTGCATCACTGCCCGCTCCATTGTGCATAGTCTTTATGTGAGGCGGATAAATAACAGTGACAAGCTTGGCAACTTACTGTGTCAGCTTCAGGTGAAACTGTCAGCACAGCAACAGGGTCACAGCGTTTGTCTGAAAGAGGCTCGTGACACTGGAAGAATTTAAACAGAATTTTCTAAAGACTTAAAGTCTCCAGAGAGACTCCATCCAGAAACTTGAGGACACCATTAAAGTTACAGTTCCACATTTTCCACAGTCCGCTTGTGTGTGTACTGCCATTCACAGAGGGTGCAGGGTGGGTCAGTGTGAAGTGAAACTGAAGGAATGGCATTGAAAAAAAATCACTTCCCTTTATGAAAAACTGTCATTTTAGTTTGTAACTTCCTCAAAGATAACAACGGCAATGATGGAAAAGAAAGCATTTTAAAGGTGGATTGGAAAATCAGCTTCTCTTTAACAGCTTCATTTCTTCTTAGGTAGGTCTTTACAAGTTCTGGATTTGGGCAATTTATCCTATTATTCCTGGCAGATCCTCTCCTCTTTGGCTGAGCTTTGTCTTGGCTTTATATTCGGGGTCATTGTCGTATTAAGAGCAGAAACACCACCTCAGTTTCAAATCCCTCTCCCTGTCCCTGCTGCTGAGAAGCTCCTCAAATTATGCTGCCACCACCATGCTTCACTGTAGCGATGATAGTAGCCAGGTGATGAGTAGAGCCTGGTGTTTGCCTGACATAGTACTCGGAGGACTTTCCGTTGATGCTCTCAGGGTGTTACAAGGTGAGAGGCAGAAAGTCCAGCCGTCCCACGCTAGAAGCTTCTCTCCTCTGATGCTGGCACAGGAGCTTTTCAGTGCTTCATTGCAGCCAGCTGCAGCTCACTGATGGCTGATCAGGTAGCACCTGACAGGAGAAGACAGGAGAGGAAAGGGACAAACAGAACACCACAAACACATACAGCCATAACAGCCTGGTACTATGAGTTACCATAAAGGCCTGATTGATGGAGGCGGTCGTCCTTCTGGCTCATTCTCCACCTCTGCAGAGGACATCTGAAGCTCTGTTAGAGTCTCTGCTGGACCCCAGTCAACCTCTAGACACTTCTCAAGGATGATTAAAACAAACAGGATGGAGTGCCACAGCAAAGTTTTTGATTTTTAATACATTTGCAAAATGTCTAAACACACATTTTCCCTGTGTTATTATGGGTTATTGTGTGTAGAATGATGGGGAAAAATGGCAATCTTATCCTTTTTGAAATCTACACTGCAATGAAGAGTGCAAAGATAAAGAGGTCTGAATACTTTTTGAAGCCACTTACACTACATGTAACTGGGGTAAAAATCAATAAATAAATTCTCGCTCAGCTGCCGTCAAACATGAATGAATATGTTGTGTGTTTGTGTTGTGTGTCCTTCACATCAGAGGCTGAGCAGAGGAGTGAAGTCGTCCCTCCTTCTCTTCACTCTGGCCCAGACAGCCATCTCTGCCGTCGTCTGCTTCCTCCTCTTCAGACAGAGACACAGCTTTGGACAGTACGCTGTAAGACTCCAACGCTTTCTCTCACTACTGAAGCCCCGAGTACCAGTGTCAGTTTCATGGGGAAGATTGTTGCGGATGTTGAGCTGAAATCATGAAATGTTGCTTCCTTTTTTCAGCGAGCCTGAATGCATCTTTGTCCAAGGTGCTGATGCTGTCTCTCTCTGTCTTTACCAGTCTCTCACTCAAGGTGCTCCATCTACCCCTCAAACACTCACCCCCCCTGACCTGAACTGATCAATCAGTGGACCAGTAAAGGAGATGGATCACTTCCAATCAAGATGATTGATTGGCTGTCGTTACGATGGTGATGTATCACCTGCTGTTCAAACTGAATTTGTCTATCTCTAACTTTTTTTTATTTTTATCAAGACCTGAATATTAGATTATTGGTAAACTTCAGCCAAATGATTCAAAACTTATAAATAACAGAACTGCAGCTGAAGAAAGAAAAGCAGGACTGTGTGATTTCATTCAATGGTTCAAATGTATGATGAAATGAAAAAAGACATTTTGCAGCATGAAGCGATCGTACTCTCCTGTGGTAAAACATAACCCTGACTATTATAGCTAACTCTCTGGGTGGTACAGGATGCAAAGTGCAGCCATGCATGTATGTATGTGTGTGTGTGTGTGTGTGTGGGCCTATTTGTAGCTGCAGCTCACAGTGAACCTGGGCCACACATTACTTAAAATAACTCAAACTTACATTATAGTTACATAAAAGTGTCAAGGTCACCTGCGTGTAATCAAGATGAGATAAGTGATTTTAGGTCAAATACACCCAAGTGTAACACCGGTGTGTTTCACTGCTTATAACTGGTGAAAATGATATACTGGCTGGAAGGCATTCTGGACACTCTCAAAAGTGGTCAAAGGTTTAAACACTGCATCATACTGAATCTGATACAGTCTGTGAGACAGCTGATCTATTTTACATCAAGACAGTGAGCCCAATATAACTCCAAGGCTACACAGGAGTGCTTTCAAATGGCACAAAACAATCTAACTCAGGGGTCATTCACCAGCTGTGCTTACAGCTACAACACATGGTCCTCATCAGTCCTGTGCTCCACCTCCATCAGATGGAGTTTGCAGTGGTTCAGCTGTGTCAGCAGCCTCTGATGAGGACTATGTGATTCAGATGAAAGCCCAGACCACCAGTCAAGAATCAGTTGCAGGTTGTTCACGCACTGTCTCCATCAACATGTGAGCAGATGTTTAAAAATCAATGGACAAAATACAAAACTGATACAGACTTCTCCTCATAGACTCACTTCTGCTACTTCCACAAGAAGTGCTTACTCTAAATATTGACTTGAATGAGAGGAATAATTTGTCTTGACCAGAACTGCACCAGTGGTTCACCAAAGGTACTGCAGTGCACAGAGAGTCACCACAACACCAAACTAACATGGGTTCAGTGCATGTGAAGAAGAAACCTGCACTTTGCTCCATGAGTCCACACAGACAGAAAGCCCTCTCACTCGTCTCCTATTGATCTGTAAATGTTTTCATGCTGTAGTTTGCAGTTTTGGAACAAATGTGTGTTTGGTACGGTGTATACAGTACGGTGCACTATTTTTATATTTCTAGACATTGTTTACACAGTGTTATACATGTTCATCCATGTTGTACTAACTCTGATATAGTTTTGTTTATTTTACACAAAATAAAATCATATATACATATACAGCGTATATGTCCAGATCACTGTTTGAGTATGGATCTATAAAGACAACTGAGGGAGTGGAAATAACAGAACAAACACTCTGCTGGTTTCATGTTTCAGAGCAGTGTTGGAACATTTGTATTTTCATCAGTCCTTGGTTGTAAAAAATCCACGCTCACTTTTTATTGAACAGTTCGAATTATTGCAGTTTACACAAGAGCTTTTTTTGTGGGGGTGGGGGTCGGGGAGTTCAGACAGTTTTTCTAATTGCAGAAAGCAATTTTTAAAACTTATTTAGCAACATTTTTAGTAAAATTAGAAAATTCCAAAATCATGGGGAAAATACTTGAAAGTTAGTTGGTGGAACTTGTTTGGAGTGAGCGCGACCTTAGAATAGGTGGAACATTTGTATTTACAGTCTTGCTCAAGGTTAGAAAAGACACTGGTTTCAGAATTCATTCTTTCATGCAGAAAATGGAGAGAAAAAATGTGCCAGTATTCATCCAGTTTCTGTTGAAATACTGTAAAGACAGGGCAAAATGACAGACTCGGAATAAGAGAAGAAGTGCAAAGACTGGATGCTGACATTGCATTAATTCTAGAGACTCAAACATCATGATTTCCTATGGAGACTGGGTGTGATTTGTTCCCAAACAACACTGCCTGCGAATGATGACACAACAGACACCCTGTCTGAAGTTTGTAGCCACGCAATCTCGGTCCAAACTGAAAAATCTCAACAACTGTTGGGCGATTTATCATGTTTTGCACAGATATTCATGTTCCCAGAGAATAAATTCTACTGATGCTGCAGCAGAACATCATTAGCTCCACTGTTGAGAGGCTCTATGAAGAGTAAAATACTCTGCTGTTGCTTGTTCTGGCCTGGTCCTGCTGATGACCTCCTCTTCCTGTCTGACCACAGAGCTTTCTTTCTTCATCTGTATCTCACTGAGAAGGAAGTTGGGGTGTCTCCATAAAAATGTCTCAGTACTCTGATCTGTTGTTTGTCTGCCTGCTGGAAACTGAGTGTCTGTACTCTGTGTTTGTCCATGCAGCTACAGGCATTGATTCTTCTTGTTGGCAGCTATGTGAAGCTGCATGTAGTTGCTGTTAGTGTCAGTCACTAGTGTTGTTTGTTCTGATGAGTAAAATTCAGAACAACATTGCCATAACTCAGAGAGACTCTATCAGGAGAAACACAGAGGGAACTTTGTAACTTTGGAAGATCTCCATTTAATCAGTTTACTCAGACAGATAAAACCTGACATCAGCCTCAGTTAGACATTCAAATTTTTGACTGTGGATTTCTGATGTTTAGTCATGGTGGGTAGGGATCATTTCACAGCGAGCAAGAAGACATTTCCATAATCCACTGATTTACTCCACATGAGCACCTTGTTACTACTCTCTGCCATTTTAGTTAGATGACTCCATGGTCTGGTTGTTTTGCATTTTTGTGAACTGGCCAACGTTGCCACCTACTGGACTTCTACTTTTTTAAAAACATGTCTAATACTACAAACTTTGTGAGCAGCAGTGTTTCCATCACTTCTGGTGTCACTGTCACTGTTTGACTCACCTCGATGGATTAAAGTTATATTCTTATCCATCTCTTTCACAGGAAAGAGATGACCTGAGCACCATCAAAACAAAGACCTTGAGGCAAAAAATGAACTTTTGTGCTTTACTACCTTCATGTACCATACATACAGTGCACACAGCTGATTCACTGTGGCAGGTTCATAGTATTTTACCTGTAGTTTTTCTGAAATCCTTCCTGTACAAGGGTCATTGAGGGGTAAGGGTCATGTAAGCACAATATCAACTAGAACGTCTTAAAACTAGTCTCTCAGGTCTCCTCTGTAAGACAAGGTTTCAAAATTAGATGATAATGTAGGACCTTCCTTAAAGTAATTGCTCTACTCCTTGAAATTTGTTTTCTTGCTGAGTTAGATGGGAGGACTGATATCATTCTCCTGTCTGTACAGTTCATATGAAGCTACCACCTGCAGCCAGTTAGCTTAGCTTCACAAAGAGACTGGAAACAGGGAAAACACCTAGCCAGGCTGTGACATTCAAACCATGATTTATTGGTATTAAGGGGCTCAAAGTGAGTCAAGAAAACATTCTCCACATTATTACACCACCACCAGCAGCCTGGACTGTTGACACAAGGCAGGACGGGGCCATGGATTCATGCTGTTAAAACTAAATTCTGACCCTACCATCGGCTGCCTCAGCAGAAATCCTGATCCATCAGACCAGGCTACGTGTTTCCTGTCTTCAGCTGTCCAGTTTTGGTGGGCCAGCGTCCTCTGCAGCCTCAGATATCCGTTCTTGACTGACAGGAGTTGTTGTTGCCCGTCAGGTTGAATGTTCTGCTCACCACAGATGACCACACAAAGGGTTGCCATCTGAGTTACCTCTCTGTCAGTTTCAAGCAGTCTGGCCATTCTCCTCTGCTGTGTTTATGTCCATAGAACTGCTGCTCACTGGATATCATTTGCTTTTGGCACCATTGTGATTAAACTCAAGAGACTGTTGAGTGTGAAAATCCGAGGAGATCAGCAGTGTCTCAAACCAGCCTGTCTGACTACAACAATCATGCCACAGTCAAAATCACTGAGATCAATTCTTCCTCATTCTGATGTTTGATATGAACGTTAACTTATGACCTGTATCTGCAGGATTTTATGCACTGCACTGCTGACTGGCTAATTGCATGAATGAACAGGTGTAATCAATCACTCTGTGAGTGTACATCCCCAGTAAATCAGTAACACCATCATGGTTTCTCCCTTCAGCATCAGCTGAATTTATATATACTGGACAGGCTTCAGACACAACATTATGTTGAAGTTTATACAGATGAATCTAAAGATCCAAATACAGGAAGAACAGGATTTTCATTCACCACTCCAGTAACAACAGATCGCTTTGCAGTTTATTCACCAGACATGCAAGCAGTTGCTACAGCTTTACAGTGGGTAGAGCTGTAACATATGTCTATAAATAAAATATTCTGTTCATACTTTTATTATCAATATCTTTAACCTATTCCTTGTAATTGATGCTGTACATTTACATTCTCTGCAGGTTTAATGTATTGTAGTTCTGATAGGAATTAAAAAATAAAACAACTTCCAACAGTGCTGTTCCAATTCTGGACACATGTCCAGATAAAAAAAAAGTAAATAGTTAAACAATGTGCTGGTTTAACTATTTACTTTTTCAGAATAAATAAATCATGACATAATGATGAAAAATTAAACGTCATTTCTTATTATGAGGTAAGTGCCAAGAGAGACTGCAGCACAAAACTGTTGATCAGTCTTTAAGGTTAATTTCAATCTCAGACAAAGCTTCATACCGCTCTGTGAGAAGTTCAAATAAAGACGTCGGTGAGGAAACTTGTTGCACACTCAGCCCAGCAGGGGGCAGACTTCTCTTTTCATTCATACAACTAAGTTTTTCCACATCCTGTTGGGAAAAAAACTTGGTTGTTTAGCTGTCGTGGTTTCCTACCTGTAGATGTAACTTTTTCCTACTCGTTGTAGCACAGCCGCTGTAAGTATGTTTTCCCAGTCAAACCCCGCAGCTTTCAGCGGTCTGTGTTTGCTCGCCGCCCTGTTCCTGGCTGTTTCGGCGGAGAAAGAGTTCGAGAGTCGCCCCGGGATGATACAGGAGATCCGGACAGCCATGGCAGACCTGGCCGGGGAGGGGAGGACCTACCTGGGCAGGCTGGCAGGGGAGCAGACGGTGCTGTCCGTACAGAAGGTCAGAGATGAAAATGATGTTGTTAAACATCTGTGTGGCTCACTGATGAAGGCTAAGCGGCAAATATGGATTTATAAATGTGTTTGTGTTATAAATGCAAGGGAAATAGACCAGTACAAAAAGACGTCTAAACAATTATTAAAGTATCACGCGGCCCACATACTCAGAAATGTAAAATAACCCGTCAGTGCCTGTTACTCACAGGTACAGTTTTGACATAGCTATGAGGTTTGTGCTACAGAGAGTTTACCTCTGTCAGGTTCTGTATTCAGTCAGTGGACAGCAGCATCAAGGGTTACTTCCTGGTTCGAGTCTTTTCAGTTTCACTGTGAGCTCTCCAGTTGTAAAGGCTGAAGCTGTGTTTAATTCATCACTTACTAATACTTCATCGATCTGTTGTGAGCAGCTACAACTGAGATAATTTAATTATTGGGGGTTTAATAATGTTTATTATCGCTGGTGACCGAACATTAAACCGTTTATTAATGTCAAACTAGCATTTCTGACTGCAGGCTGACTTTACAAAGTGTGAAATCCTCAGGTTTTTTAACGGCTTATCAACATTTATATCTGCAGTGTCTCTAAATTGTTTTAAAAAAAAATTAAAACTGGTTTGATATCAAGCAAAACACTGGACTGATATACTAGAATTCACCACTAGGTGTAGCACTTGACTTGAACGGACAATACGTGGAATATGATGAGACTCCGTCCACTAGGTGGCGCTAATGCTAATGCACGCGCACTGGTGACTGCTTCAGTGGCGTTCTTCCAGCTAACGTCACGTGCGTTCGACTTTAGGTGCACTCGAATTGTTCAACTTTACGCGGCGCTGCGTTGCGCTGACTTGACGTGATGCATGCTGGGATTTAAACAATGGCTACCAATCATGGATGTATTAGAAGAGCTACATGAGATAAAATAAGGTGTAATGATACAGTCATGATGCCAGTTAGAAATTTTGACCGACTTTGTTAGCAATATCAGTTTATAACAACGCTCTACATGGGATTTTGTCCATACAAACTGCGTTGTAACATGTCCTCTGATAAAAACTGAACAGTAGGATGTATAATGACTTACTTAATGTGAAACTAATAATACAGAACTACTATAAACAGTAAAATTTGCAGAGTGTTAGCCACTATTGATACGAGTGGCAGCCATCTTGTATGCCCACTGCCTTACCCATGCTCCTGTCTTTAGCTAATCATGAACATACCCCCTCCTCCCCTCTCTCCTCCAGGCTTTCTCTCAGGTTCTGGGTGTAGTTGCTACTAGTTTAGCCAGTGGTCTTAACGTGCTCCTACAATATGTCTCACAGTTCCTGCAGGCTGCTGGAATCCAAGGTAAGCATCATCATATTTTATGCCTCCGAGCCAGCAACAGCCGTGGTCTAAGGCAGTATGTTTTCAGTTTATCCATTCTGTTGTCATGCACATGATATCAGGAACGCCTGGTGGGAATTTCAAATTTGGTGCAAACCTACTGATTAGATTGGGGCCAAAGGTCAAAGTTCAAGGTCAATGCAACATCACAAAAACACGTTTTCTTAAATGTGATAAGATGGCTTTCAAGTTTTGCACAAAAACACTTAATGAACTGATTAGAATTTGGTGGTCAAAGTGAAAGGTCAGTGTTACTGTGACACAAACTAATTCACATATTAATTAACTGCAACTGGACTGATTGGCAGAGGCAGTAAATCTAATTTCTTTCTTTTCCATAATTAGTATCAGTAATAAAAACCTAATTGCAGTATAACTTAACATGTTGTCTTCTTGCCGTCTTTGTTGGTGGTTTCCACAGTTGCCTTCCCCATCAACAGAGTGACTCCAGAGGGGCTGATTTTTGTCGCTCAGTGGGTTCTGGTGGCTCTCATTGGCTACTGGCTCATCTCCCTCACTTTCCGATTGGTTGCCTCCACCCTGAAGCGGGCCCTGTGGCTGCTGAAAGTGGGCGTGGCCTTGGTCTGTTTCGGATTCATCCTGAGCGACCACAGCGTGGGCACAGAAACCATGGCCGTGCGATTGGCTGTCCTGGTGTGTGTGTGTGTCTTATTGGGCGTTGGGACTTCAGGGGGCTCTAACGCAGCCGATAAGACAGCTCACCTGGAGGAGCAGGTGAAGGTCCTGGAGAGGCGGCTGAGAGAAATGGAGAGGTGGAGGAGGACGGAGGAGTGACGGAGCCTTTAATACCCGATGCCATATCCACACATGATGGAACCCTGTAGGGCTTCTTGAATTTCCTTTTTACACTTCAGATATTTTCCGTTTGCACACAGTGTAGTTACTCAGTCATCCTGGAAGCAGTGATCAGCTGGTCTGCATGTCTTCTTGTAAAATACTTCAACACGGACATGGTATCAGTCTTCCTATTTCAACCTCAAAGGGAAAGGACCTTACCATATTTTTCTGAATTATTTCAAAATTTCAAAACAGTTTTCTTTAACTTAACAGTAATAATACCTCCAGGCAGAAGGTGTAGTCTCAGTTTTATTCAGCCTGATACACAGAGGTTAGATTTGATGCAGTGCTTTGGATCCATTCTGAAAAAGACAAACAGTATTAACCTATATTCACCAAGGGCCTGTTCCAGACAGCAGGTTTAACAAACTAACCCTGAGATGGAAGGTGTAGAGCTCTCAGTTACTGATCAGAGTTAGCTCAGTCAGCTGTGAGCATGGTCCCTTAAAGTGCAAGGACTCTAGAGTGAGAGCCACATTCAGTGTTTAAATATATTTATTCAGCTGTAACCAGATGGAAACAAAGTGCTGCTGGCAGCAAGAGCTGAGGTCAAACAGACAAGACAGAGGTTTATTAACAGACCTGTTGTCATCACCTCACAGTCCACACAGAGTAATAATGGCTTCGATGATTTGCAGTTTAAAAAGGGTCAAAGTTAAAACGGGGTGTAAATGTAGTGTAGACCTAGAAATATTCACATACACTTCATTCTGTGATCTGATGACAATAATTGGGATGTTCATTAACTCTGACCAATCACATGGGAAATAATTAATCATCAGTCTGTGTCTCACATCAGAACGCCTTGAAGGAATTTCTTCACATTTCACACAAACATCCACTTGGACTCAAGGATGAACT
The DNA here is from genome assembly GCF_001640805.2 of Lates calcarifer. Taxonomy (NCBI): domain Eukaryota; kingdom Metazoa; phylum Chordata; class Actinopteri; family Centropomidae; genus Lates; species Lates calcarifer. The sequence goes on along the minus strand of NC_066837.1, from coordinate 11,084,596 downwards.
GATTAGATTTTGGTGATTTTGGTCAAAGGTCAGCTCCACTGTGACCTCACAAAACACATTTTTTGCCATAATTCATGAACTTATCTGCTAACTATGAGAAATTCCACACAGATGTCTAATGGGATAAAATGATGGGGGTGATTTTATATCCAAAAGGTCAAAGGTCAGCTTCACTTATATATCATAATGTTTTCTTATTCAACACCATAAATTCAGGAACAGCAGGAGAGGCTGTGATCAGATACTGAATCAGTGAACCTAATCTTGGATGCTCACCTTTCACCAAAAAATACACATTCCTTAAAGGTCCTCACTATATAATTGATGATTCTGGGCAATCATTGGATGTAAACTGCAACTTAACTGACATACAACCACAAAGCAGTGATTCTAGTTTTACGCTACAGTGATTAAACTAACATTCAACTGGGGTTTTGATCTTCCCCTGCAGACCAAACCTCAAAAAACTGCAAATGCTATAAATGCGCTGTTACAGTCTGTATGACCAAGGAAATGAAAGGTGGTGTCAGCTTCACAGAGTTAAAGTTACCACAGTAACTGAGTCTTAACCTGCTCTCTGGAACACCCACTGCCTCCATCCACAGTGTTTTCACAGAGAGACATTCACTGACTGTTCAATTCATTTCAAATCTGACAAACAAACAAACAAATCTTTAATGTGTGTTTGTGCCTTACGAGCCCATTTACCATTTTGGGTCTGCTGGGATGTACTGTATAACCATAATAATAATGTATCTGTGCCTTTGGATGTAGTTTGTATTCAACATGTTCTGCCACACACACTGTCATTGTGAAACACTTAAAGACCAACACTTTGTATATTTTCTGACATGAATGTGTGCAGCTATAAATGCTGTTGTGATACTCTAATAAAATAAAATGTCATATTTTACAGATGTAAAGATGTGATCCTAATTAGAGAAGATTCGATGTGGAGTATGAGCACAAGTGTAGCGGAGGACATACAAACCTAACACATTTATATTTTAATTTTCTAGATATGTCATAGTTGGGTTAAACATCTACTTCTGTCCTGCGTCTGGAAATATTTTTTATCCACATGATTCTTTGAGAACTTCTGAAATCCTCCTGTAGGTTTAACAGATTCCTCTATTCTCAAACAGCAGCAGTATTATGATGTTCCTGTGACCTTCCTTCACTCTGTAAATGAAACAATACCTCAGTCTCCTCATTAACATACAGAGGGAGGAATGCATTAATCAAAATGAAAAAAAGATGATAAACACATACAGCAGCATGTTTCACTCGCAGGCAGCTGAACGGATTCAGAGCGTGTTCTCTTTCTTTGCACACATCACAGATCGTAGAGGAGAATAAAGTATCTCCAATAAAAACAATATCCTCAGACGTCTATCTGTCATGCAGCAGCAAGTTAAAACAGCAAATCTGTTGATTATTGGAGTTGCAGCTGATATAGCACAGTCAAACTGGTTTTAATTGCTGGAAAAGTGAAGGCAGGAAGTGAGTGTTGACATGCTTCAACAGGCTGTTTGTGTGTAGGTATTGATAGTGAATGAGTGGGAGAGTTGGTACTCTCACTGCATCCGGGGGCATGTAGGTCTAACACAAACATCAGTGGTTCCTGATATAGATCTGTTCAATCATTTTGAGAGGAACTCCAGAATGTCTGTTTATTCATGCAATGTTTTTTTGACATAGTTCAGTTACACATACACATACTGCATGACGACGTATAAAATGAGAAAGCCACTGTCAGAGGTCACTGGTATAAAATCCAGATGTGGATGTGGGATGTGAGAGATCAAAATACCACAGAAATGGGGCCAGTTTGATGATAATGTTTATGTTCATTCAAAATGAAAATAAAAAAAGACACTTCAAGACACATCATGTAAACCAGTTTGTCTCAACATTGCTACATGTCAGGAATTATTTGGTCTTTATGTGAAAATCTACCCAAAGACAAAAAGATGGAGGAGAGAAGAGGCCACAGTCACCTACACACTGAGATTTTTTTAAAAAAGGCACTGACCATATTCAGATCATGTGACTATCTTAGTTAAGGATAGATTGTATGAGGTATGTTCACAGCCCCTTTAGTGGAGCGTGCTGCTCAGTTTAAAGTGAACTGCAGACAGGTGAGAAGTCCAGAAGTGGTTTGTTCCAGTTTAAGATGTGACTCCAAATGTCTACAGACCAAATGCAGGAGAGAAACCGAATCCAGCTGAGCTAACACAATAACCTACAGGCAGATCTGTAACATCTGGTCTCTGTACCCTGTGGAGATGACAGTATCAAGGCTTAATGTATTTACACATCTCAATAAACAAAATGAAAGACTAAAACAAAGTAAAGACAACCAAACTCTGGCAGAGATGTTCTTTAGTTCTTTAGCTCAGTGAACGCCTCTTAGTGGTTTTAATGTGGCATCTGAAAAAGGTAAGAAAGTTGCACAGCTGAAAAAGGTGCTGGTATGGTGGCACTTGGTCTGTATCATTTATCATTTGTCATCATTGTACCACAAAGCTACATTTTCTCGACTGTGACACAGGTATCAAAGGCTGTGGGTGGACGATGAGTGATGTTTTTTTTTTTTTTTTTTTTTTGCTGTGATAGTAAGAAGGCATGACATTTTAGCTGTTAACATTTAAAGGCCAGACTTCACACCAGAGCCAGTTCATTTTGATAGAACTACAGTCTCACTATCAGAGAATTTGAGAGTTTGTAGTGCATTCAGTTCACTAATATACAAATTTATACCTTCGACCAATGCAAACTGTCTTGACTGTATTGAGGCAAACCATCTAAAAATGAGGTAGCTATTGTTTTAGCAGTTTTCTATCACACAGCTCAGATTGGGCTCAGGTCAACCGAGCTTCAGCCGACTGGTTCTGGCCGAGGCTAAATTACATTAGAAAACAAGCATACAGCCCAGACCCAGGACAGTGTAGTGATGATACAGCACTGGATCGATGGTGTTGACTGTTCTTCTGGTACTGCAACAGCCACTGTCTGGTGAGTTCAGGCCCTTGAGGTGTGTTCAGACTGAATATGAAGGCAACTGTACAGATGGCATTTTACACAAAGTAGATGCAAAGACCAAGGACAGACCAATATTCACATGTATCACAAAGCTGTATGACTCCACCACTTCACAGGGTGCTAAATAATAACCAGAGCTGCTGTTAAGTCTGAAATCACTTTGTTGTTAACTATCTTCAACTATCTGTCTAGGTCTACACACAGACTGAAAAACACTCCCTGGTCATATGTGAGACAAACACGTCCTCTGTGTTTAGTCTGAAAACACCTCAGGGCTCTTTCTTTGCAAATGAAACATCTCCTCATCTAGGGCATCTGTTAGCTGTGACTACTGAGTGGTTTTCAGTCTTTCCTCTCTGTTGCTCCTAGACTGACTTTGGAGTATCTCAGGTGAAATAGAAATAGAAAAAGAATCACAGAAAAAGACATAAAGAGGACTGAAACTTGTTAAATCAGTTGTTAATATTACATTTCTATTCTACATGCTAATACCAGGAAAACACTGTCTTTCTTTGTCTCCTCACCTCTGGAAATTTGATCTCCAAGTAACTGACTCCTACACAGTAAGACACCACAGCAGATTTTATACCACAGATAACTTCTCATTTAGCCGAATAAACCATTATCTTTATCTGATCGAGGCAAGGAGGCAAAGAGCAGAATCTAACATCCAAAGGCTATCCTTTGTTTCCACTGTCGCCATTTTGTGTCCCTGATCTGAACGCATAGACAGAGGAATGCAAAATGGTGCCAGAGAAAGTTGACATCAGGAGGAGGGAGGAGGCTGCAGGAGTCAGCGTCCCTACAGGAAGTTGGTGGAGCTGTCTTTTCCGTCGATCTTGAACTGGTAGGGAGCATCAGAGGAGCTGAGAGTGTTGGTGGAGGAGGGAGGCACAGGAGCCACAGGAGAGGATGCAGCTGGGGAGGGGGGGGGGTAAAACTCATGTTGAGTTTGTTTCCACATCAGTACCTCTGACCAGGTTAGCATTTTCTGTTTTCTGATTTTTCACATGGGTCGTGTTGAGTCCAACTGACAACTGTCATGACACACATGGTTCAGTTCCTCCATGCAGATTTAACTGTGATCAGTGATCATATGACCACAGAGACAGGACAGATTTACTGTCTGTCAGTGACAGTTACCTCAGCTCTCTTACTACATCATTACCTCTTAGTCCACACTGACTGTGAGCAGGGCTTTATTCAGGGCAAAATGTTAACTGAGCTCCAGAAACATCAGTAGAGCAGGTTTATTTATTTACAGATGTACTTCTTTACTTTTTCCCAGTAAAATCTGACTTTTAGACATGTCATTCCCTGTACCCCTGAATTTTTAATGCATGTGAATCACAGTGTGATCTCCAAACAGCAAATCCACTTTAGTTTGTATTTTTACCATAATATTATGCAAGTCCCTCACAGTGAGCTCTTCAAATTAATGAAGCACAGACATTGTTTTATCATCACTGATGCTGAGAATGTTGCATTGATTATGCTTTGAAATCAACTGATCCAATGGAATAAAATCTGTTTGTGGGTGTTATGACCCTGGGCTGATACAACTCCAGGGAGAAACTCCATCATTTCATTCAGTAACAGTTTTGAAACACCACAGTATTTGGTGGTAAGTGAACTCATTTCACACCCTGTCCTCTGTAATGTGTGTGGTGACTGTACCTGTGGTGCCGCACTCAGCAAGGGGTCAGCAGGTGAGGACGCCATGTTCTCCATCTTCACTTCTTCTTTGACAGGTTCACTGGCTGCTTCTGGAGGAGCGGAGCTGTACATGACTGGAGCTGGAGCATAGCCCTACACACACAGACACAGACACAGACACACACACACGTTTGTTTTGGGGAAATTACAAAGACTTGCATTGATTTCCTGGAGACAGCTTTCTGTTGAGGATGGAAGAACAAAGAAACATTTTATGTGAACTGACTTCACCATCATATTTTTCTTGATCATTTATCATGCAGCATCAGAGCCTGTACATGAAGAGACAGAAAACACAGACAGCCTCAATCCACAAAAGGTCAAAGGTCAGAAAGGTAGCATCACCCTGGTTCCCTCCACAAAAACCAATGCGATTTTTCCATTGGTTTTTGGATTATTATAGAAAATAAACTGTGACCAACTCAAGTTTCTTTACAGGTCTAGTTCATCAGATAATCTTCACAGATGAACACCGACTGTTCTGCTGTTTGAAGGTTTAGCTCTGACCTCTACTACAAAAGCCTTTTTTCTTAGAAAGTTAGTGATAGTTTGAAAGAGCGTGAGTATAAACTCGACGAAGCTGTAAAGGTGGACTGGTGAGTAAATCAGTTCATGTTAACATCCCTGACAACCTCTGTAGTCTCATTTAGACACTCGTTAACAACCACCTTTTTTAAGACACGTATACGGACACGGATATGTTGTAGAATAAAAAGTGAAAATGTCTTGAGCTTCTGTTAAAACCACAGACCTTATTTCAGACATTTAACCAAAAACCCACTGACTGTGGGACGAGGGAACCGGTAGCGCTAACATGCTAACATATTTCTGGGTTATAGGACTCATTCCTGCAGCTCTCTGTTCCTCTCAGAAATTCCTCTCATACCATTGGAGCGACAGGTCCGGGGGGGTACTGGCCCGGGGGTGGATTGTTCCACTGTGGAGGCTGCCCAGGGGGGATCATGGCTGGACCAGCAGGAGGGTAGGCAGGGTTGTAGGGTGGGTAAGCTGGGATAATACCCTGCAAAGGGAAACAAATAAATAAAATGCAAAAGCTCTGTCCTGGGCAGGTTGTCTTGATCAAGTTCATCCAAATTAAAGAAAGCTGGCAGGTAGTGTGATACTCACTGGGGAGGGTGGGGGACCAGTCCACTGTCCTGGGCCGGCGGTCGGAGGGGGAGGATGGACTGTAGGACCCTATACAGAGACACATACAAATACCGATGTGTACCTGACTCACATCACCACCACATAACACAAATTCAATAATTTTCTATTTATAAAATCCAGGAAATTCTTTGATAAGCATTCTGATCATGTAAATAGATATTTACTCTGTAGTTACACTGCTCTGTAATAAATGTAATGTCTTATGTACCATGTTAGGGTTAGGGCTGGGGTAATAAACCTGCAAACACAGAAAAACATTCTTTAATTTAGTACATAGCAAAGACATTAATACAGACACTCATCCATCAGACAGTGGATTATGACGTACTGTCAGATATATGAAGACAAACAGATAAAAATGACAAGTGTAATCTCACCGCTCCAGGTTGTCCCGGACCACTGTAGGGAGGAGAAGGTCCAACAGGACCAGTGGAAGGAAGAGTCTGCACAAAGACACAGATAATTATTCATTGTTTTAGGCTGCAGCCTTGAAGGAGCTGGAACCCATAATTATTCATGTGGACAGTGACAGATCTAAACTCTTGTGTATACCTTTTTAAAATATGCATTGACTCACTTTCACTGAGTTGGGGTTTTCAATCAACATCAGCCCTGATCATAACAACCAAATATTCATTATTTTTTAGGATTTTAAAAGTCTGTTTCTTTACAAATGTCACTGATGTTTTTATGGAAAAAAACTAAAAAATGAATTATTTTCTTTACTACTAAAAGCCAAGGGGAATTGTTTTTTTTTTTTTTTTTTTTTTTTGGTTTTTTTTATTGTATTATTGTATTCTGGGATATATCAATGATTCAGATTCATTATCATTTTTTGTGTAGTGTCAGATTTAATAACAAAATCACACTGTGGTCCTTAGAGGACAAAAATGTCCCATCACACAAAGTGAAATAAAAATATTAAACATTAATATTATTTTTAAGTTTCACAGTGTAGAGTGATGATAATAAGAAGGTGGAGCTGACAAGTAAATACTGGTTGGGGGAGCAGCTTATAAAACATTTGGAGATGTCCTTGTTTGTACCTGTAGTGTTGCAGCAGTGTTGGCTTTCTTCTTGAAAATCTTCTTCCGACAGCAGCAGCAAATCCCAGCTGGGATGCCCAGGAGAAGGAGCAGAGCCATGAGAGGGTTTCCTCCTGTGTACTCATGGTGGTCTGCAGTGGAGGAGGTGGAGAGAGGGCAGGTTGTTAGCCTTGGTGGTCCAAAGGAAATGAGGGTATTACTTTACATTATATTTTATTACTAGCACTGGTCTGGGAACGCCCATCTTTAGTTTCCTTGCTGCCCTTACAGAAAAGGCTTCTAAAAGCCCCTCAGCCATCCTTAGACAAATCCCAAACCCACTAGCCCATTAGCCTTTGGAAGCTTGTTCTGTACTTCTACGTCTCTTTAGCAGACCTGCAGACATTATTGTAGACAAGGAAGACCACTCTGTGGGAGCTGATGATCCACAACAGAAGAGAGTAAATGAAGACCCACCTGTCAGGTCCATCCTAGTTACAGACACCACCCTGTCTCTGCGGTTTCTCAGGATGTAATGTCCCTGATCACTGAAATTCACATTCCTGATCTCAATGTTCATGGAGTGGGTCTGGACCCGATCCCAGTAATCCACAAGGTCCTGGGACATCCGAGCACCATCACGCACCTGAGGGAGACAGACAAGTCCTGTTGGAGCATCACTCAGGATCTCCAGCTGCAGTTCATGTAAATCACAGGGACTCTCTGATCAGCTTTCAAGGCCGTACACATAGGACCTGTAGTCCCAACTGTACGATACATGTCTCAGATTGAGAGCTGCTCAGAGACTGGAAAACATTTCACCAAGTTTGGAATATTTCTGCTTGAAAAGGCTCTGCATACTTTTCAACTGTGTGTAAAAGCTCCAGTGTTGGTGTGATGGTGGTGGTTAAGGTTTGTGTTAATGGGACAGAAATGTTTAAAGATATGACATCACTTCCTATGTAAGCATCACAAATATATTCATAATTTGTGGTTGTGGGATGACATAGGTGATACATGCAAAGTTTCACGCAGATCGCACTTACAGCCTCAGAGTAGTTTGGAAAAATAATTTTAGTGTGTTTCAGTATTTTGCGCCCAAAGCGTAGTGTCAACTGGTGCAAACTGTACAGAGCCTGAGAGCGCCACTACTGGACTGAGTTTGTCAATGGGAGGGATTGTGCAGCATTTCCTATTTTGACTGAAACCTACAGGAAGTTGTTCCTTTGTAACTTGTGAATTTTTTTTTTTGGGAATTTCCAAAATTCTTTTACTTTTGATTGTAAGACTCCTTATATATTGTGTGTCATGTTCCATGTATATCAGACAAACAGCCTAGGCAGAGCTTGAAACAGTAGGTTTCTGTGGTGCTGGGAGCCACACTGCTTTACATGTGTGGCCCCCAGCCCCCTCAGGCCTGGACCCCTGACAAAGGAATTCACAAGGGGTCCATAAAACACACCCAGCTGCAAAACTGTAAAAAGTCATTTGTGTTTTATTATAATCATTATTATTATAACACACTTCACTATTATCTTTGACACTCACCACTGCACTTTGTTTCTTCAGAGATGAAGAAATAAAATCCACTTCCTACAGACAATATTTCCCTTCAACTCTTCTATTAGATCTATTACACAAATACATAAATACTTACATTTATAATATTCCAGTACAGGGCACAGAAGTTTAACCACCTATTTCTCCACCTTTAATACCCCCCCACCCCCCATCTATTCATCCATCAGTCCATCCATCCATCTCACCAGTGTAACGTTGGCAGCCTCTCCAGAGAAGGAGAGGCTAGCATCAGCCAGGTCAATGCCCTCCAGTGAGATGTAAAGACTCTCTCCTGCTACACACTTCACATAGTTATGTCTGGCTGTAACAGAGAGGGAAATAAAGAGAGGGAAGATACACATACAACTCGCAATGGTGGAGCATTTGCAGCCATTAGTTTCTTGACATGTCTGTAGCTCTTTTCGCCAAGTGGGAGAGACCGTCTCTGTCAGGGATAACAGGTGGGAGACTGATGTGAACAGTTTTCCCACTCAACTGCTTGAAATTATGGTTTAAATAATACACACTTAGTAATTTATACACTTAAGGTACATACATACTTTTATAATCCTTTATGAAACTGTAATAAGTAAAACTGCTTGCAACCTAGCTTTCTGTAACTGTGCCCTCACATGTTTTCAACTCAGTATAATATTTGTAGCTACCTGACTGACTAATTATTATTATGGATCACTCTAGGGGGCTCTCAGAATGAGATGTAGCACACTCTGAAATAAGCTTAACGCGTAAATGTAATTATTCTTTGAGTGATAATATTTTGAGTAAAGGAAAGCAATGAACAGAGACAAAGAAAGATGAGAGAGACAGAGAAAGTTTGACAGGAAAAACCTCACTGACTGAACAGATTTTAGCTTCACAGCTCGGGTTTAATGGATGTCTGAGTAAGAGAAAATCCTTTTGGAATAAGGGATATCTGAGATTATATGGTTGTCAGCAGGTTGTCTGATATTTGAGAAGGCATGAAAGAGCCTGATTAACACAAATTATACCCTGTGTTGTTTCACTTAGGAAAGAATAAAGGATCAGTACAAACAAATTAGAAAAAACAGATTTTCTCACTGACCTCTGGTTGAATTTAACTATGCAGAAAGTTCAACACATTCTTCCACTTACATAAGAAAAGTTAGATTCACAGGCAATTAAACACACCCTCGTTTAAAGTAGCACACCCTGAGCTTTTACTGATACAACCTTTCTATAACCCTTTGATAACTCACGTGTGACGGCCACTTTGAAAGTGGAGATCTCTTTATTCCAGAAGTCTCTCTGGATGTACGTCCCCTGGTCCTCATAAGTCACCTGACAAAATCATACAGATCACATAAATACACTGTGAGGATCTCTGACCACACTATGACCAGGTGTTTTTCTTTTCGACAGCTGAAGGAAAACTAACATCACTGATTGGAGTTTGGACAGAAGAACAAAACAAAAGCCTTCGGTTACCTTGTCGATGTACCAGCGTCGGTCACTACCTGTGCCAGACACTCGGCCTTTGCTCATCCTGTAGAGGACAGATCAACAGCCACACTGAAATACATCAACAACACTGGAAACAACTCACAGCTTCCCTCCTGTGGCTGTCCATAACCAGAGCATGAGGTGTCCTTGGCTGTTTCTAACCTGAGTCTGCCTTTCTCCCAGTACAGGAAGGTCTTGCTGGGATCATCTGCTGGGGTGAACTCCAGCTTCTCCGCATTCTTGGACAGAAAGATCTTCAGCTGGCGACCATGGGCCAAACGCTCATGGTCATGGACAGTGTAGGACTCTGAGACAAAGGCAGGAGGAAGGAGACAATAAGGTTCAGTTTCTTTCGAGTGTGGTTCTACATGCACATGGGTCTTCCTCAGTGAAACTACAAAGATGCAAATGCTTTAAAAGCTGCTGCTGCCAACAAACGTGGGATGGAATTACCTCCCTTCGTTTGGTAAAGGAAGCTCCGGTGTTTTCTTCGCTATAGGACATAGGATCGGAAGCACTGAAGTTCCTTTCTTAGCATTTAAAGGATTCAACCAGCTCTTTTAATGGCTGCCACTGAGATACTTTCACTTAGTTTTTTGGCAAATAAGACTTTTTCGACCACAGCTCATACTCGGTCCGTTTCCTGGAGAAGTGACACTAAGGGGTGAGACTTGAGAAAAGGCTTTGAGTCTGCGAGTACCTTGTAGCAGAGCTGATCTTGTCATGGTAAAATGAAGTTTTTGTAGCTGGGCTGGGTTTTAAAGATGATAGCCATTGAGGCCTGTAGGAATTCTAGATTTTACTATTTTGCAGGTTTGAAATCGGTTTGCAGCTGTTAACATTATTAATGCTCACTGGATCTGTAAAGGTGTAAAACTGGGCAGAAATTCAAGCGACACATTTTCATTGCTCCTCACATTTCTTCTTCCTTTACTGACTCTTCTATGAGTGTCTCCCATTATGTTACTTTATTTATTTGCATGTTTTGTTTGATCGTAGAGTGAGGAGAACGTCTTTGAGAATAAGTGCTTCACTCAGTTCACATTCCACGAGACACAACGTTGAAGGTGCATGAAGCAACAACAACAAGTGGAATAAATGAGATGATACTCACCCACACTGAAGGCAGCAGCCAGCAAGATCACTACACTCCACATCATCTGCAGACAGAACACACCAGAGAGGTCATTAGGGAATAAATACACAATACATGGCCAGTTAGCTTGTTGGTTAGAGCATGGTGCTAATGACGCCAAGGTCAAGGGTTCGATCCCTGTACGGAACAAAAAACACCTTTAGTAATTTTCCCCACTGTGGGACTAATAAAGAATTATCTGTATTATCACTGTAGAAAGATGACCTCCTTCTTTTTCTCCTCTTTTAGGAAGAGATTGTTGTCTTTGCACCACATGAACAGCTGGTTCACCTCGTTTTGGTCTCATCGTTATGAGACCCACCACAGTTGCGTCGTCCGCATACTTAAGGCTGTGGTTGGTGCTGAAACTTGGTAAACGGTCATGGGTTAGTGAGGTGGAGAGCAGGGGACTCAGCACACACCCTGTGTTTAGTGTGACAGTACTGGATGTGTTGTTGTCGATCCAAACTGCCTGTGGTCTCTCGGTCAGGAGGGCCGGCAGATGTTAAAAGTGTCTGTGAGGACATCCTTCAGCTCCTCTGCACAGACTTTCGTCACTGTTGTCTGGACCAGTGGTTTTGTGGGTGTTGATCCTGAATGATCAGTTATAGTGTTTTCTGGTCTGAACAAGTCTCAACTGTCTCTTTATGAGTAATATGAATATGATAATATTTCTGACATACACTGTAAAACAATCTTTTGCTCTGGCTTTGTATCAGTCAAACTTCACTGCAGGTACCTTGCTCAACAGAGCAGCAGCAGGTTATGGGAACAGTATTTTTTACCATGACTGGTGATCAAATATGTGGTCATGCAGCTTCCCACAGCTCCCACTCACAAAGCAGTGGTATGTAACCCTGGTTTCCATTGTCTGTGTGCTAATCATCTCCCATTACTGCGATCTCCACTCAGAATTCTTCCCTCTTTCATGTGTGTGTGTGTGTGTGTGTGTGAACTCTGTCGGCTGCTGCAGGCTGGTGCCAGGACAGGAAACTATTCGCCTCTGAAGACTGATATGGAATCTGCTGTGCACATTTAGGGGAAAAACAAGAGTTTTTGTTGGGTGTATGCTCACAGAAACATGTTTCATAAGTTGTTTGCATACAGTGAACTCTGTGTTTAGGCACGTTCAGGTCACATCAGACAGAGGCTAACCTGGGTACAGAGGATGTATGTAGAAGAAACAGATTCAGTTAAAGAGCTTAAAACGGTCATGTTGTCATTACAAAGTGGGAAATGTCCAGGGTCTGTTTGGCCTTTTTCTCCTTCTCAGTGAGATGTTTGGTGAATCTTTGAAAAACTCAGGCATCTATTTCTGTAATTTTAAATTAAATTAAATTTTTATTTTAATATTAATACAGACCGTCTGCACAATCAAACAGTCTATCAGCGTCCTCCAACAAGCTATGGATGCGTGATCTGGACCTCACTTCAAATCTGCCACCAGTACAACCATTTCACTCCCACTCCACCCATCCATCACCTCTAAGTAGGTTACTCTAAGTTCTTCATCTGTGTGTGCTATTTATATCAGTAAATATTAGCAGTAAAAACAGCATCAATAGTTATAAAACAGTTAATTGGAATGTTAGCAATTCCTGTTCCCTCGTCCCACAGTCACTGGGTTTTTGGTTAAATGTCTGAAATAAGGTCTCTGGTTTTAACACAAGCTCCAGACATTTTCACGTTTCATTCCACGACATAAAATCTGTGAGTAAATGTTAAACGCTAACATGAAAACCGATATACTCACCAGTCCACCTCCACAGCCTCGTTGTGTTTATACTCCCGCTCTTTCAAACTGTCACTAACAAACCCTGTCGGTTAGTTGAACTACCTTTTGTGCTAGGTTCCTCCTTAGACCTCTGCCAGCAGATATCTCAGTATTTCACTGGAAACCCGCCCTCTTCAAAGCTAAGTATTAAAACCATGCCAACAGGGATTCAATTTTACATGTGATGACAAGATCTGGTGTACCTGAGCCTTCTTAGGAATCATGCCATTACACTTAGCTGTTCCTCAATAGCTGTGAAAAGGTGTTGGTGTCAAGGTTAGGGCAACTGTGAATATACAACCAAATCTCTCTCCTTTGAGCATAAACATAATCTCACTATATTTAATAATAAATAATAATAATAATATATTTTATTTATTAGCGCCTTTCTGGCCACTCAAGGACACTGTGCAATAAGCAATCTTCGAAGAGCACAAAACTCAGTCCACTTTGCTGCCTAATTCTGCAGGAAGTCCATGTTCATTAGACAGAATATTATCTTAGCAGCCAAGGGGAATAGCCATGCAACGACTGGTGACCAAACCAACACATAGAAGATCCTCACATCAGAATAATCAGACTCTGATTTTGTGCAGATTTTGGGTACTGGGGGGAAAGGAGACTGGCCTTTTCTGTCAGTCCAGTCATGGTGGCTGTGGGCTCTTGGTCTGCACCTGTCTGCACTTCAGCTGTTCTGACGGCTAACTTTCTATTCTGAGGGAGCGCTGGATCTAAATTTAGCAGAACTGCACCAGAGGTATTCGTCAAGTAATGTTGTTCTGTGTTGAATAGTTCATGGCTGCAACAATTAACTGAATAGTCAATCAGTCAATCTACATATAAGGAATTAAACTAATTTAATGACAACAATTTTGATTGCTGAATAGTAGTTTCTGTCATTTTTTCAGCAAAAAAATTCAGAATATTTACTATTCCTGTCTTCTTCTGTAAAGTGAATATCTTTGGATTGTCGACTGTTAATCTGACAAAACACAATTTAAAGATGTCACCTGAGAAATTAGAATGAGTATTCTTCACTATTTTCTGGCATGTTATAGATCAAATGAGTAATAAAAAAAACTGTCTCCAGATTAATCGATCATGAAAATAACCATAACACTCTGATATAATGATATAATTCAATTCTAAGCTCAAATGATCACTGTTTAAAGTCTAAGTAAATTCCATTTTCAGTTAATGTGCAGTGTTTCACTTCTATATTTCCATGTCAGTAAATATTTGATGACTCAACAACCTGACACATGCAACATTATACAAAGTATTACTGGGGTGTAGTTTAACGTGTAGGATGTTGAACCATATGGAAGGAGATGAATCACAGACAGAACCAGCAGAAAAGGTTTGGACGTATGTAATAACATGTTATCTAACTGGTTACAGTCCTGGACTCTCCCTGCATCACTGTCTGAGAGGTTAAAGATTTTATATTTAATGACCATAAAACTTTAAACAGGAGATGATGTGGAGATATGTGCAGTCCCTGTGTTATGTGTAGGTCTTCCGAAAGCACTTGAACGCCTCACAGGCCCCAGCCCTGACGGGGGTGGGTGGTGTCCCTTCAGGAAAACAAAAGGGGAAAAAAAAGAACAGGGGCAGAGGGCGGAACGGCCTCTTGTTTCATGCAGCTTCAGTCCTGTACCCGTAATGTGACGGTTTTACGTGCGCACAGATTACAAAAAAGTGTGTCAAGTGTGTGTGTGTGTGTGTGTGTGTGTGTGTGTGTCATCCCTCCATTAACAAAACCCAGCAGATCCTCCCACTAAGCGCGCTCATGTTGGGAGGAGAAAACAGGCATCAGGGTGGTAGAAGGCGGCTCCTCCGTGCCCACATCAGGCTCAACATCCAGCGGCAGGTTACAGTGTTTCTGTTCCTGAGGCAGGGAACCGGCTTCATCTCCTCAGTCCCGCCACATGTGCAATAAACCCCAGCGCTCAGACACTTGTCTGAATCAATCCCAGCAGTTTCTTACTGTGCAGACGTTTGAGAACAAGATGTGCCTTTGATCCGCACCCAGCCCGTTTCATAACCCAGCATCGCACACCCCGCTGAAGCCTGCACCCCGAGACACTTACCTTGTGTGGAAACGGTCCGTCTGTAGACAGCTCGGAACACAGTCGCAGGTTTGTATGTCTGAGACACTGCTGCGTCCACACGGACCTCCCAGACCGAGATGAGGAGGGCGGAGGAGCGGCCGGAGGTGCTGCCTTCAGGATACTGTCGGAAATATCCAAAAAGTCACACTGGGAAACACGAGGATGTGATGTGATGTGATGTAGACACCTAAAGACAAGATCGCCTTCACAGCACCTTCGTTTCTCTGTATTTATATTTCCTGTTATTGTTGAAAAATAGCAACAACATTTCACTGTATCACATAAATTTGCATGATTGTGTTCAGTGGTTTGATGTTGTGGCTGATGTCCCCAATCAAAAACAACAACCCAGACAGCAGGGGAATTGAGAAAGGACGAAGGGAGAAGAGAGGGATAGTCAAACACAGGAAACAGCTGAAATGTCAAATAACTGACAGTTTAAATGAGTTGCAATATACTGTTTTAATCTGCCCATTATTAATTCTGTTAAATACAGGAGCATTTCTGTGAAAGAAAGTCACAGATGGAGTGGAACAGATTGTGTTGTATTGCAGTTTGTCAGTCGAGAGAGAGAGAATCTGTTCTTGTATGACCAGAGAGGATTTGGGTTAAGAATACAAAAATTTTCCTGTATTACGACTCAAAAAGTCTTCATCATTATCAGCCCTCAAACCTGTGTGAGCATGTGGATGACGGTGTCCTCAGTGGTCACTACAGTTGTAAATGTTGGTATATATTTTTTCTCAGATTGAATGGGCAATAAATGGAAACCTGCACAGATATACAAACCTAGCACAGAGCTGAAAGTACACAGACAAATACTGTTAGAAAGCCGGGGCCACCAACACTGAAAGCATCCTGTCTGATAAACAGTAATAACTCTGCAGCAGTGTCTTTGTTGAGGTGGTCACAGACGTAGTTCAGATGACTTTCTGAATGGAGGCTCAGCCTACAGAGAGTTGGTGATGGAGGAGAAGGAGAACGGGCTGAACTTGTACCCAGTCCCGCTGTAGAACTTACCCTGAAACTCCACCCTGATGGACAGAAACACATGGAGATAGAGCTCAGTGAAAAGATGAGACAGCCACGAGTGTATTACACACTCCTCACAGTGTCAACAGTGTTTTACTCTCATCAGAAACAAAGGAGCTGAAATACATCAGAAAGGGTGTGATCCATCGTAACATGAATGTGTGTGTGTGTGTGTGTTTCTTACCAGTGCAGGCGGAGGGCATGTAGGAACGCTGACATTCCCTCCATCACCAGCAGGATGGAGACGGTGAGTGAAGCAAAGAGGGAGAATATGAGAACCAGAACTACAGATCCCAGCATGCCCCGCCAGGAGAGAGAGATGTGCATCACCATCACCCACAGCACATCTGACAGCTCTGATGGGAGAGTACAACAGGTCGAAACACTTAATATGCTATGCAAAACTGTGTGTTAATAAGACCATGGTCATATTTGTAACAACCAGTCATCAAATGCTTCCCAAAGCTAAGAGAAAGTTGATTTCACCTCTCAGTATTCAACGTTAACCTCGAAAACACAGTGAACATGTTCCTGCATCATGTAAAACCAGCAACAGCTGTGTGCATCACTGGAGAGCATGTGCTGATATTTCGGTTGTTCTGTACCCTCAACTCGCTGAGCACAAATCATTCTCTGGTACATCAACACAGGAAGGACATAATCTGTTTAAATTTTACCCACATGTTAAATATACACCAGCACGCCACTGTTGACTTGTCGTTGTTGTCACTGTGAACTGACAAGGTTGTTGTTGTTTTGTTCGTCAAAATGCACATCCACTCACAGGTGGAAACTGTGAAACGTGTGTGTGCTACAAGTTGTTGTTAACACTTCAACTGCTGTGTTCTGAGTTTTACTGAACATCCTACGCGTATTATTTTTTAAAAATTAATTCTGATATTCAGATTTTTTTATTGTTATGTTCTTGTTTTCTTCAGTTTAACATAAAGCAGAGATGACATTATGGAACTTAAGACATCGTCCAGCTCAGAGGAGGGGAAAGAGAGCAACATAAAATAATAAAAATAAAGAGAGAAGAAGAAAAACTAGACACTGTGTGTGTGAGAGAGAGAAAGTGTGTGTCTCACGTGCATGTGCGAGACTGAGAGCCCACAGTCTGAGGTAGGAGGCCGTATTTGAGATGCATCCAAGACAATACTCTATGGTGTGGATGGCCTGGTGCATAAACACCTCGACTGCATCAAACTCCTACAGCAACAACAACAGGATTCAACAGTGACTGAGTAACTCTGTACTTGGACACATAACAGGGACTAGTGTACATGGCAGAACACAAACTGACAGATGATGTTGATGGCATGAAAAAGAATAAAATTGCATTTGAAATAATAAAGTATTATAAAATGATATTTTGATGGAAACAAGTTGTACAGCTTTTGGCTCTTTTCTGTATAAACCACACAGAAAAGAGCGGGTTCCTGAAAAAGTCTGGAGAGCAAATAAAGCTGGACGCAGCATCTAGTTATCTTCAGATGTCTGAGGTCTTTCCTCACCTCCTCCTCCTCCTCCTCCTCCTCCTCCTGCTGTTGTCTCCTGCCTCCCTCCAGGTCTCCCAGCATGGCGTTGATGGAACTGGTGTCCGTCACTGCTGACTGATCTGTCTACACACACACACACACACACACACACACACGTAGACATTACATAAAATCAGGAATACAGTTGGATACGTTGTGTTCTCCCAGAGTTCCTTTAACCTGCTGATGAACATGTATGTTTGAGATTCGTTCCACCAGCTCTAAGTTTATCTTTATCAGTGGTGGAAGAGTACTCACATCCTTTCTTTCAGTGCAGTTATCAAGTGTGCTGAATTAAATGTAAAAGTAAAAGTATTAAAATGTACTCAAAGTATCAAAAGTACAAATACTAATACTGTATTAACACATAAGCAGCATTTTAATGTTTAAGCTCAGATAGATGGAGCTAATTTGGACTACTTCATTCACTGCTGGACATTTTAGTTTATAACAGACAATCATCATCATAATCGTTATATTGATGTATGTCCCTCTGAAATATGGTGGAGAAGAAATATAAAGTTGAAAGTGAAATGCTCAAATGTGAACTTAAAGGATAGTTCCACTGTATTTCAAACTGCTGTATTTCCCATAAATGTGGCTCTGTGAATTGTGCTAACTTTACATTCACCACCTCCATTGTCGAGTTGAAGAAGGACCTGCACAAACAGCATGTATTGGGGCCTTTGGCAGAAGCGTCACACAGTGAGACATTTCAAACACTGAGTCTGACTGGAAGTGAACAACCATTGTGTTAGGCATTATCTGGGGTGACTTCCTGGCTGATCGAAGCCTGGAACCTGCATAATTAGCTGCACGTGCCTGGTTTGTTTACATGCCTGAGGCTAACTCTAACTTTAACTGAGGAGAACTGAAGAATACCTGTGAGGGTAAAGCTATGCAACTGGACCATACCTGAAAGACAACATACCTCAGAAAACTGATGTCTCCAACTCACTCCACAACTGACTGAGGAGGTTGTTACTTCCTGTTTTATTTTGTAGTTTACCTCCTTGTTGTGTCTATTGTGCTTTACTTCCTGTCTTTTTCTTTTTCCCTCCTTTTTTCAGTCCCACCTGTGTTTCATTTGAAATTAGTTTCCCTGCATATATATATTCCTGTGTCTCCTCTGGTGAGTTGTTGGAGTTTCTGTCCTGTGGGTTATTCCCTCTGGTTCTCCAGTGTCTTCAGTGTCTGTCTTTTGACTTTTGGCTTTCCACTGCTTGGTATATCTGTTGTTGTTCCTTTGTTTCTTGTTGGACTTTAATTAAACTCCAGAGCTCTTAAAGCTAGTCAGCGTCTGCATTCTTGGGTCCAGTCTGTTGTGATCTGGAGAATGCGATTCCATCAGTGGTTACTTTGAAAGGGCCATTAACTAAAGATACAGAATAATATGGCTGAGGATTTATTGTGAATAAATGCTTTTTACTTACTGAGTGAGCGTTTTTGCTCTTTACTCAGATGGTGATTTATTCTGAGTTATTGTGAATATGTGATGCAGATAAACAGTGACAGTAATGTCAGACTGGCAAAGCAGAGAAGAGAGGAGAGAGTTAATGTCTGAGGTTGATCTGACTGAAACGTCCATTTATAATTGTGGGAAATATTCAACAGTTTGTGGATAAAAGCATCTTTGTTCTATCAAAATGAAGATATAACTGTCAGTATGTGATTATTTGCTGTGATAAACTCTCTCTTCATCTTTTAGAAGCTGTGATGAGCTCGTAGACAGCACCACTGTCCACCTTTCATTTGTGCCATCAGAATAATTTGGAAGGTGATCACATTATATATTTAACGCCCATAACACACACTTACTGCTGTGCTCTGACCCCTGTGACTGTAACACAGGTAGAGAGGCTTCCCCACTAACAAGACAGGAACTGATGCCAGAACCATGACGATCACCACTCTCTGGACGATCCACTGCAGGAGGAGAGAGAGGGGGAAGATGAGGGGAGGCTGACTGGCTGATAGATGAGTGATTTCTATCTGAAGAGAAGTGTGATTCACCTGTCCTGGGTACAGCGGCAGGGAGTCCTTGCTGTCAGTGAAGAGAAGCATGTTGATGAAGTGCAGGAGGATGCTGGGTGCCCGGTCTGACTGCCCTGGCCCATAGACCAGCCATTTGTAAATGATCAGAAACACCAAGGTAGCCGAACAGACCCATCATGAAGACCATGCTCTGGGATCAGAACCAGAAATACACTGACCCACTGACCTCTGTGTCTGCAGGCAGAGAGTGGAGACAAAGATTAAATGAAGATGAACTGAAACACTTCCTGTGAAAAAATGCAGTACATTAATGAAAGCACTCTGTGTTTTCAGTACCTGTAGTTGAAGTAGGACAGGCAGACTCCAAAGGTTATGTGAACAACTCCTATTATTATAGACATCTTCATCTTATAGGAGTTGAGAAAGGACAAGTGGTTGCTTGCTAGATGCCAGATCTACAGGAGGACAGCATCACAAGGAGAGGTGAAGAGGGGAAAATGATCAAACGAGTAGTAAAAGAAGGGAAAAGAAAAGGAGAAAAACAATGAAGAAATTGTAAAAAGAAAAAAGTATGGCAGGAAAGGCTCAAGAAAAAGACTGAAAGGAGGAGAGTAAAGAATGAGCAGAGGAGAATGGCTGGCAATAAAGAGGCGAGAGGGTCATAAAAAGGAGGAGAGAGGATAAAAAGAGAAAAACACATAGTAAAAGACATGATCAAAGGAGGAGAACAGGACACGGCAGAAGAAATAAAAGCAGAGACGTCTGGTTGTTGGACAGACAAGAAAGAAAAATTAAGGTGAAGTAAAGCGTGACAAAACCAAGCATTCGGTTATTCAAATCAGATCTTTTCTCAGTTGAATAAATGAAGGCACAGTGAGCCTGGAAAGAGGAAGGAGGAAACGTCTGAAACTGAGAGATGAGAACATGCAAACGAGTCACAAAGAGAGGAAAACTGCTTTTTTAAGGCAAAAATGTGTGTTACACAAAAACAGGAAGAGCAAGGAAAACAAAGAGAAAGAACAAGGAGGAGGTCAAGTAGAGACTTGACCAATACCGGGTCAATGCCAAAGGGGTATGGCCCCTGGAAGACGCCAGCGATGTTGGGGTCCAAACTGAGATACTGGCTCCCTCTGAGGGTTTCATCACTGTTGATACATCAGTGTTACATCATTACACACATATCATCCATACACCCGTGTGTGTGTGTGTGTGTGTGTGTGTGTGTGTGTGTGTGTGTGTGTGTGTGTGTGTTTGTTTTCCTTCTCACCTCCAGTTCATTGGTCTCAGATGCCATCCTGAGGGGAAGGTACTGAGGCCTCTGCTGAAACAGTCGTTATAGATTGCTCCAGTGTAGACTGAGAACAGGCCCATTAATAAGATCAGGTAGCGACCAGCATACACCATCCTCCACATCTACATACACAACACACACACACACACACACAGGTAAAGAAAAATGAGAAAACCCAAAATTTCAAAGCATGTTACTGCAGTAGATTTTTGAATTTTGAACATAAAAAATATGAATGCTACACAGGCTGAGAGTGAGCACTACAAAATACCTCAACTCCATAAAATCTACACAGCCTCCAACTAATACATTTACATCAGTGTTAAGTCAGCTCTGCTGTGTGTGGATCACAACCTCATTTCTACTGGGTGTGTTCTTGTTGTCCTGCAGGATCATCCAGAGAGCAGCTGCAGCCATCAGCAGACCATGACCCACATCTCCAAACATCACAGCAAACAAGAAGGGGAACGTCACCATGGTATAGACAGCTATTCACACACACACACACACACACACACACACACACACACACACACACACACACACAAATATAATCTCACATCTCAGGTCATTTGTAGTGTACAGTTACACTATGGCAGCATTTTACACAGGCGTTTTATGTGTTTGTGTGTGTGTGTGTGTGTGTGTGTGTGTGTGTGTGTGTGTGTGTGTGTGTGTGTGTGTGTGTTACCTGGATTGACCTCCCTGTATTTGGCCACTCCATAGGCTTCCACGATGCTTTGAAAAGCAGCTGTGAAAGAGTTGGTGGTGAACAGGGTGGGAGGAGGAGAAGAGGAGGAGGAGGAGGGGAGGCGGTTGTAGAAGGAGTCCACAACACTAGCACTTCTCCTCTGACAGAGAGAGAGAGACAGATAAGAGAGAAAAATCCAACTGCAGAGACGAACATATCAAACTGTGAGGAGACACAAACAGACATGGCTGACATTTAAACAAAGAAGCATTCTGCAGCTTCAGGACACTCACAAACTGAAGAACACATCAGGGGCTGCATAAACCCTGTAAATACCATTTTAATTGTCTATTTTTCCTCCACTTATCTGAGGTCAGACTGCAGTGGCAACACGCTAAGAGGTCTATTCCAGACATTCCTCTCACTAGCAATGTTTTCAAGCTCTTCCTGGTGGACCCTGAGGCGTTTCTAGGTCAGATGAGATATGTACTCTCTCCATCAAGTTTTGGGTCCACCCTAGTCTCTTCCCAGTTGGATACTCCAGGAAAAGGGAAGACACCCGGGAGCCGTCCTAACCAGATGCCCAAACAACATGAATTGGCCCCTTTCGATGCAAAGGAGCAGCAGCTCTACAACAGATGTCCAAGTTTCTCACCCTATCTCTTAGGCTGAGCTGCCCTACATAGGAAGCCCATTTCAGCCACTTGTATCCGCGATCTTGTCCTTTCAGTCACTACCCAAAGCTGGTGCTGATGCCGCACCAGTCTGTTATGTCTTAGGCTCTCTCAGGACAGTGCAGTGACCTGCTGTAGGGCATTGTGCATTATCTGGGACTTTTACTGTCAGAGGAGCCAGGACATGGAGTCAGGTTGTTAATGCTGAATGCTGTCTGTAACTTTGACTGTGCATGCGTATGTGTAGAGGTTGTGAGTTGTGACGCAAATGTTTCCCGGATGCCTAAAATAAATTTCTTGTAAAGGGAGACAAATAAAGGCTAACCACTGGCATGGGTGGACAGGTTTATGTGTCCCTGTGAAACTGTGAGTTGTGTTGTCAGGGGTTATAGCCCCTGGCAGCGTCTCCCAAGGCAAACTGGTCTCAGAGGAGGATTTCACAGAACCCAAAGAGAATCTTGAGGGACTACATGGACCTCGTGACATGCAGGGTCTGTAAGGATTCACTCCAGCTCCACTGTAGATGCCTCATAGACTTCCATAGACTGTACATACACACAGATGTGCCCAGTTGGTTTTAGTGTTTATTACAAGAAAGGGTTTGTTAATACAGTGGATTTCCATTTTTGGGTGTTTGGTTGATTTTATGGTGGTTCTGAATATTTTCATTGCACAGAGGTATTTCTGTGTGCCATATTATTCTGTGTCTTTAGTTAATGGCCCTTTCATTGTAGTTATATGCACACCAGAGCTTGTCTTTTTTCATGGGAGTGACTATAATCCAAACGTGGAAGGGCGTAGAAAATAGATGTCTGAAGAGTGACATGCTCACCGTTCCCTCAATGAGAGCGCTCTGCAGGAGCAGCAGCTTCCTGACTGGACACCAGGCCTCTGCTATCAAACATTTGTCTGTAACAGAGGGACTGCACAGGTTCAGGACTGTATGGACAGCCTTACACTTCCCCACACACACCTGCAGGAAACAGAAATATAATAATCTGTTACTGCTGTTAATGATAATATGATGTAGGTTGCCTGATGATTGAATGAATGAATCTAACCTACTTTGAAACTAAGTGAATAGTATTGAAACAACACAACACACAGAGTAAACATTATTTACCCTGATGCATACAACATATAAACAATGTCTGTATCAGCCATCATACACACTGATAAATACAGTTATATTATGATTAGTCAGTGAGGGTGATTTTAGGTAAGTTAGATTTGTGTACTGCCACCTGTGAGTATGAAGTACCTTCCACTGTGGCAGGACAGATACACAGTGAGACAGCAGCTGCTGCAGGTAACTCTCAGTCTGGGACAGCACCTAGACAGAACAGGGAAACACCAGGACTCTTCATGCTGCTGCTGATAAAGAAAAACACTGCGACATGTTGTTCTGGCACAGATTTAAAACTCACTGAACCTTTTGGGAAGTTATGTTTAGCAGTTCATAACCTTTCTGCTCCATTTGGTTTTGATAGCACACTTAAAGCTGAGGCTCATGGGAGTCCTAGTCAGAAGTGTGCTGCAGTCGTTGAATGCTGTGTTATTACAGTGGATTGTCTGCCTTACCATTTTGATATCTTCTATTCTGGTCTGCAGACCCACCAGGATCTTCTGTCCCTCCTCTGCACTCTCTGGGTAGGTAAATGTGTTGGTATGGAAACTACACAAGACAAGAGCACAACACCAAGGGAGAGATGAGATGTTGTGACACAAGCTCTCTGCCCATTGCCCCAAACATAAAACTATGACTGGGAGGAATACAGGAAGTAGAAGGAGAGGAGTTAAACAGTTCAACCCTTTGACTGATAGTACAGATCGTGTTTCCTTCAGAAATCTACAATCAGTACCACATAATAATGACGTGAAGACAGAGTTTAAGACATTAATGCAGATTTATTAAAAAGGAAAAACTGAAATATTGCAACAGCACAGTGGTGCAGTGGTTAGCACTGTCGCCTCACAGCAAGAAAAATGGCATCAACACAACTTGAGATGTTAACATGCTATCTAGGTAAAAATGGGCTTGTGTATGTATATGGATGGGGGTTAGAGGGAGACGACAGAGACTGGAGATGGATAGTAGGCGAGTGGCATAGTCGGATAATGGCAATGAGTCAGTCAAATCAGCAGGAGCAGGCGTCAGCACCAGAACAGGCTTAGAAACGCAAGCATTAGAAACGTTGGAAATTACAGCAAGCTGAGCGGCTCAGAGTGTGGTACCACAGAGCATACAGAACAATCTGTGAGTGGAGAGTTTTTATTCTGAGCATGGTGACTGAAGGAGAGCAGGTGAGCCAGGGAGAGAGAAACAGGGAAAATAAGACACAGGAAACATGAGGAGCTGTGACATTCTGTTTTTTTCTGTTTCAGGTGATTGAAAATTGCAAAAGAAAATGAACGTCAGCTTTCATCCTGTCATCCACCAAATGTGGATTTGAACGTGTCCAACACCTGTTGTATTCAACTGATTTGGCAGCCTCAGACCACTTCCTCTTCCCAAGATGAAGAAGGAGCTCAGTGGTCACTTTGGCTGTGATGATGATGTCAGTGCTGCTGTGGGCCATTTTCTCAGGCAGTGCTGAATTGAAATGTTCAATTATCCAAAAGAAAAACACAACAAAAATTATTAACAAGAGCAGTTTAACTCCTCTCGTTCTACCTCAGGCAGCAAACCTATCAATCACCCTCTGAGACTAACCAGTCACAGATTTTCTTCACTTTTTGACCGATGTTGTCGCCCCAGTAGGAGATGAGAAAGACGGTCCACTTCACCATTTCATCCTGGGATAAAAGGAAGAGCAGAAACTCATTCAGTTATTCAAAGAAAGTCTCTTAAAGACACTGCAGCTTCAAGTCTGGAGCAACCACTGATCTACAGTAGCAGAAATACCTTTATGCATCTCATTATATCATTATTCAATGGTGTTTCTTTTTTTTTTTAGAATATGACTCGATTTGTCTGTGACAGTGTGCAAACTAATCTGCACAATGAGTGAAAACACAGTGGTATGTCAGGCCAGTAGATGGCGATGTAACATGAGTCTGCAGCAAAAAGACTCTTTACTGAAATGAGGGGGAAGTTCAGGCGTAGCAGCTTCATAAGAACAGGAATAAGAGAAGAGACACTGCACAAAGTAAGAAATAAATAATTAGAAGTAGAGTCAAAATGAAAACGGGAACTGTGCAAGATTTTAAAGTCAGAAGTCCAGTCTTCTCTCACAGTATGTTCTAAACATGCAACAAATTTGATATATCCTCCACTGACATAGTGACTGGCTGCTCTCTGATCAGGTCAAAGTTGATTTGATTTGACTGGCTCCATAATGAGCCGTGAGTAAAATCCATAACTATACACAGACTGATCCACAGTAGAATAGAAACAACTGAATAAAGTCAGCTCTACCATTTCAGGTAACTCCAAATTCTCCTCCATCTCTTGGAAATCGGCGATGATATAACCTCGACAGGCTCTCCACAGCAGTCGCTCGAACGCTGACACTTTCCATGGATGGACCACCCCTGCTACAAAACTTTAAGGTGGTGAGACAAAGTGTAAATCTCTACATTATTTAGAGTTAGTGTTTTAAACTTCACCAATTTAAGATGAACCATTCTTTGATTTGAAAAAGATTGTTTGAGAGAGAGTGTATATTCCAACCTCAGGTGTACATCATCCCCATAATCCAACAGTGAGGAGGTGTCCAGAGAGGGAGGGGAAGGAGGGGGTATAACCTGGAAGTACACACACACACACACACACACACACACGTCAGTGGAACATTCAGACCAAAGATTGCAAATGTCAGACCCACACTTTCTACCTGTGACTCAGTGAAGGAATACGCCCGATTCAGCACCCTGCGATACTGACTGAGCTGGATAAACTGACTCCTCAGACTGTCCCTGTTCTTTGACACCTGAAGAGCATGAAAGAAAAATGGATTTGGACAAGGGGACAAGAACGTTGACCAGAACCAGAATCAGAGACAGAGACTACCTCAATGTAGTACAGCTACATTGAGGTGGGTGGTACGTTTCAAAGTAACACACAAGGACTGCAATGAAAATATCAGTTTTCTTATTTTTATCTACTGTATATGTGTATGTGTACATGTGGGTTTTGTGAGTGTGTGTGTGTGTAGTGTGCAGTTTAAGACACACCTCTGTCAATTCTCTGGCCAGTCGTTCACTTTCCTCTTCGATCACTGACAGCTCCCTGGGCTGAGGAGCTGATGGAGCAGGACTGGGAACAGTCAGTGGCTCGGTCAGAGGAGGAGAGAGGGAGCGACTGATCTCCTGCTCCAGGAAGGCTGGAGGGCAAGGATGGAGGGGGAAAACCAACATGACAGAGTTAGACAAGAGTGCTGCATACTGACTGAACACACTGCACACTGATTTTGGAATGTCACAGTCATCTGAACTCCACCCAGAAAAAGTTGATTAGGATTAGTCTCAGGCCTGGAATCAGGGCACATTGCTCGTTACTCACAGAAGGTCTTCTCCAGCTCCTCACATCTCCTGACCTCATTCACAAACTTCCTCTGAAACAAGTTCAGGTGAGGGTTCAGCTGGGACAGAGGGGTGGGAGGACAGACAGACACAGAGAGAAAGTCAAAACAGGAAACACACAACACCTGTAGAAATTAAACCCTTGACAAACAAACAGACAATGGTTTGTATCATTCAGAGTTACAGCAGCTGCAGTATGAGAGAATTCACCATCAGTTTACTGTAAATTGTGTTTAATCAGTAAAAGGTGGGGACTCTCAGTTTCTTTCACTTTAATGCAGCGTTAGAAAATAGAAAAAGTTCTTTAGTCTGCTCTCCATTGATCCTAGAGTGTAAACTGAATGATCTCTCAAACGTCAGTGACTCACATCTCTGAACTCCAGCAGTCCCAGCTCTCCCAGCTCGCTCACACAGTTGTAGGCTGATCCAGACTGGAGGAAGATCTGGACCAGACACATCTCTTCGCTCCGCAGCAGCGCTCCCATGACCACCACCTGCAGGAGGAGACCGTTTGTTACAATGCACAGTATGAAAGAAACAGAGGTGAAAGAGGTGAATCTCCACTCATGCTTTGTCCTCAAACACAGGAACCATCTACAGTCTGTTTTGAAAATGCTTGGAATAAACTAAAAAACATTTCTCGCCTGAACAGTTTTTCCTCCCAGTAGATACCAGGACACAGCAGCTAACTGCTGCAGTAAAGACAGTGACAGGCAGAGAGCCATGTGAAGTTCTAATCACAAACCCATGAAACCTAACTTCCTTCATGTGACCAAAGACGGGAGTCACAGTAATTCACTTTACAGAGAAGAGAGGACGAGGCAGTGAGGACGAGAAGACATGAGAGGGGAGTATTACTCAGTATGATCTGTGGTTTGCTGTGTACATCACACATGGTGGTGCTTTTGTTTTCAGTTCTAATGAGTTTGATGTCTGCATGTTGACAAAGTCTGACCCCACTTCAGAAATGACTGCACCAGCAACTGTCTAAAACGTACACTCTGTAGACCTGTCATGGCTGTGGTTTTATGACTCCACCCTAAACTTACACACATGTAGCATCCTGAGACTTAAAGCCTCTTGGACCCATCATGTAAACCCAACAGGAAGTCAGCCATTTTGAATTTGCTGTGCAATTTTTGCACAGTTTTTGCCATTTCCAAACATTGTTGAGAATGAATTAAAGACACAGCTTCTGAGTTTTTGTTGGAGGGTGTGTCTGTGGCAAATTTCAGTGTCTCGCCATGAAGCAGGAAGTTGCTCTAACTCAAAGGTACATTGACCAATCCATCCCAAACTTTACACGTATGATCAGGGTCCCGGCTTGAACACATCTACATGCCAATGATCAAGCATAGTCACAGCGCCACCTACTGGCAACAG
Source organism: Lates calcarifer (assembly GCF_001640805.2). NCBI lineage: Eukaryota > Metazoa > Chordata > Actinopteri > Centropomidae > Lates > Lates calcarifer. The sequence continues at coordinate 11,056,447 of NC_066837.1, read as the reverse complement.
GAAATGTCATGTTTTGTGATGACCCAATGGCTACCACTGTCCCGGTGGTTGTGGGGTCCAAGTGCACTCAATAATCTCATCCACCGCCAGCCATATACAGTTCAGTATATTTATTTATCTTAATGCCATATACAGTCCAGTATACTCAGTATATTTATCTTAATTCATTCTTATTCTATTCTATTTATATTTTGTGTCATTTGCAAACTGTCCTGTGTGCTGCTTCTGTCTGTATAAGCTGCTGGAAACTTAATTTACCTGAGGGAGTCATCCCAAAGGGATCAATAAAGTCTGTCTACGTCTAAGGGCCCAGTAATTGCTGCTTGCAGCTGAAATAGTAAAATTACTATTCATAGCAGTCATAGCAGCAATCTTTTTTAGCAAATGTTGAATTTACAAATGCTCTAGTGATATTGTAATACAGCCAATCAGGATTCAACAAGACCCCCTCCAGACCCTGAAGCTCCCTGTATTTACCTGGTCTAATAATGAAATTATATATGGTAACCATTCAGACGTCACTTAAAAACAAATCCCCTCAGACATAACTATGTGAAAAAATATTTGTGTATTTTACTTTTAATATGTGTTCATGGTGTTACAGTAAAAGGTGATCTGGAGACAGTTTTTTGTTTTTGCTTGTTTTATTTTGTTTTTTAATTGCAAAATAAGAACAGATCGGCAAACATGAAGACTGTGATAAAATAATATAAATGTTATAAATGTCAAGATAAACATACATTACATAATGATAAGAAAAGACAAGACAGAGTCAAATGCATTTAAGGCAAAATTCATCAATTAGCTGTTTGTGGGGGAAAAGAAGATTCCTACAGTTTTATAGATTTCCTTTCTTCTCTTATGTTTTTTCTTTTTAAATTTTCTTTTCTTTAACAGAGGTAAGTAAAGGTGGATGAGGGGGAAAGGTTATAATAAATTACTGATATGATTTTTCTCCTGCTCAGCTCTGTGAATACTTCTGGAAGTACTGCTAAAGGCCTCCTGTATATAAACATCATGTTGGCCTCAACTAACTTTATTTAAACAAATACAGTTTTAAAACAATAAATAAATAAAACGTGAATTTAAATATTTGTTTCTCTTTCTTTGTCTGTTATAAATCCTGAAGTCTACGTGCACCGTTAAACGCGTGGGGAGGGGTGAGAGGGAGGGGAGGTTTATCGTGCTGAGTACTACTGTCCTAATCCGATCTTAGAGGATAGAGGCTTAGTGGAACCTCAGGTTTGGTTGACCACAAATATTAGCTGAGAGAGGAAACATCCAGACAACCAGGACCTTCTGTTCGCACACAGTTTTATTATTTCCCCGATTTAACTCATCTTCATGTCCGCGGCTCTGACAGCTGACCCCCGGTCAGTTATCATCCTGCTTTAATTCAAGGAGCCACTCGTCTCCACCTCCACCGAGCTGCTCAGGAGGCCATTTTAATATCTGCCGTAGGCAGGAGGAGGCATTGTTGATCGCTGTCTTCTGTTACCCATCTGATTATCCACATTCTGTTTGAACCACAACCTTGTGAGGATGAAGGACCGATTGGCGCAGCTGAAGGAGGTAGGCAGACTTTACCACAGGATCATCAGGTTCAGGTTCACTCCGAGGAACACCTGTTGACAGCACAGGCCTTCATGTGCCTCCTGATTACTTTCAGTAATGTGTTTTTTAAGAGTAGGCTACTGTGCCTGCAGTATATGTCTGTGTCTAATGTCAGCAGTATGAAATCACCAAATCACTGCATGTTCAACACATATAAAAACAGAAATACTAGAAATATAAGAAGCAGCAGATTAGACACAGGACAGGAGCTTCTCTTCAAATATAAACTGAATCTGAAATGGCTCTGGTTTATTTGTAAATATTTGACAATAGGTATCACCTGGTGATCTGTGATATCCAGTTTTATTGTTGCTGATGAATGTGACACTCAGTAGTTAAAGATCAGTGGAGTCTGAAACGTGCAGCGCCACGCATTCATTTAACCTGTAGGTGTCCTCAGATGACAGCAGCAGCACCCAGAGCTGCGGGTGAACTGAACCACTGTCACAGGAAACTGTGGCTGAGTGGAGCTAGAAGTCAGTATGGAGAGGTGACCGAGTAATGTTGTGTTACTTTATGACAGGATTCTGTCACTGTGTGATTTTACTGCATAAATCAGGTGCCAAGAAGATCTGATCAGCACAGACCTCATTCTTACTGTGTGAATAATAATTACTATGTTCCTTATTAAACATTAAATATTAGCCATGTTTGATCCACCTTCATCTAAATGTAGTAGTGTAGAGATAGAAGCCTTCAACAGCTGTGAATCTGACAAAGGTACGTTTGTTTTCTACTCCAGCGTACCTGTTAGAAGCTGCTGCAGCGCTGGACCAACACACCTGCTAGGAGCAAATATTCAAAAGCACAGACCCATGAAACATCCCTGACCTCACAGTAACATTTATTAAAGTGTAAAACCACAGTGTGTTTAACATTACACAGTAAGAAAGAGGTCTGTGAGCTGATTCCCAGCCCTGTACCTGCTTGGAAAGTGAATATTGCCTCTTAACCCCTTCAGAATATTTGTTGGGTTTTTTTTCTATATTTTAAAGATACTGGCGCTAGTGGAGGATACTAAATGTGCTGTAGTTATTCTCAGGTTCAGTTTTGACCCACTTTTTTGTTTGTGTTTAACAGAAGAGTGATGCTGGAGGAGACGACATTGCGGTCCCTGTGGAGAATGAGGCTTTTATGGATGATTTCTTTGCTCAGGTATGTTGTCTGTTTGTGTCCATGTGTTCCTCACTTTTCTAAAGGGAAATTCTTGATTGCTGATCTCTCTCTCTCTCTCTCTCTCTCTCTCTCTCTCTCTCTCTCTCTCTCTCTCTCTCTCTGTGTGGTGTGTGTGTGTGTTTCAGATTGAAGATATCCGCATCAGCATCGACAAGATTGATGAGAGCGTCACAGAGATCAAAAAAGTCTACTCCACCATCCTGTCAGCCCCGACATCTGATCAGAGTAACTGCCTCTGACGCACACACACACACACACACTTACACTCACACTCACACACACTTACACTCACCGGCCACTTTATTAGGTCCATCTGTTCAACTTCTCATGACCACAGTGTAGTGGTTTCTTCAGCATGACAGTGAGTTCACTGAACTAAAAGTGGCCTCCAGATCTCAATCCAGTAGAGCACCTTTGAGAGAACCTTTGAGATGTGGTGGAACGAGAGATTCACATCATTAATGTGCAGCCGACAAATCTGCAGCAGCTGTGTGATGCTGTGTTATCATGTCAGTATGGACCAAAATCTCTGAGGAATGTTTCAAGCTCCTTGTTGAATCTATGCCATGAAGAGTTAAGGCAGTTCTGAGGGAAAAAGGGGTTCAACCAAACACCAGCAAGGTGTAGCTAATATGAGTATATGTTAAATATATTTACTCTTGCTGGTAATGATCTCCCTCTGTTCTTACTCTCTCTCTTTCAGAAACACAGGATGACCTTGAAGCCCTCACCAATGAAATCAAGAAGTCGGCCAACAACGCTAGAAACAAACTGAAGAGTCAGTATTTATTTATTTATTTATTACCTTTTAACAGAATGGAGTAATGGAGTGTTTGTGTTGTATTTCTGTTGTCTTGTGTTATCAGGTATTGAGCGCCAGCTGGAGTCAAACACAGATGAGAGGGCCTCAGCTGACCTCAGGATACGCAAGTCACAGGTCAGACAATACACCTTTAAAATAACCAGAAATTAACCCGACATGTTCATTATGAGGTTAGAGCTGAAATGTTGTAACACTTCTGGAGGAGGTGAAACTTCACAGCCTGCAACATCCAACGTTTACAGTGATATCTGTGAATAAGATTTAGACAACTAGAAATGCTTGGATGAGAATAAGGGAAACCACAAAGGAGAAAACTGCTGATTTACTGAGAAACAGCACTGTGTACACGGTGTTTACGTTCGCTTCTTTTTTGAATATATCATATACAGTACTCATCATGTTTCATATTAAATGTGACCAACTCAAAGCTCTGACTGTATTAGACTACACTGTCACCCAGTGTGGCTGACTGATGACTTTCTGGTGAATTTATCGACCATTGACATGATGAAGCTCTTAAGTTGAGCTCTCTGGGTGTGTGTAAATGTTTAAGAAAGAAGACTATTCTTAACCTTAACCAGCTGTACTTCATATTATAGCACAGATCTCATTACTCTGTAATTTAACAAATTAAAATAATAATCACTCTGTTCCCTATTAAACATTAAAGTATAGCCATGTTTGATCCACCTACATCTATATATTGTAGTGCTACATTACTTTATTACAATACATTGTCAGAGTTTTTCCTCTTTGGATCACAATAGAAACTTTCCACAGCTGTAAATCTGACAAAGGTACGTTTGTTTTCTACTCCAGCGCACGCTGTTATGAAGCTGCTGCAGTAGCTGGACCAACACACCTGCTAGGATCCAATATTCAAGAGTGTTATAGATTTTAGGGGTTTATCTGCACCTGGCCCCAGGATAGTTCAACTCAGTGGTTTGCTGGTGGAACATGAAGACCACTGTATTTCTTTTCTTTTGTTTAATAAGGTGAAGTTCGGAGATTGGGTATCTGACAGAAAATAGAAATAACGCATGATATCAGTCATATGGCACAATCCAACATTTCAAAGAGGTATTAAATACTAATCTTAACAAGTCACACTAAAATAACTAACCAGTAATGCAGCACGAAGATGGTCACATTTTTAAATGATTTAAAAGACTCTTGTTCATTTTCTGATATGTTTCATGATATTTCCATTAAACACTGACCTGTGTTTTGAAGTCAGTTAACAGGGAATCTGCACTTTTCATTTCCCCAGCATGCTATTCTGGCCAAGAAGTTTGTAGAGGTGATGACAAAGTACAACGAGGCTCAAGTTGACTTCAGAGATAAGAGCAAAGGACGAATCGCCCGACAGCTGGAGATCAGTGAGTCACAGCTGATTAACACACGCTACAATCAGACAAGAGGACGATGTTATCACAAACATCAAACTGTGCTGATGGACACGTTGCTGGTGTTGAGCAGAAACACTTCAGACATCTGCAGCTTCATCAATCAGTTTTCACATCACATGAAAACCTTCACATTTTATAACTACTTCACATGTCCATTATAAAGTGTCAGATGATGTTATTACTCCTTCAGACGTGAGCTGGTGGTCTGATTGGGCCTATGTGCCACAGCATTTAGTCATTTTTTACACTGAGCCATGACAGATCTCATAAAGGCCACGTGGTAAGGGTATCCATACAGGCCTACTGTTACATGTCAGTTTTTACCTGCAAGTACAGATTACCAACTAAACTGTGTGGTTGTATAATTATTACTAATAATCAACAAACTTGCAGGAGAGGACTCAGGCTAGCTTCCCTGTCATCTGCTGTCAGAGTGTGTTTGATATTTTGTCCTGGCTTTCAGACGTTTGGGGTCAATGTCTGTCCATCTATGATTTTAAAAACACTTAATTTGATCTAAAACAGCTTTTTAACTGTCATGTCTGCCCATCACAGCTGGGAAAGCAACGACTGATGAGGAACTGGAAGAGATGCTGGAGGGAGGAAACTCAGCCGTCTTCACTGCTGGGGTAAGACTGACATTACTACCACTGTAATTTGTTCTCTGTTGATCTATTTCTGATTTTGTATTTTCTCTTTGAATGTATTTTCATTGTCCTGCTGACTATTTTATCTTCTTTTGTTACTGTGCTCCCCCAGATTACGGAGTCTAAAATCAACCAGCAGGCCCTGAATGAGATTGAGGCTCGTCACAAAGACATCATGAGGCTGGAGAGCAGCATCAAAGAGCTCCACGACATGTTTGTTGATATCGCCATGTTGGTTGAGAACCAGGTACACACACACACACACACACAGCTGAGAGCTGAGTTTTGAAACTGTAAAGTTATGAACAGCTCTCTCTTAACATGACACCACATTTGATGCAGTTGTTTTAAGTCTGTGCTGCAGCCACAAAGGGATTTCTAAACGTGAGATAAAGAGAGGGTTATATTGGCTGTGTCCAAAATCACTCACTCATTCACTCCCCTCTATTCACTATTGAGGGAGTTTTATGCAGAGGACTATACAGTGAGCTCATCTGCAAAATGTTCAAACACTCAGGACTCAGGTTGTTTTTTCTGCTCCAGTAATCTCGTCACAATTAAACATGTCAGATAAACATCAGAGTTTGCTGCTGACTTCTATTAAATCAGATTTGAGGCATTTAATTGCTCTTGAATGTCAGTTTATGTGTTTCTGTTTTGTCTTAATACATTTAATGTTTTATATAAAAAGCTCTTTTAATTGTCTTGTTGAAATGTAAAGTAAGTAAAGTTAATTTGTATGTGAATGCTCTGCAGTCACAGTAGTATCATTTAAAAACCAGCACCATAAAAACAGAAAGGGAGACACACACACAAGCGAACATAATAAACACAAAATCAAAGCACAAATTCCTGTCTAAACAAGTGAGTTTTTAGCTGCCTTTCTTGGCCAATACCAAGAAAGCAGCCAAAATCTAGCAGGAGGCGCACAGGGTGAGTTTATTCAGCACAGACATGGATGTAATGGCCTGCTCTAACAGTCCCATACTTGATGGAGTTTTCTGAAGGCTTTAGTTCCGTCTGATAACCTTTTCATATGTAACAGAAATATATTTACTGAATGAGGACCAGGGCTAAGTTTTCAGGCCACTTGTGATCTCCTAACCTATTTCCATGATTAAATCCAGTGGTGTGTGTAGAGTGATAAAAAAATGGCCACAGTTACTTTTTCAGTGTTCTGCACAGTCAGCACAGCAGCAGTTCATGTGGACTGAATCACATGTGACAAACCTCTGTGTATTAACACTGAGTCTTAAAAGATGCGTGGATGTGAAGAGTGGGTGAGGGGCTGTTCAACAGCTTTGGAGCTAAGATCTGAAAGGCACAATCACCCAGTCACTCCAAATCACAGTTACGTGGAATCATAAGAAGACCACTACCTGAGGAAGTTTTAAAATGAAATCTAAACTTGACTGGAAGTTGGTGCAAAAGCTTTAAAAGTGGGGTGATGTGTGATGATTTCTGAGTGTGGGTTAGAAGCTGTGCGGCAGCATTTTGCACAGATCGGAGGGGATTAACAGAAGAGATGAAGGCGTGGACAAGCATCTCCAAGTCACTTCTTGAGACAACAGTGTTGAGTTTAACAATGTTTCATAAATGGAAGAAACAAGATCGGGTCAGAGACTTGACATGAGACTCGAAAGTCATAGATTGATCAAAAATGACACCGATGTTCTGAACGTTAGAACGTTAGGTGGAAGAAAAAGACCCAAACCTCTGCTTGACTTGAGCACTTATGCCTTCAGGAGCAATAATTACACATTCTGTCTTGTCGGAGTTGAGTTGCAAAGGTTTGTGTTGCAGTTCTGCTCTGTCTCTCTCTGTCTTTTCCACTCTCTGTGTGAATGCAGTGCATGATGGGATATATCAGTTGCTGCTTGTCATGATGCATTATGGGATACTACGAGTCCATTATATAGGGTATAATAATTCTCACTATACGTCCGGGCAGCACTACAAAATCGCGGTATAGTGAGTAGTGAGTGATTTCAGACACAGCCCTCGTCTTTTTTTGTGGTTTGATTTAGGTTTTTATTAAAGGAAACATCCACTGCTTCAGAGCAGTTTTACTTACTGTGACAAGAGTTTTGAAAATTTGAAGTATTGAGAAACCTTCATGGCACTTTGATTTTTTACTTTGTTGGTCTGCAATCTGATGTCATGACACAACACGGACTAAAACACACATCAACACATCTTTATTGATTAAATAATGTGAAAGAATCAGCTTGTTAAACAATAAGAAGACAAGACCATGCAGTGTAAGAGTCTCCACTGTGATTCTGAATGGCCACAATCAGACAACGTCTGAATATGTTACAATATCATATATTTATAAACACGCTGCGATCAGTCACTATGGCTGTTCTAACAGTAAGATGAGCAGCTGATCCCAGAGCTGTGCAGGAGAACTGACCTGACAGTCATTATGGAGAGGAGAGTCCACCTCTGTCAGTCCTCCAGGCTGGACATTAGATCATAAAACTGCTCACATGTTTGACAAAGTGAAGTCAGTCAACACAACACAACACATTTCCACTGCCAGTGTTAGCATCACAAACATATACATCCTCCTTGTTAATTGTCTGTCTGTCTCTTCTCTTACATCCCTCCATCTGGGACCACGCACCTCCAGGGAGGCATGATTGACAGGATTGAGAGCAACATGGACCAGTCGGTGGGCTTTGTAGAGAGGGCAGTGGCCGATACCAAGAAAGCAGCCAAATTCCAGCAGGAGGCGCGCAGGGTGAGTTTATTCAGCACAGACATGAGTGTAATGGCCTGCTCTAACAGTCCCATACTTGATGGAGTTTTCTGAAGGCTTTAGTTCCCTCTACTGTAAGCCAGTAAAAATAATAAGAATACATTAGCTGAAGCAGTATAATTGAAAAAGAGTAACATTTGGACTAATATTTGTATCTGAACATTTGATAGGATTCCTTTTATTTCATGTCTGTTTCTATATTCACACATAATAAATATCATAAATTTAGTTCATTTTCCATGTAAATTAAGTTTTAAAGTGTTAACAAAATGAACTTTTAATAAATTCCACTTGGCTGTAAGTAGTCACTGATAAATGTGTCTTACTACTACATCAGCTGTTTTACTCTGAAGTTAGGACTAGACACTTCTGTAGTTTAATCTTGACATAAGGGACCTAGTCTTGAACCATCTGCTTTTAGCCATTTGTCCCTCCTCAAATTGGTGTTAACTCAAACGAAGTTGTGCTCAGTTTTGGATTTGTTTTGAGTGAATGTAAGTACAAAGTTGTAGGGGAGGGTCCTTTAACAACATCTTCTTTGCATCCTTTTCCCCTGTTCTTCAGAAACAAATGATGATCTTCTGCTGCTGTGTGATTCTGGCCATCATCCTCGGGTCATTTGTCTACAGCTTCATCAAATAGAAAACCTGCATGAGGCTGCTCACCAGCTGAATCCACGCAGTAGAGGATGTTCTCAGGTGGTCACAAAACACAGCAGGGCTCACTTCACTGTCGTTTCAACTCATTCAAAATAGAAATTAACCTTCTCAGGGTGCTCCACATGTAAATTCAGGTTCAGTGCAGTTTCCCCTCAGTATCCACTCTCCTGTCCTGAAAGGTCTTCGTAAAAATCTTAACATGACCCCACAGCATTTAAATTGAATTTATCTGCCTCATACATATTTAGGTGAGCATTCATGGATGGCTGCAGAATTTATAGAGGGCCATATGATGGCAGCGTTAAACAAAGCAGGGGTTAAAAATCAGTCACCCTTCAATGCAGTGCAGGCACTTCAGAATGACCATTGTTGAACTATCAGACCAATAGCTCCAACAAAAACCCTAAACATTATATCATAAATGTGACATCTGTTGTAGAGCTGTTATACTGAATTGTGTTAGGTTGTATAGGTGTATCTAATGAAGTGAAATATCAGCTAGAAACTGTCAGGGTAAACAGTCAAACAAAATGCTTGATACACAATGAGCAGTCATTTGTCCATTTAGATACATCTGACATCTTTGGCTCTGACCTCAGTCTGATTACTGTTTTAGTATTTGTATGAATCCAATGACGTTAGGTGCAGGTTCTGTTTCTGCTGGTGGATATTGGTAGGACTTTTCAAGAGTGTTGATTTTAGATTAGCTAAATCTGCAGAGGTAAAATGTGGAAAACCTGACCAGATGGCAGCACTGGATGAAAGGTCACAGGGTCACCAAGATATTTACAGTTCTGTGTTCAAGGGCGATGAGCAAATCTCATCTCAGTCTCGCCCCCAATCTCTGTTATATCTCTTGTTTTATTAATTTCTTTGTCCACTTTTTTCATATGAAAAGATTTCTTCATTTGTAGGCCACTGAAAGATTCCTTACAAAGCTGTCAAATCTGAATGAACTACTATCTCAGGTGATGCAATAGCTGTCAGGATCTGCCCTCACAGAAGGTTGTTAAACCCAAGAAACAACTTAAATGTGGTATTTGGAATGAATAGCGGTGGCTGTGAGGTGAAAGTAACCCAGCCTCTGACAGATCTCCCTGTAGCAGGAGTACCACACTGCCTGTCATCATGATGCATCTCTATGAAGTCAGTATCGTAAGTATTGAGACAGCTGTCGTTATTCTTTTGTACCTTTGTCTATGATTTGTGTTATGATGTGGAAACCATACCACTGTGCCAATACTTATGCTATCGACTGCATCTAATGATACAATTCATATCATGTTGTGGAGAAGAACCTGCTATGACTCCGTAGTGGGGCTTTAATCAAATCATTTTCAAATCAGTTTAAAGAAGAAAGTCACGTTCCTTAAAGAATCACATACTGGAGTGCTGATATTAAACTGATAAAAGATTATTGATGGTAGATGCTGCATGACCCAAGAATATGAGTAAATTTAGAAGGTGTTAGATTAGAAATGGAAATAAACACAGACTGGCTTTATTTGGTTACACTTACACTGCCTTGGAGGTGTTTTTACTGCATCAGATCTATGTTCTTTGTGTATTTATTACCAAAATTGCTTTCATTTTTAATATAATTTTGTGTTTTCCCACCTCTCTTTTATAAAAGGACTAGAGCTGTATTTCCAAAGATGTTCTTGTTTCATGCCATGGCTTGACTCTGGTTGGTCTTTGACGTTTGCATCCTACCTCTTTGTTCTAGATCCACAAATACACTCAGCTACAGACACTGACAATGCACCGGATAAAACAAATGTCCCGAAAATAAGATAACATGACATCTCTCCTGACTTGCATGTAGGATCGCCTGTTCTGCAGGTTTCCACCAGGCTAAATGGAGATGTAAAATCATAAAAGTCTTAAAATCTTATAATAATTAAAAAATAATATATGCTGGGTATGACGTGTGGAAACAATTAAGGGGGCAGGTTGGAAATTAGGCAGGACGACTGGTCAACCATGGTTCACCTGTTAAATTGTGTGACACTTAATAACATAGTGAGCTTGTGTGTGTTTTTTCTGCATTATTTACAGCCTATGACTTGTAGCAGTTTATATGGGAAGTTATACTGTTATTTTAAAAAAACACGTCTTTTGTAGCTCTGTCCACCTGTTGGAGAAAATAAAATTAATCTGTTAATTATTTGGCTTATGATTAATCATACACTTTACAGCGTTCGTAAGGCGCGTCAGTTTAACTTGTTCCTCTCGCTTGCCGTATTTTAGCTGCGCGTGTTTGAAAGACAAGTCACTGCCTCCAATCACAAGAGTCATGCAACATTGTCCAGCCAATCCACAACAGTTTGTTCAAAGTGCACTTCCATTTATGGAACGGCAGGCACTTCCTCGTTGAGGTGAAGGCATCAAAACGTGCCTCTTCGATGTGAGTCTTTGGGAAGGGAAACACAGGACGCAGAAGACGTCACACGTCTCGGACCAGTGGAGGCGGTTGGAAGCGCACGGACTTGTGTGAATATGGGGGTAAGGATTGTAAAACGAATCATTTTAGAGCAATAATGGTTATTTCTGACTAATGACCAGATATATTGGGAAATGGGGTGGTGGTTACTGTGTTGTATCATTGCGTGATTGGCTACTTCTCTTGACTGAGAGCGTGTTTGTCCACTAATTAACGTCATTGGGCCATATTAACCAATAAAGTATAAGGTCGTTTTCGAATTGTGCTGTTATTGGTAGCTTGCCAGCTCCCTCGTACACTTATTGGACATTCTTGTCCAATCACAGTTTACAAATCTTTCATGTGACTGACACTGCTGTAGTCCAATGAACGCATCGCCGACTTATCTGTGATTGGTCCAATGTACTTTTATGGGCGGGACATGTTGATGTTTTGTGATGGGACGGAAAATGGCGGCTGTTCGGAGACCGTATTAACTTTACACTGTAGCAGTAATACCAGCAGCAGTATTGTACACCCTTTTCTCGCAGGTCTTAAGAAATATCTGCATGTGGAAATTTTAATACGAGTTCGGGTCATGTTTGCTATCGTTACAAGCACGACGCCTCCCAAAAAGGTATCATTAGCTGGACACGACTTGGAATGAAGAAGGCAAGGAACAAAGCTCGAGTATTCAGACTGTCTGGAAGCCATGATAATGATCATTTTCTGTAAATGTTCACTTTTAGTCACTGTAGGTCAGTAGTTAACCTCTTTAAATGAGTCGAGGCCGTGCATTAAGCTTCTATATTGCGCTGGATCACTAAACGTGAAGTTATTAAGTGTAGAGAAACGTCAGACTACGAGAGATTAACGTTCACCCAGAGTTTTGCAAAGACAGAGTTCTGCAGAGAGCATTTTGTCATCTCCCTTAACGTTAGCTAAACAAGCGACCCAGGAGTTAGTCACTTTTCTGTTGTAATTTACGCTCAGTGCGCTGAACACACGCCCTCTTGCTGCTTGTTTACTATTCAGCGGAGCCATGTGGCGCCCAGGTACAACTTAGTTCTAGTCTAATGGGTTTACTCTGCATTGTCGTTAAATACCTGCTTTTGGTTGGACAAAACCCGGTTTCCCAGTCATAATGGATGATTCCAAGCCACGGTACAGCAAAAGGCTGGTAAGTCTAAAGTTCATTCTGCAATTTAGCAATCAAGTTGATGTTTTATACCAGAAACTAGTCCTGTATGTGATTTTACTCACGTTTTGTATAGATTTTGTATGTAACTATAGTTAAATATAAACGGTGACATGGTCTGGGGTGAAGAATCACGTACCCCTCAAAGGTTAAACCCCTTGCCTAATCGGTCGATCGATTTTTGTCCCGATCACAGACAACAAAGGTCTGATTATCTGCTGGTTCTAAAGATGGTCTTTTAAGATTTTCCTGTCATGTGAGGTCTGTTCAGAGTGATTTTACCCTTCCCGATCTGCTCAGAAGACAATCGGGGCCACCCCAATAAATATTAAATCTGTTCAATATTTACAATCAGAGGTCGTATTATGTGTGGGAAACACAGCGGAAAGCCGAGCACGCATTCTGTGGATTATCACGTGGAACGGAATGATAGCCAATCAGGAAATCAGGAAGCAAGCAAGATATATCGTCGTCCACCATATTTGTTTAATCTAAAGTTGCGTTTGACTCTGGTTGTTGGTGAATCTGTTAGTGTGTGGTGTGGTGTACTGTGTTGGTCTTCTCAGTGCACGTCACACACTATAAGAACAAAATTGTGAAACCTGTCATTATTTGTTGTCCTGTGTGGTGTCTCCCATTTTCTTCATCACTTAAGATTTTTAAAATCTTTTAGTGTGTGCCAGGCCTTATCTGGCTTCACTCAACCTAACAACTGCAGTGCTGCAGTGTCATATGATGTTGGTTATCAGCTGGGCAAATCAGCTTAGGACATCCTGATCAGGCCATGAGTGTGTTCATGTGAAAGTTTCTTGCAGTGTTTTCGTCTTTTGTCTGAAGATAAACAAATTCTGAACATGTGATGCAGATGTTTTGTGAAGGTAAAAGTAATGAGAGAAGTAGTGTTTATCAAGTGTGAGAAACTCCCTGTTTGTTGGAGGCCTTGAGCTTTTAACAAACAGAACATGGTTTACCACTAAATCCTAACAGCATTGATGCTTTTACTCTTAACCCATCACTTCAGCTCATAATAACTTCTGGATGTTGTTATAACTGAATTAACCTGCAGGTATCAGCATTTCTTCTCATATCATGTTAAGTTGATTTAGCTCCTCCTGATAGAGATTAATGCGACTGCCAAAGCTTTGTTCTCTTCACTGTCTGTCTCTGTCACCATTAAATACACAGAGGTACAAATGATCAAAGGAGTTGATGGCGTTAATATCACCAGCAACTATATGCACCCCTTCCTTGCAGGATTTAAGAAATATGTGAAAGTGGAAAAGTAGGAAAAGGTTTAATTGACATATTCTCTTTTGCTCTTGGTTTCATAGTCCCTACCTTCCACCATTTATCTCTTCTCATCGCTCTCATCCATTTGTCCCATTTCATTAGCGGGCTGGAACCCGTCGGCGTTACCATGATGATGGTATTTCTGATGAGGAGATTGATGGAAGGAGGATGTTTGACCTGGAGGAGAAAGTCAACAGTCAGAGGTTCAACTCTGACCGGGTCCTTCACATGGAGGGGAAAGGTAGGCGAGCACAGTCAGCGAGGTTTCTGTTGTTTGTTTGTGGAAACCTGCTTCTCAAGTTGGGATAGGTATGTTAATAGGCAAGTTTAATAGTGGAGAAGTTTTTTTTTATTAATCACACTTAATCAACATATTAATCAAATTAATATGTGACCAAACTCTCCATGAATAAAAAAGCAAAGGTAGAACCAAACTTTTGCATTATACATGCTTATATGTAAAAATAAATAAATAAATAAATAAAAGCCAAGAATCAGGAATTATAGAAAATCAAACAACTGGCAGCTAATGATAAAAAACTAAAAATAGACTTTGTGTGTGTGTTTTTTTATTATATTACTTAGACTTGACATATGAGTTCATCCAGAGAGGTGGTCTGAGGGACCCGATCATCTTCGAGAAGCCGGATGGATTGGGAATCAAGTAGGCATCCTCTTTCATTTCTACATCCACCTTATTACGTTGTATTACTGGAAAGATATGAGCCTTTTAATATGGTGAGCATCTTCTTGTTTTTCTGTAGGATGCCCGATCCTGACTTCAGTGTTAATGACGTCAAGATGTTTGTTGGTAAGACTTCACAAATGAACTTGGATGTTTTGTTTTTTTTCTTTTAATTAATTAGATGCTGCTACAAATCTCAGGTGCAAGTCAAGAATTTGGAATTGATTAATGTTTTATATTTTTACTTTATAAATTACTAAAGGATGAGTTCATCATCAGATTTTGTCCAATTTTCTGTCCATCAACAAACATTTAATTAACACAGACATCGGGGTGGCTGATGTCTCAGCCAGTGAAGTTTACAGGAATTTGCTAAATTTTAAGATTTTTGTGACCCTTAGATAATCCGATAGATTACAGACAGCTTTCCTTTCAGCTTGTTCACAGCAATTCATTATTGGCTTAACCAGCGCTGTGGTTGTGTTAAACACATCAGGAGACTGGGGACAGAACAGCTGAAAATAAAACTTCTCTGAATGCTTTTGGAATGCGATGGTTTGATAAATAAGTTTTTGCTTTCCTTTACTTTTATTGCATTTAATGAGCATAACTGTCGTCAGCTCAAGTTATCCTAACCTCACCTGGTTCACCGCAGCTGCTCAGCTGATTGCTCTGATACACATCTCCGCCCCTAAATAATGAACTACTTATTTTAGGTATTACATTGGGCTGACAAGCCTGAGTTTGTATACTGTAAACCACAACCTTTAACTGTGCACTAGCTGCCGTTTGCTGTGACTAACCACTGCCAAAAACCCCCTCTCAGGTAGCAGACGTATGATAGATGTGATGGACGTGAGTACTCAGAAGGGGACAGAGATGTCCATGGCCCAGTGGACACGTTACTACGAGACCCCTCCATCCCAGAGAGAGAAGCTCTATAATGTCATTAGCCTGGAGTTCAGCCACACCAAGCTGGAGAACCTGGTCAAGAGACCTGCCACAGTACGTCCACACGCTTCATGAAGGGCTCTTCTTTATGTTTGTTATACATTTAATGAACAGCCCATGCAAACACAAGTAAATCTGTCTATACTGCTCTGTTCTCTAGAAAGTTTGGAATGAAAACATTTGAGTTTAAACTGTAATTAGTGTCTGTTTTGTTTTCTCAGAGATGGTAAATAAAGGTTGTTTTCTGTCTGTCTTTCTAATCTATCTTTTCCATCTTGCCCTGTATTTGTGTGTATAGGTGGATCTGATAGACTGGGTGGACAACATGTGGCCTCGTCACCTGAAAGAGAGACAGAGAGACTCAACAAACTCTATTAACGACATGCAGTACCCCAAAGTACAGAAGTAAGTGCCCCATGTTCACTTTAATCACTTTAATAACTTTAAAAATACTTCATCTGATTGATTTGAATAAATTACTTGATTTAACTTACTCGAGATTTGAATGTAAACATTGCTGATGTTCTTGTGTCTGTGCAGATACTGTCTGATGAGTGTCGAGGGCTGCTACACAGACTTTCACATTGACTTCGGAGGGACCTCTGTGTGGTATCACATCCTGAGAGGGAGCAAGGTGGGACCAGAGGGGGCTTAGTAGTTATTATCTTATTCTGCCGACCGCAGTGCAAAAAAAAAAAAATGGAGCTCTCATATTTTAGGACAATACAATTACATTTTTATTCATTACAACCAAATGTTTGACTGGTACACAGAGTGGAGTGTGTTTATAACTGCTGGTGTGTGTTTTCAGGTGTTCTGGCTGATCCCTCCCACCCCTCAGAACCTGGAGCTGTATGAGAACTGGGTGCTGTCAGGGAAACAGGGAGACGTTTTCCTGGGCGACAGAGCATCTGACTGCCAGAGGATTGAACTGAAGCAGGGCTGTACCTTCATCATACCCTCAGGTCTGCCACATACACACACACACACACATGCTACATGTCAAACTGATTTCAGTGATGTGACAGAAGTGGAATATTAATGTGTGTGTTACACTCAGGTTGGATTCATGCTGTCTACACCCCTGTGGACTCTATGGTGTTTGGAGGAAACTTCCTGCACAGTTTCAATATCCCCATGCAACTTAACATCTGTAACATAGAGGACCGAACACGGGTATGCCCAAACACACTCACCTGTCCACAGTCAGCGACGGAGAGACTGATTTTTAAAATGGCTTTCTTTCATCTCCACCTGCAGGTTCCAGTTAAGTTTCGTTATCCCTTCTACTACGAGATGTGCTGGTACGTGTTGGAGCGTTACGTCTTCAGCCTGACCAAGATCTCCTACCTCACTCCAGAGTTCCAGAAACACTCACTGGGCATTGGTATGACCACAGGCGCATGGAGGGAACTTTTTAATGATGGGGTGTTTGTCTAGATTGGTTCTCAGTAGATTGTGTATCTCATTCCTTCTGTCAGGTCTGAAGAAGCCGCCTGGCCCCGATCCAGCTAGTGAGCAGGTGAAGGAGGAGGTGGGTGGCAGCAGCGATGGAGAGGCTTCAGAACAACAGTCTGACAAGTCTGCAGCTAAAGTTCACCTGACTCCTCTCGAGCTGGAGGGGCTGTGGAACCTGCTGGGTAAACTGGAGACCCTGCCCTCCAATAAGAAGTGTGTCCCAGCAGGGATACACAATGCCCCAGCACTCATCACACACATCAAGGTATGATTTTTGTGCGTGCGTGTGTTTACTTGGCTGGTGGTGTAATAAAACACTTTTTTCTTGATATTTAGTACTGATTGTAGTGATTGTTCTTGTCTCTGCTGTCTTGCAGGCACTACTGAAAGAACACAGCAGCGATAATCCCAAACTGTCCTACACAGGGAAAACCCATCATCAAGTGGCCAAAGAGAGTAAGCAGTCCTCACTTTTATGTGTGTGAAATGAGTGTATACTTTGACGTGCAGCCAAAAACTGCTGCATGACCAGCTGTTGTTGTGTTAATCCTGCTGTGTGGTAGGTTGGTAGAATAAAATGTCCTGAGCTTTTCGTCTTTATTGACATGAATTTTATCACGATCCCAGATCAAGGTCGTTTCATCGCCCAGCCCTAGTCTGTAAACCACTTTTCAGGAACTTTTTGAACTAGGTAATACTTGGAAGAAATGTGCCATTAATGTTAGTAATGAATTCTCAAATGTCAGGACAAACTGTGTCAGAGTTGATTGAACTAACTCAGATCAGCTGCTCAGGAACTGAAAACTCAGTTTTCCATCTTCAGGTTTGTCAACTCAGAGT
This sequence comes from Lates calcarifer, assembly GCF_001640805.2. Classification (NCBI taxonomy): domain Eukaryota; kingdom Metazoa; phylum Chordata; class Actinopteri; family Centropomidae; genus Lates; species Lates calcarifer. Next base: position 11,038,511 of record NC_066837.1, on the reverse strand, counting down.
TCAGGGTTACACTCATTTTGTTAAACCTGCTTTCTTGAATAGATTAGATACATCATGATTATAGGATTGGCTCGGTCATCCATTGTTTCTTCCTTACTTTTATCCTCCCAGCCCTCATGGTACCAGCCACCACCTCCTCCACCACCTCCTCCTCGTCCTAAGCTGGCCTCTACACCCATCATCCCACGACCACAGAAACCAGCCTCCTCCATGTCTGTGTTGAGACGGCGCAGGGTCAGGTAAGAAAAACCCATTACGTCACTTTTAGGGGTTGTTCTCAATTAAGCCCAGAAATTACCAGCTGTTTGGAGCCAACACAAATCAACAACACAAGTCTTCTATGATTGATGCAATTGTGTAGGTGTAAGATTAATGGTCTGTAATTTTCTGTTATGTTTTCCCTCTCTGCAGGTGTAAGCGCTGTGAAGCCTGTATGAGACCAGAGTGTGGAGACTGTAACTTCTGCAGAGACATGAAGAAGTTTGGAGGACCGGGGAAGCTCAAGCAGACCTGTGTTCTGCGACAGTGTCTCTCTGTAAGTAACCGGAATTTCTTTATTAACTGTTAGATGTGTCTGTTTTAGTAACTCATCCTCTGTTCCCTCCAGCCGGGCCTTCCCCTGTCTGCAGTGTGTGAGATCTGCAAGGAGCCCAATCAGGAGGAAAGTGGAGATCCATCCCTCACCCTGATGGAGTGCTCCAACTGTGCACAGATAGTCCATCCTGCCTGCCTCACGGTACAGCACACTCATATATATTGGATTGCATCATAAATCAGCCCCTGTTTGCTAAACTGTGGATTATATTTGCTGTATTTGAGTGACTGAATTTGTGGGTGTAACATTTGGGAGTATTACAGTAGTGAACTGCTCTGTATTTTATAGAGCTTGGGATCTTGACGTCAGTACTAGCAATGCATTATGGGCCCCATGGAGACAGACTTTGATTTTGGATTTGAAAGTTAAATTGTGGAGATTACAGAGTCATCAGAGTGGTGAACTGTCCACAGGACCAAAATGGAAAACTGTGAATGGGATTAAAAAATGTAATATAAGAAACTAAACAGGGAGGCAGAGGAGCTATCGATGCTCACATCTCCAACATTTTTTCCTCCATCATCTTTTAATATACAGTCTATGTATTGGACATGCGACTGGCTAAAATTAGCCTAATGCTAGCTGACACTCTATCAGTCATTATCGCAGATTATACACCACATCACTGTTGAGTTTAGTTTCTCTCTAGTCTCTCTCTGTATGGTATCTCGCTTGTGATTCTCTCGTGGTTCATTTGTGGTTTTTTTACTTGTTTGATCAGCGTCCTCGTTACCTGTCATCACCTGTTTCGGCTGAACAACAACATGACGGCAAAAACACATTCTTTACAGATCAATTACACATGTGTTCAAAATCTCAGTTTTTAGTTAACTGGAGTAGCATGCATTTTCTGAGGTATTGCCCACATTAGATTAGATTTACTTATATATAGATTAATTTGACCTTATTTCAAATATGGTTAAAACTGGAAGACTAAGTTTAAGTCCTTTTGGTCACTTCTTTTTTTGAAGGAAGTAACTGCTTTCTCAAAAGAAATAACAGTCAGATATCTCTTAGAGCATGAGTCCTGTTGGCAGGAGAATAAACTCCTTTCTTAGGTCAGGGTTTTACCTGCTTGTCCTGTGCGTCCTATGTCACTTGACCCCTGGGGTGAAAATAGATTTTACTCAAGGGCTAATCACTGATGTGGTGTGGAAAAAAAAATCTCCTCTGTATCTGCTCCTTGTTCCACCGGATGGTTTAAGTGGTGGGATTGGTCATGATTTGTAATGGCCTTACTTTAACCTGCTTAAGGCTTCCGTTCATCCTTTTTCTAATGATTTGTCTTTGTCTGCCTCTGAAGGTCCAGGGTGAAGGAGTGGTGAATAAAGACCTGCCCAGTTGTTGGGAGTGCCCAAAGTGTGTCCAAGGAATCACTGACCCAGAGGTACACGTGCGCGCACTCACAGACACACACACACAGACACACACACACACACACACACAGACACACACACACACACCTCAGGGTTTCCAACTTCTTGTATCTTCATGTTTTAAAACATGACTGCAGACAGTGTAAGAGAGAGCGCGAGTGTTTGCAAAGTGTCTGATTGACCCGGCATTCACACACACTCAGTTGCAGTGTGTCAAAGCTAATGGGTATTATATGTCTCCTGTCTGTCTGTTTTCATTTTTTATTTATTTATTTTGTTTTTCGGTTTCGGTTGCTTTAATTTTGATTACCTTTAAATTTAATTTAACTCCGTCAGTCATCAGGCAGCGATGAATCGTTGGCTGCCAGCCACCAGCAGCACATCCGTCCCCATGGCCCTCTGGTCCTCAGGCTGGGCCCTGGGCCCTCTGCTGCCAAAGGGAGTCCTGTGGGCTCCCAGCAGGATGGGGAGGTGGTTCGCTGTGGCTTCTTCCCTCCTCCTCTTCCTTCCTGCTCTTCCTCCTCCTCAGCATCACTTCTGTTGGTGGCGGCCCCTCTGCCTTCTCAGCCAATCAGTTCGAGACTGGTGAGAGGTGCCGCCTACTCTGCGTACATCCACCTGTCTGTTGCGTGCTCTTCCACCCCCTTTTTCCTTTCCATTTTTTCAAGAGAAGAGACACAACTCTCGATGTAAATTTCACTGTCCAAATGATCTTGTCGCTGACAGAACAATTTTTAAGGAATTCTACTTTCATTGTTTAAACAAGAGTAGTGCCTCTTCTCAGACTGAGCTGTTTTCATTTTGGAGCTGCCTTTTCCCCTTCTCTGTACTTTATAAATATTTTTTTTGATAGGTTATCATAATGGACATTGTGTAGCCTGACAGACAGTAAGCTGTTGTTTGACAAGACAAGCATATACAGAGAGACATTAAAGGTAGTTGGTTTTCCAAAATCAACAGCAGAGTACTTAAATTAACCTCGACCAAAATGATGTAAATATAGTATACATCATAAATGAGTGCACTCTCTGGCGCCACATGGGAGCGAATTGTATGGAGGCTTGAGAGAGACCAATTATTTCATTGCACAGAAAAGGGCAGGGGTACAAGAGTATTAGTAAACTATTTTTATTATGTCCGAATGCAGCAGCAAAAGTGACACAGAAATTCGGAAAGGAAAACGTCCTGGTTGTTGACATAAGTTTTCACTTCAAGATGAGCGAGCTCTGCTGAGAAATGCAGGAGAATCAGCAAGGAAAACCTAAAGTAGAGTGACTGTTTCATCTCATACAGTAAAACGCACCCTGCACAGAGGTGGAACGCATGGTTGTCCATGCAGAAAGCCACCGCTGAAGCCAAAGCACAAGAAAGCCAGATTCTCCTCTGACCTCTCATCAACAAGGCCCTTTCATTTGCAGGACTGCAGCTTACTGATGTTTTTTGTTTCTGGCCCCCAAGAGATCAGCAGTTTCAGAAACACAGCCTGTCTGATCGCTAACAGTCACGCAGCGGTCAAAGTCGCTGAGATCACAGTCTGATGTTTGACGTGTACAGTAACTGTGGTTCCCAACCTGTATCTGCACGATTTTATGCACTGCACTGCTGCCATATATATGATTGGCTGGTTGGATAATTTCATGAACAAGGAGGTGTACAGGTGTTCCTAATAAAGTGCTCAGTGAGTTTAGATGTCAGACGTTTCTTTGACTGGTCCAAAATTGAAGCAAAAAAGTCAGGGTGTTTTTTAGCGTTGACTGACAGGTTCTGATGTTCATCACATGCAGATAACATGTATTTTTGTATTTTTTGGAAATACAACCTTCACTGTAATATCGGAAGACGTGAACAGTAAAAATCTCGTCATAAGTAGATGTATTGACTTGTGCCATAAGTATGTATGCTGATGTATGTATTTAGCTAGTTAAACTAACAGTTATGTCAAAGATAAGATTCTCGTTTTTAATATTTTGTTTCCTTTGTTTTGGTCCATGGTAGAAGCATGATGATGTATTCTACATTATTTCATGTTCTTTTGCTTGTTTTGTCTCTACAACACTTTATCTTATGTTTATTTTACTATACTTTGACAGATGAGTGTGAGCAGATAATCGCAAGCTCTTCATTTAATGAGTCACAACCCAAAAGCTATCTTGCCCAGACAGATGGATCCCTGATTGACTGATGATCAGAATTAGTGAACATCAGCACAACACAATAGCAACTTCTGTCCCAAAAAACATTATTCATGCAAATCTGAATCTGTCAGAAGAATCTCAAAGTCTGACAGTTGACTGTTTGTGATTTAGTTGTCAATTTCTCAAGTCTCTGTTGACAGTTTTTTCTTCTTCCTCCAGCAGTCTAAAGGCGACAAAGGTGAAGGCCATCCAGTGGTGAGTGTTAAATGTGAGGTTTAACATGTTGAGTTTGTTTCTGAAGGCATTTTTGATTGAAGCTCTCTAAAACCTTCCTTCCATCCTTCATTTTTTTTTCTAATTCTTTGTCTTCCTTTCCCTCTTTTGCTGCACCTCCAGAAGCGCAAATCTTCCTCCCTCCTGGACGCTCGTATGGCTAAGATTTACAGACGGCAGAGACACAGCCATGATGGAGATGACTCTGCCAGTGATGACGATGATGAAGGTTTCTCTGTCTTAAAAAAATAAACCTGAAGCACTTTTTCACGGGCTAATGCCTGGCAGTGATAAATCACAACAAGTGTCAATAAGAATCTTTCCCCTGAAAAAAAGAAAACTTCAATTTGACTTTGCTATGTGTTTAATTATGGCTGATTGTTCTGACCGTATTATCTGTGCCATCCATCCATCTCTGCAGCTGCCCAGAGAAGAAAGATGGCGCTCCACGCTCGGGGAGGGAGCCAGTCCACCAGAAGAGGGTTTGGTGCCAACAGGAGAGGCCTGTTAAGAGGAGGCTCAGCTCAGAGAGGAAGCAGAGGAGGGCTCATGGCTCCCGGCTCCTCCTCCATCCTCAAGCTAAAGCGAGGGATGGGCATGAGGGAGAGCGGCCGGAGGGGACGGGGGGTGAGGCTGCGGGGAGGCTCCAGGATGCAGCGACGAGGGGACGAGACTGAGGAGTCTGACGACGACGATGACGATGAAGAGGAGGAGGAGGAGGAAGAGGACAGCGAAGACGGAGACAAAGAGCGACGGCACCGTCAGCGTCGGAGGAGGCGCAGGACAGACGACGATGAAGATGAAGATGAGGACAGTGAGGGACAGGAGTTTGACCCTGAAGAGGAGGAGATGGACACACTAGAGGATGAAGAGGAGGAAGAGGAGGAGGAGGTAGAAGGAGACGGGCGCTGGGATTCAGACCCAGAACCCCCAGTTCTCCTGGTGTCTGATCTGAACGATGACCTGCTGAGTGGCTCCTACCTGACTGTCACCCTTCAGCGCCCTCACAAGGCCAAGAGACAGTTTGGTAAGTCCAACATTTATAGTTTAATCTGTTTACATGTGGTCAAACAAAAACACCCCAAGTATAATATATATTCATGTTCCGTATGTGAACTGTAAACTCATGTTGTTGCTGCTCAGGCTCCATCGTTCCAAAGCTGGAAGCAGCCATGGGTCCGAGGACGGCTGCAGCGGTTTCCAGTGGTCAGCAGGGCTTCATCCAGAGAAAGTCGGCACTGTCCAAACCTGCACGACTCAAGAGCACCGACGCCACCGCTGACGGTGTAACGCCAAGAGGACCCGGCAGGTAGAGCTCAAACCTATAATTCATAATGTCTAAAATGTTATTTGGTTTATTACAGTCGAATGTGACATCCCAAACACTCATACATTTACTTTAAGACCAAAGCAGTATTCAACAAACAGCCCAATCACAACAGGAGTTGGGAGGATTACATTGTCTGGGTAACTTGAAGTGTTATTGTTGTTAACGGTCTATCGCTGTGCAAGTTAAATATGTAGAGGACTAAGTAGCTAATCCTTTATGGCTATTCCACCCATTGCAATTGGCTTATAGTATATCTACGTTTTTTCTAGCTGGAATATGGCGGAATGTCAGGTATGTGACATTATTAACCCAAACCCCATTTTGTTTGTTATCTTGTAGGCCGCGTCTGCGGGCTATCCACGGTGACAGAGGCACTAGAGATCGTTCTGTATCTTCTTCAGAGGAACAGGAAGCTGCTGCTCCTCCTGCATCCTCCTCCCTGTCTCCTCCATCCCTGCTGTCTCTGCCCTCCTTTAAGGATGTGGGTAATGAGAAAGGAGGGGAGAAGGAGGTGTGGGTGTCAGTGTTCAGATACCTGAGCAGAGCCGAGCTGCTGGCCTGCATGACCGTCTGTAAGGCCTGGTACAAGTGGTACGTCACACACTTTTTTTTTTTTTTTTTTTATTGCGCAAACAAAACATGCATACAGTACGTGTCTTTGTTTTTACCTTAACCGTCCTCAACAAGCTGAGCTCTGACATCGACTTATGAATAAACCAGCTCTGTCTCATTGTCCTGTGCAGGAGCTGTGACAAGCGTCTGTGGAGTCACGTGGACGTGAGTCGCTGCAGCCCGCTCAGTAACCAGGCCCTGGCGGGCATCATCAAACGCCAGCCCACCTCTCTGGACCTGTCCTGGACCCCGCTGGCCAAGAGACAGCTCAACTGTCTGCTCACCAGGCTCCCAGGTACAAACAGACTTAACACGCATGCGTGCACAGATCCTGCTGTCTCCACATGTCTCATTACACCCCCTCCCTTTGTGTCTTTGTGCGTTTTTCAGGTCTGAGGGAGCTGAGGGTGACTGGTCTGTCCTGGTCCTGTCTGTCAGCTCTGGTCTCTCCAACTCTACCCTACCTGCGGTTGCTGGACCTGCGCTGGTGTGAAGGCCTTAAAGACACCCAGATTAAAGAGATCATCACCCCACCTGGTCAGTAGCAACAGAAATGAGCTGACTCAAAGCTCAGTAACTGTGTACTCAGGCTCTGGTTTGGTGTCAGGTGCAGAACAGTGTCACAGCAGTCGCACTGAGGCCCAGTCCTGCACTGGTTTGGTACCAGTGGGAGGAGAGGTGCAGTAGAGCGGATGGTGGTCCAGCAACATACAATAATCACGCTAAGACTGGTGCCAAGATTGTCTTGTGAGATCCACCAACTGCCTGCTAAGAGGTCGAGAGCTCAGCTCATCTGTAATTCAAGGATTTAACATTCAGCTTTTCTTTGTTCCCAGATTGTCAGCAATTGTTTTTGCTTGTAAAATCTAACTGGAAAAAAGCTTAAAAAAAAAACAAATACAACATGAAAAAAACTCAAATGCTTTTTAAACTCTGCCCTAATTTCACATAAGGCAGTACGGTGGTATGGAACAGTAGAGTTAGTAAATGTAATGTATTCTTTCTCATCTCAGCCCGAATGTAACTGTGTGCCTCGCCATGAAAATACCAAAAGTGTGTTGGAACTGTGCTGTGCTGCACAGTTCACCAAAATATAGCCTGTAATCCCCATATTGACCTATCCAGCATAGGTGACCATTTTCACCTCCCTGTTTGTCCTTGTAGGTTCAGAGTCATCTCGCAGCAGACTGAGGAACATGGTGACACTGCGTCTGTCTGGTTTAGACATAAGTGAGTCTACTCTGAGGCTGCTGCAGCGCCACATGCCTCAGCTGGAGAGGCTGGACCTGGCTCACTGCAGAGACATAATGGACTCATCCATTGCTCTGCTGGCAGCTGCCGGGACTCACACCCGCAACAACCTCACCGAGCTCACGCTGGCAGGTGGGTGTTTGAACTCTGGTTCTTTAGTAGAAGTCAACACAGTTTCTGCTTTATCCTGTAATCAGGAACATACGCTCTTCATATGTTCAAGTCTGGAGGTAGTTACAAAGGGCTGCCACTAAGAATTACATACAGTTCTGGTCAAATATTTCTCATTTGAACACTACCACCAACAGAAAAGCTTTGTGCATCAAACATCTCCGGAGCTGCACTGCCTGACCAGTCGATACTGAGCAGTAATGATTGAGCTCCTGTAGTAGCAGAAGTCTACCATTTCTGAATGTCCTTGTACTGAATAGCACCAGAGTGGCAGGCTGTTTACTTTACAGTAGGAAAATTACATCTGCTGCAGTGTTATGAAGTTGCAATTATATGACTCTGCAGAGGGCTTTTAATTTGAAATAGTTACAAGAAGTGGAGACTCAGTGGCGCCCAGTTAAGGCGAGTGGTAGAGAGAGAGAAGAGCAAATTCAGAGTTGGGTACAGCCTGAATGGATTCACCTCAGAAACTCAACGATCCGCATTTGTCAAAGGAGATGAGAGCAGCTCCTGACTCATCTTTCCATCTCTATCTGTGTGTGTGCAGGCTGTAGTGAACTGACCGATGGCTGTCTATCCTACCTGAAACGGCTCTCGTCTCTGACTCTGCTGGACCTCAGAGGCTGTAAGGGCGTCAGCAGACGGGCCTGTGATGCCTTCATCTCTGATCTGTCTCATGTTGCCCTCTACTGTATGATGGAGGAGAAGCTCATCCAGCGCCTGGACTAAAACAAACACAGATGCTTTGTCGGATTTATTTTTTATACTCTCAACTGTTTGTGTGTCTGCACATAAACCTGCAGTTAGCTGACAGAAACATTAAATCTCACCAGACTGACTAGTTCTGCCAGTCCTTTGGCAGCCAAACGAAATGGCTTCTACAATCAGTGTCCTCTGATACAACCTGTAAATAAAGACGTCTTTGGAGTTGTTGGAAGATGTATTTTTTTTCCCCGTTGATGGGGGCAGGTTAGCATTTTCCCATCACCTCTAGTCTTTGTGCTAAGCTAGGCTTAACACTTGAACTTGGATCGATCTTCTTATCTGGCAAAACTACAAAGAGCATTATTTCAAAATGTCAGATTATTCCATCATAAACTTCTGTGATCTCGTATCATTGCGAGAATGTACACATGATGTTAATCACCCAGATGTGTGGTTAAATGTGAAACCACCTTTACTGTGCACAGGATGGAATAGGAGGGAAATATGGGAAAAATGAACCTGTTTACTAAACTTCACCAAAGGGCATTGTATTGTGTGAGTGAACTGTGAATTCATTGTATATATGTCTATTTTTTATGTTACAGCCATGTTAAAAATTAAGGAATCAGGTATTTGACGTCATACTTGTTAATTGTGTCAAACATCGTGTAGAAACGTAATAAAATAAACTGTTGGAGCATTATGTTTTTTACTTAGAGACATTTGGGCAAATTTCATATTAACTTAATTTTAGAAGTTAAAAGAAGAAAATCCAGCTTCAAATGTTAATTGACAAAATGCACAAAAACGATAAAAATAGTGAAGTGCAAACGTTTGCAAGTCAGAACTAAGTAATGCCCTCTTTGCCAGCTGTTCAGCATGGGGGTGGAAATATTCTGCTCTGAGGATGTGTGGCAGCTTGTGACACAGGAACACAGCGTGGTTTCCACTAAACGCATAGTTACACACGACCACCCTGAACAGGCCTGATCCCTAAAGCTAAGCAGGGTCAGGCTTGGACTGTTCTTGAGTGAGAGACCATGTAGAAAAACCAGGTGCTATCTGGAAGATAACTGATGGTTGTTCTACTCAAAACACAAATAATAATAATCATTATTATATTATACAAGCCCAGCTTCTTCAAATCTAGAGTTTTATGACGATATAGATTTAAATTAAAATATTTTTTATCAATTATAATATTTTTTAAGAATTACTTTTATTATTTTACAAAGCATCGTAGTCTTGAAATAACCAACAGTACCTCAACTATTCACCTCAGTTATGTTAATTGGGAACCAATAATGATTGATGACATTATTTATAGACCAAAAATAGGACTGTTTTTGCACCCTAGGCATACTTGCACAATGGCATATTTACTGTTGTTTCAAGATGCTACAGGCCTGTCTATCTATCTGCAGAGAGTGACGAGTTGGGACACTTCAGGCTACGAAGAACTGTCCTGATGGAGCTTTGCAGTAGTTTGGAGTTGGAGCTGTGGAGCTATACCAGACAGTCTAACACTGCACTGATGACTGTGGTTTCATACATTCATATGGTCTGTACTCTTGCATCTGTTTTAAATTTCATTGTATAATTTATTTATATTAATTCAATATTTTTTGTCACTCATTTCATGTTTATTTTTCTCAATTTCTTTTCACATCAGCAAAGACTGAGAACACGTTGTAATACAACAGTAGGTGGTGATGGTGCTCCGCCTGGTTGCAGTTTCCTATTTAAACTAAGAGGAAGAAGAAGAAAGTCCCATGTAACATTGCCTAAGTTCTGTCCAGGGTACATCAGGACTATGTGGACAACCTTTCCTACAACAGCAATCATAGGTGAAAACAGGAAGTAAGTATATACAGAACCAGTCAAAAGTTTGGATACACTTTCTCATTCAGGTTTTTCTTTGTTTTTATTACTTTCTAAATTGTAGATTAATACTGAAGACTTCAAAACTATGACAGAACACATACAGAATTAGGTAGCAAACAAAACAGTGTTTACCAATCCTGAATATGTTTTATATTTTAGATTCTCTCTCAGTCAGATTCATGAGGTAGTCGCCTGGAATGGTTTTCTAACAGTCTTGAAGAAGTTCCCAGAAGTGCTGAGCACTTGTTGGCTGCTTTGCCTTCACTCTGCAGTCCAACTCATCCTAAACCATCTCAACTGGGTTTAGGTCAGGTGATTGTGGAGGCTGGGTCATCTGACACAGCACTCTGTCAGATATTCTCTGTGATTTATGTCACAAATTCATGACAGTTTTTTTCATCAAGGAACCACATCCCTTCTCTTTGCAAGGTTGGATTACACCTCGTACACCCAGTAAACAAGAAAACAAAACAATGTCTCTCCAATCTGGATCCTTATGATCAAGGGAATAGGTTTGGTCTCAACACTGCAGCGTCTGTGGCGTGTTGAGGTTGTATTCTGTTGAAGGTTTTGAATGAGGCATGAATTCTGTTTGTTTGGTTCCTTTTGCTGTCTGCAGTGTCTCAAAGCATCTTGTCCACAGTAGAATTGAATTTGGTATTTACATGAATATATCACATGAGCAAAGAACATGTGCTTTGTTATTTGGATGAACTATTCTGTGTCTGTCAACAGTTGCTATTCTTATTTTTAAAAGAATCTCACAAAAGACGCACATGTTCCAATTTCAACTTTTATTACAAACCATAAATTCATTTACATACATGAGGAAACACCAGTGTATCGTGTGTGTTAGTCATCAGTTTTTGCGTGTGCTTGTCTTGTTTTATCAGTGTGAGAATGTATGAAACTGGCTGGATGTGTGTTTGTGTCGGTCTAATAGCTCTTGGTGGTCTCGTATGTGTCTGGGAAAGGGAGGCTGACGTGTCCACTTCCAGCCACTAGAGGCAGAACTCCAGCATTGGGAACAACGTTCCAGGACAGTGTCAGGGTGATGTTCTTATTGGCTCTGGAGACAAGACAGACGTGACAGTTAGTCAGCCAATCACATTACAAAGCACACACAGCCTGGTCAGATGGATCTGGGTTTCTGTGAGGAAAGCTGGTGAATCAGTTGGTGATTTAATGATGTGTGTGTGTGTGTGTGGTGTGTGTGTGTGTGTGTGTGTGTGTCACTAACCTGAGTCCATTCCCATCATCAAAGAAGAAGTATTTAGACTTCATGTCTCTGAGGTTCAGTTTGGTGTTTTCTCCTCTGAGAACTATCTTATCCCACAGCACCACCTGATTGAGAGACTGACACACATATACAAACATACACGCAGATTCATTTCACACACTCTCTCTGTGTCACTGACATGTCCACTGATCAACAGAAAAGCTGCAAATGAGACACTAACATCTAGACTGAATGTTAACAGCCACACTAAAATTAAAATATTTGATTCTATATGTATTAATTTAATTTCTAAATCTAATATATATATCTAATATATATATTACCATGTATTCAATGTTGCATTGCATAAATATATAACACACATCAACATATCCACGACTGATATCAATGAATCAATAGAACTCTATTTCTTTGTGCAGTGTCACTGATCTGAAGCAGAGCTGCAACTAACCATTAATTTATTATTGATCAGCCTGTCAGTTGTTTTTGATATTAATTATGTCTTTAAAACATCAGCAAACGCTGAAACATGTCCATCATGTTATCTTAGAGCACAAGTTCAGGAAATGTCTTTGAACCAACTCGATCGTACAAAACCACAAGATAATCACTTTATCGTGATAATCAAGAAAAACAGCAAATTCTCACATGTGAGAATCTGGAACCATCGAAGGTTTGACGTTTGCTTGAAAATAACGGAGACAATTAAATGAGACGATATTTGGTTATCAAAATAGATGCCGACTCAGTTTTATTTCAGTAGACTAAATCAACTAATCATTGCAGCTTCAATCTGAAAAACATGTTATATATAAGCAAACACAGACACACATCTGATCTGCTCATAGTTCTACTTAATGAAAAGGCTAGTAACATACCCGTGAGTCAGAGTAATCTTGCTCTGTGTGTGTCTGTGTGAATGTGACTTACATTGCTCTTCGTGGCATACTCAGCAGACAGATAGAGAAACAGCTGTTTCACGTTCCAGTCAAAAATTGGCTGCAAATGTAGGAAATATTAAGGAACAACAAGACATTAGACACTTTCCCTGCAGAAACAAGAGCTGGTCAAGTTCACTTCTTTCTTACACTGTCTCTAATCACACAGGGACCACATCAACACCATATAAACGGGATATAACCTATGACGGACAGATGGGTCTATTTCTTATGGGATGATGATATTCTGAGGAAGTTCACTGGGGAAATCACACTGAATCTAAATATACAGACTGTGTATCACATCTGTGTGTTCATATTAAAAGGATAATTCCAGTATATTTAAACCTGGTGTTATTTCCCATAAATGTGACTAGTGTGGCTCTTTGAGTGGTGATAACTTTCCATTTGCCACCTCTGTTGTTGAGGTACAGGGAAACGAGGACTCACACAACACAGTGATATTGGGGCTATTGCCACAAGCCTCCTAAAACTTCCCAAATAACTAAAAAACATGAATCATTTCCAATACTTGTTTCTGAGTCTGTCTGAAAGTAAACAGAAATGTAGGTAAAGTATTAAAGTAAAAGTAATGGAAAGTACTGGTTTGGCCTCGCTAACTGATACTGTTAACATCAGTGCTTAAGCAGCATGTTACTGTTTGAACTACTTTCTACAGTTTCATATACTGGGACGCCAGATCAATCTGAAGGGTTGTGAGAAGAAAGAAGGAAAAACAAAGCTCTGTTTTCAGTTTTAGACTTTTTCTCTAACCACTGATTTTTTGCTGAGATATTAGATCATTTATTGAAATGAAACCATGCAAGAAGTTTAGAGGGAAAAATCACTATTAGATGGAGCTGATAACAGCTCATAGACTTCTGACATGTGACGACACAACACTTATTGTAAGACGTCAGACGCCAAAAAGGTTGGTCTATGACAATGTGCTGTTATATTTTCCATTGTGTAAAATCTACACCTTAAAAGAAACTAGTAACAAAAGCTGTCGAATAGTAGTGGAGTAGAAAATCTTATATTTCCCTCTAAAATGTAGAGGAGTGGAAGAAGAAGAAGAAGAATCTGCTATGTAGGAATGGGAGAAAATAAAACCATAAATGTGCTCTATAAACAAATCTACATGAACTTCTTCATACATGTGCTGTGCACTACAATACATAACTCTGAGTAGATGTAGTCTAAAGGATATCAGCTGAGAGGTCAAAAGTGATGAAACCCAGATCACTGCGCTCCCTGGGTCCTGTGAAGTCATCAACGTTCTTCCTGTTGAACAGAAAGAGATGAAAGTAGGGTGAGAGAGGGTGAGGGATATGGGAGGTGTTAGGATTAAGGAAACTGACTGCTGTCTACTACACACCCATCAGCCGCAACATTAAACCCACTGACAGGAGAGGTGAATAACACTGATCTGTTGGATCCATGGCCACACAGGTCTCATGTCCAGGCCCCGATTGGACAGAGCTGTTTTGGCGACACAAGGGGGACCTACATAATAGTAGGCAGGTCCCACAGATGCTGGATCAGATTGGGATCTGGGGAGTTTGGAGGCCGTGAGACGTCCAAGTTCACAAGATGTTAAACTGAAACCTGACCCAGCAGCAGCAGCAGCAGAAGGCCGTGCAGACTGTCTGTTTACCGGAACAGCATCTTAGAAACGGCTTTGAACTGCTCATTGACCGTGTGGATTATAAACAAGCAGCAGTAATATACATCACACAGTTATACCAGCGTTGTAAGGCAACACAGCTGCTACAGAGGACTCTTACAGCATCACTTTGGAGACGTGGATGTCCACTGGCACTCTTCTGTCTTTGAAAGCTGTCGTGATGAAACACCCGAAAGTTAAAGCTGCCATGACGCTCAGAGAGAAAGCGAACAGGGAGTTAGCTCTGGACAGAACCGTATTCATCTTTAAATGACAGCTACAGCCACGGGAATGAGGAGAATAACGTTGTATCACTCAAGCTGTGCACGGTTGATTCTCCGCTGAGCACAAAAAGGAAGTTGTCAAGTCTTACACAGTGAATGCGTACTTCCGTTCCATGTCTTTCAAAATAAAACCACCGTGACTTCAGGACGTTTGACCGTTTGTTGTACCGATATCATGTTAGTCATTTTCAGCAAAACGTTAATATTTACTGAACTTCATATTCTTGGTTTGGACTGTTAATCAGACCAAAAATATATTTGTAAACATCAGCTCGACTATGGAAAATATAACCGCATTTTCACTATTTACTTTGTAGACAGAACGATTACTCGAACAGTTGGCAGATTAACCGATAACCACAGACCATGAGATGATCTGTTCGTATTAATGTAACTGTAAGTTTTAGACAAGCAGCAGTGGAAACGGCTAAATAAATTTACTTCCGATTTCATGTCTGTGTGTATCTCCGTTAACTTGACGCAACAGGAAACAGGAAATAAATTTAAATACGAGCGATGATTCGGCGGAAGAAGTCAAAACTTTATTCATACCACATTCAAGAACAACATGGGGCCCGGTGAAGTCTGTGTAATGTTCAGTCAGTACCATCCTAAATGCAAGGATTGCAGGAAGCATACAGTCCACTGTATGTAAATACGTAGTCAAAAAATAAAATACAAAATTGTTCTAAAGGTAATTTTGTTTTTTGCAATTTTTAATTATAATTAAATAGTAATGGAAATAGAGATATTTCATGAAACACATATCATGGGCCTATTTTAGTTAACACAATGACCGTGTATATTAATTATATTGTCAATAGGCAATAACTTTGATCACATCTATTATTTGAGATTTTGCCCTTAATATTGTGGTCTTTATTAAGTATCTTATTACATGCACACACACTGACTTTTGACCCCATGTTACTGTCATTATTTCCCCAGGCATCCAGAAACTAACCAACCAGCAAATAATAGTTGATCAATTGATTAGTCGATTGACAAGAAATTACGTGGCAACAATTTTGATAATTGTTTAAAGCAACATTATGCAACTATTTTACCTTAAAGTAACAGCTTCAAAATATTTTTTATTTGCTCAGCAAGTTCAAGTAGAGTTATGTGAGTAATACAGAACTGTAGATTGTTTCCAATATTTAGTGAGGATGGATTTAGGAGTGGTTTGACATCACTAAGTCTCCATTTAACAAGCGCTAGCACAACAGTTGCTGTACGCCCATTAACTGCACTTCTTTAATTTTCCTTGCACTTTGCCTTATTGAATGAGATTTAGTTCTCAGTTCTTACTCCAGGGTCTCCTACTGCACTGAGGCTTTAATGCTGTTCCTCACTTGTGAGTCACTTTGAATAAAAGCATCTGCCAAATGAGTAAATGTAATTGAAAGCACAGGAGCATGTTGTGAATTATGCGCCGATCTTTCAATCTGAACATGGAATTCAGACTGAGGCTGACACAGTTCGACCTACTTTAGAAAGCTATAGTCCAGTCTATATATACAGCAACTGCTACTTAGGTCACACTGCTGTGTGTGTGTGTGTGTGTGTGTGTGTGTGTCTAAAGTTAGACTGGTATGGGACTGATATTGGTTATTTGGTGTAACTGGTCCAGTCAGTCAGTGTGGTGCCCCTCAGGGGTGTAATGGAGACTCTCCCACAACAATCTACTTTTATTTTTTATTATCATATGAGATGTCAGACAAGTAATTCCTGTAAATATCTTGGATTCCAACACAATGTGGATAGGAGGAAGGAGGACAAACTGTTAAATGTGATGGAGAATGCGCCTCATCCCCTCCACGACCTACTGGTCAAACAGTGGAGCACTTTCAGTAAGATTCCTCTTGAGCTCTGCTCTGTCAAAAACTTCAGAGGAAGTCATTCCTGCCAGCTTCCATCACACAGCACAAGTCTCCTCTTGGGATCGTCCCCTTCATCTTCATATATGATGATACTGGTTTTGAAAAGTGTCTCTTAAGTTGTATATCACAGGGGTAGACATGAAGAGGGTGTCCTCAGTGAAGTCAATTGAAGTCAATTTCACTTTATGAATCTTATAACTTTTCATATCACTAACCTGGATCTGGATATTGCTACTGTGTCTGGACACTCCTGCATCTTAACATGTGATGTGCTGATGTGTATATCTATGGTAACAGCTGTGTGTGTGCGTGCGTGTGTATTTGAAATTGTACAGTTTTATGACCCTTAAAGCAACACAACGTAACTTTCAATGTGCAACAGCAGCCTTTGCAGGCACAAGTGGTAATTCATTCTGTTGGACTCCAAGTGAAAGCAGTTAAGCTGTTTTCATGTACAGAAAACAAAGCTTATCAACCACGTGCTTGGAGCTACGACTGTGTATTCCAACTCATTGAAGTAAAACACAGCCGAGCTGAAACAGGAAGAACTCTTGCTGCTAACAAACATGCAGTCTCCTCACTGGATATTAAGATAAGATAAGATAAGATAAGATAAGATAGTCCTTTATTAGTTCCCACAATGGGGAAATTTGCAAGAGATGAACACCGGTTTTTAATTTTTAAGTCCTGCAGTTTGGGCATTACTCTTAAACTTGCTGGGCCTCATTCTGGCCGTTTAAGCTGCTGTGCAATTCTTGTGATCGTACCCACTCACTACGGTTACATAGCTCAAGAAAAAGTGTGGCTGGGGGAGTGTGCAGTGGTCTGCAACAATGTTTAGGTGGGTTGTATATGTTGAGTAATATCCAGAAGGATGCCAGGACTTAACTGTTTATTAGACTGACAATTACTTCCTGGTTGATTTGATATTAATTGATTGTTTAGGATATACAGTTTTTTAAAACAGTGAAAAAAGTCCATATTTTGGAATCTTTTAAAATACTATAACACACAATACTGACCACTGGCTTTGTCAGTGCAGACAGGACACATGTGTCGTGTGTGTGGTGTGACAGTGGGATCTGATCAGAGGTCAGATTTGATGACATTCAGTAAGATCCTCTGCGGGACACAAAGAGTTAAAGATCAGACATGATATCTGCCAGGAGTCTGTCAGACACAGCTGATCACATGCTCTCACTGCCCACTGACCATATACTGTTTATATATAGCTATATATACCACATATAGCTGAAAGCTGTAGGCAGACTGCTTCACGTCAAGGACAAAAATAGCCTCTCTCGTCGACACGTGGACGCGCATGTGAAGCGGTCATGTGCGTTGAACACAACAACAACAAAGCCATTCAGCCAATCGCGTCGCTCCGGTCGCTCCCCTCTCTCCTCAGCCCGCCCGCACTGTTGCAGTTGAGTTTGAACGGTAACCGCGTGAGGACGGGACGAGGGAACATGCCAGAGGTTTCGTCCGGAGCTCCGGAGGTGTCCCGGAAAAGAGGAGCCGAGACCGGATCGTTGACTGAACGAAGCCCGGAGAGGAAGAAGGCCTGCTGGGGTATTCTGACCAGCCAAGGTCGGTGCACTGTTGTGCTGTGGTTAAAATCACAGGCTGTTTATACCGCTATGGAAACGGGGAATCTCTAATCTTACACCTCATATTTACAACTTTTGACAGCCTGAGTCTATTTGCACACTTAACAGAAAAAAACTCTCAACTGCTGTTAGGAATGTCTGATAGACTTGGAAAGCTGAGGAGAGTCAGATTAGAGTGAGGGCTGCAATCAGACATATTTAATTCTCAAAACTGACATGCAGTGAGATTCCAGCAAGAGCATCTGCAGCAAATGTTCAGGAGTGACTGGCTTTAAAATGCCTCCAGTATCATAACTGAAAAAGCTCTTTCCTAGATAGGAGCAACTTTTTTTTTCCACATCTCAAGATCTAGTGACAGAGTGAAAGAGAAATAGAGAGTAAAATGATTCTCCTCCTATTTTGATTGAATGCTTCCTGCCACAGCATTGATTTGAGCTATTTTTAAAAAGCATATTGTTGTTTAAAACCTTAAATTAAAATCAGAATGGTACCACTGCTGCTAATACTACTACTAATAAAATAATAATGATATATTATTATCATAACTAGTGTAATGTAGGATTTTAATTTGATTTAAAAATCACAGTGGGGCTGAATTCGGAATAATTTTGGTTAGTTAGTTCAGTTCTACAATAAATAAGTAGCTGATCAGGATGCTCCTCATCCATCATATCAGAAGCAGACACCCATGATAGAATCATATGTTGCTTCTGTGTAATATCAAACCAATCCCTCAGTCTATGTACTGTACTTGTCTGCTGGTGTTTCCTCCTTTCTCTCCATCACTGCTCTGAAGGCTTACAGCTCACATGTCTGACCAAATTATTCATGAACAGCAGAGAAATGATGTAGGGTTGGCTTAGGGACATAGGGTTTATGGTCTTATAAGAATATATTGGAAAGTATTTTTTTTTAAACGTAATCATATGATTGACAGAAACATTTTGATAAGGATCCCTTAAATTAGATTTTAAAATATTTGTGACAAAGGTATGTGCTATGTGGATCATTGTACATCTGAAAAATAGATTTAAAATGAATAAACTGAACAAGATGTGAAAGGATGAAGGTGTACAGGAAAAATAAGGAACAGAGAGAGTGATTAAAGAGAGTGTTGTGGTGAAAGGTGAGGATGAGATTCAGACAGGTGGTTAATGTTTGACGTAAAAAGGGGGAATCAAAGTGTTTTCCGTGGCTATTTGTGTTGTTGTTGCTCAGGACCTTTCCAAAATGGCTGCTGGCACGCACCACCCGGAGGAGGCCAGGGACGTAAATGACCTTACAGACCTTCTAAATATGGCTGCCTGCCTCTATAACTGTCCACTCTCAGCATATTAGATGAGAACAACACCTCTTTTAAACATGTTTTTCTTCAAAGATAAAGTCTTGGTAGATTCGATAGGTGACATAGCGAGTTTGGACAGGTTAGGTTTGTTTGTTAGGTGTGATCTGAACATAGTGAAAAGATGTTCTCCCTGTGAGAGACACAGCCTGTCTGTTATCCAGCTAGTGATTCAGTGAGCTAGTAAGCTAGTTACTAGTTATTTTTAGTATTTGCAGTGTGTTGTCAGTTTTCAGTGAAGGCTGTAAGGTGATCTTCAGTCTGACAGACTCTGCATAAGAACCTGAAGAGGTGTGGAGGTCCTTTCACATCCACTTTCATTCAAGATGTCATACATCTACCAGTGGCTGGATGTGCCATGGGGAGACGGAGACATGGGTATGTTCTTTGTTAATAAGACTGTGTGTGTTGATGTGTATAGTGAGTGCAGTTACTGCTGCCACAGCTGTTGAGAAAACGTTCACTAGCACTATATATAGCTACAGGGAGCAATGCTAATGCCCTGCTATAGATTCTGTTAACAGACAAAACTGGTTAGAAGTGGTATTAATTAATGGTATGGCTGATTGGTTTATTTTTACTGCATTCAAAATAAATGATGCAACAACTAATATAGCATCTTTTTAATGACATATAAAACCCTGGAGGAAATGAGTTCACCTAAGGGTCTTATTTGATACTACCTGGAGGTCGACCAAGTCATAAATGTTCACATTTGACATTTTTGGGCGACTCAGGGTCTTGTCTTTAAATTGTTTGTTGAGAATATTCAGTATAATTATTTGATTATGAAGTGTTGTTAATTAATTGTCCTCCAATTAAATAATTGACCCTAATCGCAAACTGGTGACGGGGGTTAGGGATGGTGAGGAAGTGAGTGCCGAGGATAACTGATGTTTGAGTTCCTGGAAAGGCTGATCTGTCTGGTCCTCCGGACACTGGAGGAGGTGAGAGAGTTTGAGGGGGTGGGGGCCAGGATGGAGCTGTAGTCCGGGATGAATCGAGGTGGCACGGTCTAGGAAATGCTGGACCCGTTGTGGGACCCAGGCCTAGGCCAGTCAGCCACCACACCTTGGAGATGTTGTCACAAAAAGTTGGTTCCTCTGGAGAATGACTCAGACTTGCTGGATGTGTTCCTGTCTGGTCTTGGAAAAGACAAGGATGTCATCAAAGTAAACAAGAACTACAAGAGCACATCATTCACCAAGGCTTGGACAACAGCAAGGGTATTGGTGAGCCCGAAAGGCATGACCAGATACTCATAATGGCCACTAGGAGTGATGAATGCTGTCGTCCCCTGATGCAAGTGATAGGCATTTCTCAAGTGCAGTTTAGTGAAAAACAGTTCAAAATGAGTAGAAGGATGTACTTGTTCTTATTTTTCTTCTCCTCAAAGAAACCAGCTCCTGGTTGAGGAGGAGGTTGGAAGGATGATGCCGGCTGTCAGGGACTCACCAATGGTCTCTGCAGTGGACAGGGAGTTCAGATGGACTTAGGGTGGGGTGGTGGGTGGGAAGACGTTGATGGTCATAAGGGTGACACAGAGACGAGCGGGTAGCTTTGTTGAAAACTGCTCTGAGTGGGTGTTACACAGGTCAGTATACTCTGAATTTTATCTGAGTTGCTGGGGGAGGATGACAAGCAGATTCAGACACAGCATGACAATGCTGGTGCCACTAGTCCAACCCCTCTGGACTAGTTAACATGTGGATTATGCCCACACAGCCAAGGATATCCCAGGATGAGCAGAGGAAAGTTAACAAACTCATTGTGATTACCTGACAGGCTCAGGTACAGGGGACCTGACTAGTGTGTCTCAGAACAGAGGAGATGTCCATTGATGGTACACACCTCCACAGGTTTCGGCAAGGCCCCCGTCCATGAAGTCAGCATTGATTAATACCACTACAGAGTCCACCTGGTCTGGGAGGATGAATTGCAGAGGACAGGATTGTGTGAGAGCTCACCAGCACCATCACGGTTACTGGTTAAGCATGGCTTTTACTGAACAGGTCATGAGGAAGTGGTCAGACTGGCCACAATACAGACAGAGATTCCCCTGGAGCCATGGCCTCTAATTAGTGTTTCTATCAGTGTCAACTTGATACAGAGCTGATGCTGTAATTTTTGTTACTATAGGGAGATTAATTTGAGTATCACACACTTCAGGTTATCACTATGGTCAATCAACAGTGAATCTAACCTGAATTGTGTGTATCAGTTTATTACTAGGATTACATTGCATTAATATTAGATACTGTATAATATTAAGGAAAGTGTATGGTTTGAGCAACAATAAGTGCAGCATCCAGGAAGGAATATCCAGGAATCATTCAGATCATTCCAATGTCACCAATGAATCAAAAAGAGTAAAAAAACAGTTTGATTAACAACATAATAAAATACAGTCTTACATAAATAATAATGTCACTGGAAGGCAGCGTTGTCACATCATAAACTGCATTAATTTTTATAATTTGGGCATTTATAATTTTGAGAATAATGAACAAGTAGCTAAGTCGGTATGTGAGTTAAGTGCTACTGCTATACTTCAAAACTAAAATCTAGTTTCTTGTCTCTGTGAATGTGTGTGTTTGTGTCCAGGGTCCTGGGCAGATCGCTCCCCTCTCCATGAAGCAGCCTCTCAGGGTCGACTTCTTGCCCTGCGCACTCTGCTGGCTCAGGTAACACACACACACACACACACACACACAGTGTGTGACTTGAAACAAGTCAAACAGAAAGACTGATCCAAATGAGGCAGTGTGCTTCTTCAACAAATAAAGTCATAATGCTGTGTGCTTTTATTTCTTTAGGGATATCACGCCAACAATGTCACCATCGATCATGTGACACCTCTCCATGAAGCCTGTCTATCGGGACATGTAGCCTGCGTCAGAGCATTGATAACTGCTGGAGCTAATGTGAGTTTTCTTTTCATCACCACCTGCTACATTAGTTTCTGACCCAGACACAGGGTGACACAGACAGAGTTCAGGAGAAGGAAACATTTATATGTGTGTCCAGGTGAATGCTGCTACCATTGATGGAGTCACTCCTCTGTACAACTGTTGTGCCTCTGGAAGTGTTGGCTGTATGGAGCTGCTGCTGCAGAACGGAGCACACGTACACACACCACACGCACACTTCCCGTCAGCACTGCATGAGGCCTGCAAGAGAGGTAAACACAGCATCCGGGGGTCATGTGTCTTTGTAGCTGGATTAGCCTTTGTGTGTTTGTCCAGACGTCCATCTGTCATGTACAATATCTCAAACACCGCGTCATCAGATTCTGGCTGAACATGGCCCGAATGACTCATCTCACTTCGGTGTGTGTGTGTGTGTGTGTGTGTGTGTGCAGGTAGCAGCCAGTGTGTAGAGTCCCTGCTGTCTCATGGAGCAGATCCAGACTATGAAGTACCCCACCTGGGCTCTCCTCTCTATATGAGCTGTCTGCACCGCCACACAGCCTGCTCAGAGATCCTGCTGCACACAGGTGGGTCTCATTCACTGCAGCTTTCTGCCACTTCAGTCTGTGGTACAGCTGTGTTACCTGCTGTGTGTGGGCTGTGACTGTCAATCTGCAGCACAAGCAATGTAGCTTATGGACACTGGTCACGTTTATGCAGAGTGGAGAAATAAGGAACTTTATCCTGCAAACCAGAGCAGCCTGTGGATTCTGTGAGGAGGCGATACTCACTTACAGTAATGAAACAAAAAGTGTAGCGTGTCAACCAGGTCACTCCTGGGACAAACATCTCAGTAGCTAAGTAATAGGCTAGCTCTACTGGTAACTACATTTATATTTAATCTCATTTATTACATTTTCCTCCCGACTCCTCCTGCTCTCTCGTCCTTGTCTTTTCCAGGAGCCAGTGTTAATGTGGGCAGAGGAGGTGACAGTCCTCTGCATGCAGCTGTCAGACAGGACAGTGCTGATCAGGTGTCAGTGTTACTTGACTACGGAGCTGATGTCAACCTCAGAGACAGTAACAATCAGAGACCTGTGGAGCTAGCGCCCCCTGGTGGGAAAACGCAGCAGCTGCTACTGGCATTTGAAGGTACTGCGGTTTCTTCCATTGAGGATCATCACTATCATCACTGATAGGTGGAACCACTTGAAATTCAAGCTGAGCTGTATCACAGCAGTCAAATCACTCTGTCTCTCTCTAGTTTCTCCGAGGAGTCTCTGCCAGCTGTGTCGTCTCCAGATCAGGAAGCTGATTGGTCGATCCAGACTTGAGCAGCTCCCCCGCCTCCCTCTACCTTCCCTGCTCACGCGCTACCTGGAGCACACGTAGACGATACACACACACACACACACACACACACACAGCAACTAAAAACTCTCTGGGATGCACCAAGCTCCTAATTAACCACATTTCATGTCAACATATCATCACCATGGTTTATACTGTATGGTTGGCTTCGTCATTTCATCAAATTACAGTGAAAGCTTCATCATACGTTGACTTTGTGTTGCCAGAAATAGCACAGTCTCTCTCTGTTTTAAATGTTTATGCAGTAGGACTTTATATTTTTCCCTGTCAGATGACAGTGACAGCTTACCCAGACTTTTAACTCATCTTATTCTATGTCTTGGTTAAGCACAGTGTGTTGTCTTGTGATTACTGGAATTTATTTTCCATCGGCAAGCCTTGAAATATTTGTTCATATATGTAAATACCAATAAATGATCCATGATGTGATCTCAGTGACCTGTCCAGCATGGAGCCAGTAAACGGTTTAGTTGGTAATTCATTATTCATATTACAGGTTTCATCATTTGTGGAGGGAATATTCAGATCTTTTTCTTAAGTAAAAGTACTAATACCACAATGTAAAAATACTCCATTATGAGTAAGAGTCCTGCACTGAAAATGTTACCTAAGTAAAAGTATGTAAGTATATTCGGGATCAGTTGTTTGGTTTGTAAAAATTCAGAAAATATTAAAAAATGCTAAAAGTGGCACATTCACAATGCTTTCTTTTGTCCCACTTTAAAATTCATTAAAAAAGACTACTATTAGAATAATTCCAAATAAAAGTTAGGTGCATGAAATGTTTTCACATGAGAAATAACCTAAACAACTATCAAATTAGTTCCCAACAGATTTTCTGTTAACAGAAGACTTGATTAATTGATAAATCATGTAGAGACAGGTAACAAATGAAAGCCTAAAAAGGAGGTGGAGAAACAGGATGACAATGTCCCCACCCACAGGAGCAACGGAGTCACTGAATGGTTTGATGAGAAAGAAAATGATGTGAATCAGATGCTATGGCTTTTCGCAGTCACCCAATCTCAGTTGAACACCTGTGGAAGATTTTGGACGTCCACCATCATCACAGCACCAACTGAGAGAATGCGTTTTGGGAGAATGGTGTTTGTCCCTCCAGAGGAGTTTTAGATGACTTGAACAATCAGTGCCAAGGAGGACTGAAGTTATTCTGAAGGCTCATGGTGGAACAATACCTGAACTAACACATTTGATGTTTGGTTTTTCCTTTAATTTGTCACCCATTTAATGATGTTGGTTAGCTTCATCTGTGACAAAGAACCATTATCTTGTAGTGTGTACCCCACTTTAGTTACATCCCACCACTGGGTTCCACTTTGCCGATAATCATTTGTGGTTGACTGCAGACTGAAAAACTCATTTAATAAGTTGTCCAGGAAGATTCTCAGTCCAAGTCAAAGAAAGAAGCCTATTTGTTCTACTGTGGTGTTTGACTCCTAAGAAATGTTGTTAAATGACGTCTGATGCTGTGAGGTCTGACAAGGATCTAAAGTTACCTGTACACACAACATTATTTATTCTAATGCTTTAAAATAATAATGTCACTGCCGGTTTATTTCTTCATTCATTTGTGAAAAGGCATTGTGGTGTGTTTATTCTTTCCCTGGTTGCTGCATTGAAGACTCTGCATTCCTACTTTATAAATGACGTGGTCATTAGAACAATGAGCCACCGCCCTCATAATAACACACCTGCACGTCAGTTAACAAACGTGGTCTGAAGAACCTTTCCCGTACCCGGTAAAACCTGCTTTAACATCCGAGTCCCGGACCAGCCCGGCTGCGCACTGCTGTTAGACCCGGGGAGACACAAGCTGAATATTTAAAATCTGGGTGTTTAGCAATATACTGAGAATCACAGAATAATTCATATATTTTTTTAAATATGTTTTTGCTTGTGTGTGGAGGCACAGCGCCCGGAAGGTGAAGCCATTTAACGCTGCCACAGGCGGGTGTTTCTCGGCTGCTGCTCCTCCCGAGACGTGTCAGCAGTTATACCGGGAAACTGTCGATAAGGAGACGGACACAGAGGCACTTTCCACTCCGCCTGGTGGAGCACAAGATACCGTTTTAGTGTAAAGACGCAGCAGCAGCTCTGCCTGTTGTCTCGTCGCTGCCACTCCGGCTCAAAGTTGCAACATCAGCAGCCGCCGACCTGTTAGCTGCCAGCCGGTTGGTCCGTGCTAGGAGCAGTAGCTAGCTAACCTAGCTTAGCCGTCGGCTACCCTGGCTACCCGGGAAGAGCGTCTCCCAACATGAGGCTGAAATTAGGATTCATTTTACGGAGTGTGCTTGTCATTGGGACGTTTCTTGGCTTGGTCGTGCTCTGGTCCTCTCTGTCACCCAAACCCAGCGATGAAAACCCTTTTGGAAAACGGGTGAGTCAACTGCAAAGCAGCTCAAACCAAAACTGTTTAACAGAAGGAAGTGCACGTAGCATTGACAGCTAGCAGTGCTAGCATAACTCCAGTATAATGCATGGTACGTTAGCTCTGCAAAGCCAGTCTGTGGGTGATGACTGAGGATAGCAAAAAACAGATATAAAGAGCATGAGAATACACTGTCATTCAGCTAGCTTTACTACACTGGTTGTCACAGGGATTTGCTCCGAGCTGCCTTGATATCTGTGTAGTGAACAGACACCTTTGGATGAACAGCAACACCCTCCCTCGTTTAATATTAATATCTTTATGCACATGGTGCATAAGGTTATAAGGTTATAAATCACTCCGGTTCACTCCAGGATGTATATCCGCATATGCCACCATGTCGGTGTCGTGGGTCCTTAAGGCGGAACTGTGTTGTCAGTTCACAGTTTAGTCATGTCTTTAATACAAAATAATATCTACCAGATTGTTTTTACGGACTGCTCTGTTGTTTGCTTTTTCTAGTACCAGTCTCCTTACTACATTCACCAAGAAGATGGTGAAGTAAAAAAAATAAAAAAATAAAAATCAAAATAGTGAGAAATGCTTGTTAAACTTTCTCATAGCCCAAGGAAATAGCTTTCAAATGTGTTGTCCCCCCCCCAAAAAAAACGTCCAAAATCCAAATATACTCACTTTTCTATCATGTGTGACAAACAAACCCATGTCCTGATCTGGCATTTTCTCATTGAAACATGTCAGACAATAATGTGAAAATAGTTGTTGATTAATTGATAAATAGTTATAGCTCTGAATTAGACCACCAAACTATTTTACCCCTTACTACAGGACCTGTGTAAGAACTGACAACATTTGCTTCATGATAAGGAACTACCTGTTGGTTTGGACGCACTTCCCAGTGGAGTAGTGTTTAATACAACTACTACTAAATCACTTTGGTATAGGTGTGGTGCCACCTGTAGAACATTTCATAATATTGACTTTCCAACATGGATTGAGGTAACCAGTGATGTAGTCTGGGGTTTTTCACAGATTTAAAAAATAAGGTGATGATGAGGTGGGATGAAAAAGTTATGACTATTATAAAATGTCAATAATTTGTCAATAATTATTCATGTATAATTATGTGCACTCTGTTGTGTAATTTCATCATAACTAAAGAGGTTTTTTATCACATCAGCACAAAAATCTTAAAAGAAAAGAGAAAGTGGGATATTGTAATGTCAGCTTCAGTGTAGCAGTCTATTTATGCTACATTCTGCCCTCCAGTAATATATGACTTGGATGTGGAGCAGTCAGGGGAATGTGTTGTTATCGACAAACAACCTCTTGTATTTGGCCTTGAGTTAGCAGCAGAGTGTAGTTAATGAAGAGGCTGGTTAATGTTTCATCACCACATCTCCACAAATATTAATCCCTCTGAATCTGACTTTAACACAACTATGGATAGTAAAAGACTTTTAAAAGTTTCAGAAGTGTTTGAAAGTTTGTTTTCTGCTTTATTGACCTCATCTTCTTTAAGATCTGCGACAGCACTTCTGTTTTTCTTTATGAATCAGTTCAGGTTTTCATGGAGGGACCAGCTCATAACAACACAGCTCCACAGTGCTACTAGTGGTCAAAAACTCCACAGGGTTTCTTTTTAAAGAGCCGTTTGAGAATTAATTGAAAGGATAGCCCTTTCAGATGTAGCATGTCTCATTTTTTAGGGGTACTATAGGCACAAATAGAAAATTATAAAACATGACATCCACTACAGATACAGAAATATAGACAGCTCACCCACCCACTCCCACCCACACCCCAGACCTCAGCTGTTGTGCAAGAAGAAATTGTTACATAGACCCAGATAATGAATCAAATACATCATCAGTAAGTGCAATGGAGCCAAAAGCAGTTTCAAATGGGAAGGACTATTGAAATAAACAAATCACTAGTGAAATTGCCTTTGAGATTTAGGCTGTAACCAGTTCATACCGATTCAGACATGATCACATTGGTTCCATATGGACACCTCGAAACAAATCTACATAAAGAGATATATAATCTTAAAGAGGCCAAAGATAGGTGTCTGAGGTGTTTTGATGGCTTCATGCAGGAAGTAATATACGTATAAATTTACTATTATTTTGTTTGTATCCTCAGTTTGTTCTTATTGTGTCAGTGTGCATTGGTTTCTGGGATTTACCAATGTTTTCTTAATTTTGCATAAGTTAGCAAATGTTGTGTATTCTGTGGTTTTACAGCAATGTTAAGCCTACAGCATTATAGTCTTGCATCATTACGACAGTCTTGACTGAACCTGACATTACTGTTGTCACGGTTTACCGCAAACATTGACTCACACAACATGGCATTAAATATTAGTGGGCTAAACCAAAACAAAGTTTGTAATGAGCTTTTTGTTTGTAAGTAACAAAAGTCAACTTCCAGAACTGAAGTAGAGTATTTGGTATCAGTTGCACAGGGATTCTGCGCCAAACTGCTGTTTCTTGACCAGACCAGTGCTGAAATTGTGTGCCCTCAACTTTAGCACTTCAGACTTTTTCATTCATTGTTTTATCCCAGCACGTCCAACCGCTGTGTCCCTCTCTGATGTAATGTTAATGATGTGCATCTGTGCAATAAATAATGGCCTCTGTCGTATCTCTCCATGCAGGCTGACATTTTGCTGCCCAAAGGAGACCCAGCAGATCAGTTTAAGCCTGTAGTGCCATGGCCTCATGTGGAGGGGGTGGAGGTTGACCTCAATTCTATTCGACTCAAACATGGTGAGTTCCATTTTTAAAACCATGATAAAAGATGCATCTACATTCTCTAGAAAAATACATTCAGTGCTACATACAGAGTGGTCTAAACATCCGGCCAGGTCTCATCTGCCAAACGAGGTTCAATTAATTTTTTGTGTTTTATTAACTTAACCACATTGTGTTTGTCTATAGTTGTGACTTGTGATGAAGATCAGGTCACATTTAATCATGATCTAATGCAGAAAATCAGGCCGGACGGTTTACTTACTTTTTTTCCCACTGTATCTGAGGTTTAATTCAAATACAATTCATCATATGAAGGCAACTCAATGCAAAGTCTAATGTAATGGTGTAATTATATTTAAAATGTGTCTAATCAGCCCCAGTTAATTTTTCCCTCCTTTGTCCTCAAATACTTACCCTGCTGATGAAATTCAAAATTCAGTATTGTGTATACTGTAATGTAAAATATCAGCGGTGGTTATACTGATTGCTAGAACCAAATCAGGAAGTGTATCTTCAATTGATAAAACAATCAACACATTTACTTCTATCAAAATTGTTAAATGCAGCCCTAGTAATTAATAATAAAACAAGACCAAGTATTTGAATAGTCAAGGCAAGACCTGTAATGAGGTCTCAAAAACAGAACCACCACAACAGGTTATCTACAGGTCTTAAGGGGCCTTAAAAAGTATTTATTTTAATTTTCTCTGTACATCTCACGGGTATTTGGTCATCTTTTGGTTTCTGTTTTTTCCTCCAGGAGGAGCCAACCCTCCCCAGAACCCTGACCAGCCGTCCAACCAGAAGCAGGTGATCCAGCAGCAGTATGTGACGTTCAGACCTCACACTCATTCCTACACCAGCCCCATCCTGAAGAAAGGTATCCTGGGAAACTTTGAGCCCAAGGAACCTGAGCCTCCAGGCGTCCCTGGCGGTCCTGGAGAAGGAGCTAAGCCTTTTGTCCTCGGTCCAGAGTACAAAGACTCAGTCCAGGCTTCCATCAAAGAGTTTGGCTTCAACATGGTGGCTAGTGACATGATCTCACTGGACAGAACCATCAGTGATATACGACATGAAGAGTAAGTGCTGCTGTTCATACTGATTATAAGTACAGGACCACCTCACCAATCTGCAGTGTTCTGCTGATGTCACATTCTTGCAGATATGTAACTGAGTTAATTTTTTGGAGTTTAGAGAGTGAAACTGTGGCATTTGTTCATGCTTTTGCACAGTTTAATGCAAAAAGTCTGCACATGCACATGCACAGACATACATACATGATTGTTACTCTAATATATCTGGCACTGGACCAGACCAAACACCTGAAGACTGACATGCCTTTTAAACAAATATTCACACACAAACAGAAGGCAGGAAGGTGTGACTTGTACACACCCCACTGAACAACATCACTCTAACCGGTCTTACAGGCACAGGTCAGGTTGATCCAGAGTTTTATCAGTTCGTCATGTTTCATCTTACTTCACTTCTGAGTCCCACTCAGTGTATTCAGAGGCTCTAACATAATCTGACAGCTCAGTCTTAAAGTAATACACAGGTTTTCTTACAGCAACTTTTAAAACAACTATTGTATTTAGGGGAACATCCAGCATCCAGGATGGGATTGTCATCCTCATACTAGCTAGCTTGTGATCTAACTACATTAATAAAAAAATTAACAGTCAGATGGAGACAGAAAAGCAGAGAAAGCCTTGATCCTTGATATGTCACATGAAAACTTCATAACAGGAAATTGACTAAGAACTACCGGCTTTCTGCTCTTTCAAACCTTGTGAAGATCATTTGAGCTCCTCCTGACTTCTGGATTTCACCAGTGCAGCCCTAGAGGTAGTCTCCAAATGTGGATATCTGGTGTTGGGATTATAGGGTTTTGGTTGTTCTGGTTGTTACTTCTTTTTTTAAAAAAATTTAACAAGATAGCTAGCTGCTACTTTCCTCTCCTTTCATGCCTAGTGCTGCTCTAGCCACATTACTGGAGTGAGTGGTGGAGGCACCAAAGGCCGAACCATGTCTTTCTGACACAGTGGTAGAGAGAGTCCAACTTCCAACTTGGGGGAATATGGCAGATCTGGAATTACCCCCCAGTTTAGTCAGATCCTTCATTCTGAGGAAGAACATGGTGGTAACTAGGAGGAGGATCTTAACTTGGATCTCCTTGGATATGAGAATGATGAAGAGGATGCCTTTCTTGGCAGAGAGTTCTTAGCCTTAAAACATTCAGAAACTTCACATTAAAGATGTTACCCTTACTGACCCAAACCATCAAGAAATTGATGTTTTACTTTTTACACCTTCAACACAATGCTGTCAGCCCAATGGAGGGCCAGCAATGTCAGTTAGTACTGATTTCTACAATGGAAAGAAAAAGAAGCAGCCAGCCTGGGACGTTGTTTCAGTAATGGCTTGTTCATGACCTTCAACCAACTATAGGATACATACAATTGTCCCACCCAATCCTATTCCCAGTATCTGCAAGGCAAACAGACTACAGTATGCAAAGTTTATATTGACACCTTTCAGTGTTCTACTCCACCTCTACCAAAAACTGAATCTCCTCCATCTACCTAAGATGATTTAAAACATTTACAAAGTTCTTATCTCACCAGATACCCCAACCAATGTGCCAGGTTAGGTCCATTTGATTCTGATGAAACGAGACTGAACCTCACATAATGCAATTGTAATAAGGGAGAGTAGGGTCTAGTTTTACTGCTGCAAGTCTCAGATCTATCTGTCAATGGGTCTAATACCCAAGTGAATCTGAATGGATCTGAGCATGCACAGTATCTGCTCTGTTCACATAGTACATCACAATCAGAGAAGGACAAAACTGTGTGTCTGGAGGTGGGAGATTCCTGACATCAGCCTCCCCCTCTGTCCCTCTATTTTTCTCCTAGGAGATCTGTCCAACACACATATTCCAACGCAAGCCAAGCCCTTTTTCTTGTAGACTTAACCTTTGCAAAGAAGACCAGACTACTGAACTGGAAGAACAAGACAACAATATCCATTAATATCGATGACAAAATGGGAAGGCCCCAGAGAAGCTAAGACTCTGAGTTTCTGCACAGTGACACAAGGTTGCATTAGAGAGATCGCAGCAACGTTCATTATGAGAACCTGCAACTTTTCTGAATGACTGTAACTGTCTCACCTCTCCAGGTGTAAGTACTGGCATTATGACGAAAAACTGCTGACCTCCAGTGTAGTGATAGTCTTCCACAATGAGGGCTGGTCTACACTGATGAGAACCGTCCACAGTGTCATCAAGAGGACTCCCAGGAAATTCCTGGCTGAGATAGTCCTGATAGATGACTACAGCAACAAAGGTGGGTTTGATTTCCTCTCATTCAGTACAGAGGTTGGGAAAATGTGATTATCCCTTTAAGAATTTAGCATCAGTGCACAGAAATAAGCAGTCAGATTTCAGACAGCTACCAAAATGCTGGTGTTAGGCTAAAAAGCTGATGACTTATCTCTGTCACCATGGTGAGGTCTCCACTACATTATGTTAATCAGCATAAGCTGTTCTGCTTGATCCCATTGCACAAAAGTAACACCAACAAAGAACAAACAAGTGTGAATATGCTTTGATTCTGCTATGATAAATAAAACATGAAGTCACCTCATTGATAACTCAGTTGTCATCATTTCATAGTCTGACCAAATCTTTCCAGGACTGCCATTCACGTCTAGAAACAAGATTCATAGTCTCACTAAACCTCCAGTTTATCACAAGAAGAAGAGTAGAGCCTGTTGCTATTTAACTGACAGAGACAGTGTCATGGATATGCAGTGCATCTGGAAAGTATCCCTACTGAATAAACATTTTTTCCTGATCAATCTACATTTTAGAAATGTTTACAAATTTATTAAAAAGGAAAATCCATATATAAAAAGGAAATATTTTATTCACATAAGTATTAATTGAAGGTTCCCAAGAGCACAGTGGCCTATTCAGTTTTTCCTTTTTAATAAATTTGTAAACATGTACGTTGATCTTATTTGAAGATGACAACTGGACTCACTTTATTTAATATAAATATCCTCTGTAAGTAGCTTTGTTAATGGTTTACAAAGTGAAATTTTATGAAACTCTATAAATGCCAGTATGTGTTAATAGAGCGTGTGTGTGTGTGTGTGCATGTGTGTTTATGTAGTCCATCTGAAGGAGCGTTTAGAGGAGTACATCAAGCAATGGAACGGACTTGTGAAACTCTTCAGAAATGAGAAAAGAGAAGGACTGATCCAGGCCAGGAGTATAGGAGCCCACAAAGCCACTAAAGGACAGGTATCTTATGGTTTTACTGCTACTGCTTCACTTCTGTCACTGATCATGCCACAGCCTCTGCTGCTGTCACCAGTGTGAATATTTACTGGTGTCTTTTCTTTCAAAATGTTTTAGTATTGCTGGGACAGTTTCTAACTTTAGGCCCTCAAACTTAAAGGCATAAAACACAATAATCACACACTTGTTTTCTAGGTGCTGATCTACCTTGATGCTCATTGTGAGGTTGGAATCAATTGGTATGCTCCACTGGTTGCTCCTATTTCAAAAGACAGGTAACACACACACACACACACACACACACACACACACACACACACACACACACACATGCTCAATAATAGCTGTAAGTCCTGATTGTTCCAAACTTCTTTCATTTACGAATTATGGAGGCCACTGTGCTCTTAGGAACCTTTAGTGTGTCAGGAAATTTTTTACTGCCTCCTTCAGATCTGTGCCTTGACACAATCCTGTCTCTGAGCTACTTTTTTTTGTTCTGACATCATTATCAGCTGTGAGACTGAGAGTGTTTGCCTTCCCAAATCATGTCCAGTCAGTTGAATTTGAAAACTTTCTGAATGAGCTTTATATGTAAACTAATCATCATAGTCCAATATAGACAAAGGTTTATATATGTGTATGTGTGTGTGTGTGTTTGTAGGTCAGTATGTACAGTTCCACTGATAGACTATATAGATGGTAATGAGTACAGTATGGAGCCTCAGCAGGGTGGAGATGAGGACGGCCTGGCCAGAGGAGCATGGGATTGGAGCCTGCTCTGGAAGAGAGTGCCACTTAGCCAGAGAGAGAAGGCCAAGAGAAAGCATACCACCGAGCCGTACCGGTACACATTCCATAGCCAGCATGCTAACACTCATCCCTGTTCTGTTTGTGTCTCCATCTCCCATCCCTTCCTCCCACCTTTCCTGTCTTCCACTGTGTCTCAATCTGTCTCTGACACCCCACCCCATGTCTGTGTTTTTCCTGGCACCGCTGTCTGTATTTGCCTGTTATTTTCCCTTCATGTGCACCACCCCCACACCTCCTCCTCCCCCCATGTATCTTGTATGCATGGACCCACACCCATCCCGTCAGAACGGTGTGCACGGTGCCTCTGATCGACTCCATCCACGGCCAGAAGTTCACCATCGAGCCCCAGGGTGGAGGAGACCAGGACGGCTTTGCTAGAGGAGCCTGGGATTGGAGCATGCTCTGGAAGAGAGTCCCTCTGGGAGACAGAGAAAAAATACTCAGAAAAACTCAGACTGAACCGTATAGGTACAGAAAATATGCCTCCTGACTAATCTGGGCCGTGTCAACACAAACATACCCCAGCTAACATGGACCAGTGCTAATCATGTCTGACATTAAGACTTCTACTAACTGTGAAGAAATGCTAATTCTAAACCAACTCATGTAAGCAGAACAGCCTGAATTAAAGTCAGTAACACGAATATCAAGACTGGGTGTATGGGTACTAGCAGCTGTTAGGATATTTAAATCTGGAACACTTGAAATACAGAGCTGAGTCTAACCCTTACTGCATATCACCACTAACGAACTAAACCAAACTCTCTCTCTTTAATAAGGAGTAGCTTACTGTCCTGTGCATCGGCTGCTTCTGCACTCTAATGTCTCTACTACTGGGAGTTAATGGGTCTTTCACCACAATGTGTTGTGGTCTCTGTCTCTTTATTTAGTGGGATTTACGCGCATTCATCCTCTACTCTCTCTCTGACTCTATTTTTGGTATAACTGCAGTATGTAGTAATGTTTTGGGGGTCTGTGAACCTATCTTTTCTCTTTAGCCCACTGGAAGCTTGGGGGCGTGGTTGAAGGGCTATGACAACATAACAGCACTGGCTACAATAAGAAATGATTGAGTCTTAATCTAAGAGCTGTGGGGATGATGAGTTTGTGTTGGGATGTTTTGTCAGGTCTACAGAGGGAGCTTCTGGTGTGAATTGGGTTCGGACTGGGGCACCACCACGCCCACCTTCCCCACTCACTTTTTCATTCATCATGTCTCACTGTCAGTCTTTTTTCCCCTCAGCTTTGCTTTCCAATAATCTTATTTTGCTTGTTTGTCAGTCTGCTCT
The DNA here is from genome assembly GCF_001640805.2 of Lates calcarifer. Taxonomy (NCBI): domain Eukaryota; kingdom Metazoa; phylum Chordata; class Actinopteri; family Centropomidae; genus Lates; species Lates calcarifer. The sequence continues at coordinate 11,003,365 of NC_066837.1, read as the reverse complement.
TGTCTTCTCTGTGTTCTCATTGTTATTAATACAGTAACTGACTGACTGACTGTGCTCTAAGTAAAGATAATGTGTTTAGACAGAAATGAATTATTGTTTAATGAAGAGTAGATGATGATGTGATGACTTTCACAGATACAGTACATGTATCAGTGTTGAGCTACAAAGTGATGCACATGCCTGACCATGTATCTGTTTCTGGATGTGTGTGTGTGTGTGTGTGTGTGTCTTTTTACCTGCAGGTCACCAGCCATGGCAGGTGGTCTGTTTGCTATAGAGAGAGACTTCTTCTTTGAGCTGGGTCTGTATGACCCAGGACTGCAGATATGGGGAGGAGAGAATTTTGAAATATCATACAAGGTAGACATGGACTAGTCCAGTTTACAGGTAGTGAGGCTGACGCTCCTCACACAGACCATTCAGAGGACCTCAGAGCAATTTTCACTCTTTCTGTTGTTACACAGATCTGGCAATGTGGCGGCCAGCTGCTCTTTGTACCATGCTCCCGTGTCGGCCACATCTACAGACTTCAGGGATGGCAAGGCAACCCTCCACCTGCACATGTTGGATCCTCACCCACTCTGAAGGTAGAAAGGATCTGTGTAGATTTACGACTAATCCTTAACAAAGACACAAATATGATAGTGCTTTCTTTTTTTTAATCATATTTCTAAAGCTGCGCATGAGTATGGTTCTGTGTTTTTAAATCTTGTTCATTGCTGAATTGGGTGAGTGGTTTCCACTCCAGCTCTTGGCTACAAATTGGATATCCTGTTTGCATTTCAATATTTGTACCTGTTCCACTTGTTTTTAAACCTGTCTTTGGAGAAAAAAGCAAAAAAGAATTGCAAATTTGTAGATTGTGATCTTCATGGCTCTACAACAATGCTAGAGCAGGTGTCATTATGATGCCGTCACTTCACTCACTGTATACCATCAAAACATTTGTGTGTGCAGAACTATGTCCGTGTGGTGGAGGTATGGTGGGATGATTATAAGGACTACTTCTATGCCAGTCGTCCTGAAACTCTCACTCTAGCCTACGGCGACATCAGTGAGCTTAAACGCTTCAGGTATGACACACATAATACAACAATAATGCATTTTATTCATTTAAAATAGAGATTCTGACTTTTTATCCTGCATCTCTGAACTGTTTACTGAACCTTTTTCTAAGGGAGGAACATCGATGCAAGAGCTTCAAATGGTTCATGGAGGAGATAGCGTATGACATTCCACAGCACTATCCTCTGCCTCCTAAAAATGTAGAATGGGGGGAGGTAAGCACACACGCACACAATGTTCAGATTTAGATGCTGCATTTTAACCATTTTGTGAAACATCCTGTGATGAGATTGTGTGTGTGTGTGTTTTAATCCTGTCTGCATGTGTAGATTCGGGGCTTTGAGACAAGTTACTGTATCGACAGTATGGGACACACCAATGGAGGCACTGTGGAAATAGGACCGTGCCACAGGATGGGGGGCAACCAGGTAATGTGTGTTTCTTTGTCTCCTGTATCACTGCTCAGTCTAAATGGAGATGGTCTAGATCTGGTTCAGGGTGGTTTTGATTGGCTTGTTGGACAGATAATTGCAGAACAATATGCAGCCTATCTGATTAACTTACTGACACAAATGGACTCCATGTCCCCCAAGTACTTTTTTGTATCCTGTCCATTTCTTAGTTTGTAATGCTCCATCAGACATCAGCTTTAGCTTTTGGCAATTTTCCTGCTTAATTTTAACGCAGGTGAAAAATCAAGACGGAAAATTGTGGAATATATTTGTAGTTGTGGAAATATATTAGTAGTACGTAGAAATATTGCTGTGTGAAATGAATGTACATTTACCTGTAAAATACCTCCAACAGAGGAAGAGCCTTTTTTTCTTCTTTTTATTTAACATATAAATAGTTTTACATAGTGACTATGTTCAAGTGTTGAACATAGTCACTTGTAAAATATGTTAAGACTATATTTAAAGTCTTTTCAGCTGCACCGCCGTCATCCTCCCTCAGAAATATTCGCACTATCTTCTCCGTATGATCTGATAACTATGAATGCAGCCAATCACAACGTGAGAGATAATTATTCACTGTCTCATGTTCACACAGGTTTTACATTTCAACAGATCACTACAGTTTCAGTGCAGGGGAACTGTTCATCAGCCTGAAAGCTGATTGAATGTGAGCAGTCACAGAAAACTTCCACCTGCAAAAAAGATTTATTAAATAATGAATAAAGATTTATTCTGAGCTGAGCTGAGGGTGAATCCATCATAGGGTTGTAAAATTCCAGTAATTTTCAAAATTAGAAACATTCCATGGGATTTCATGGGAATTTCATCCAGTCAAGGAATATTTTAAGAAAGAGAGTTTTCACTAAACCCTGATTCTGTTACAGATGTTTTGATTTTTGTTTTGTCAATGTTGGTTTTTACCTACCTCAGGGTATCTACCCAACAATGGGATCTGTGATCCAGCAGTTGTTTGTGTGTCTTTGTGTGTGTAGTTGTTCCGTATAAATGAAGCCAACCAGCTGATGCAGTACGACCAGTGCCTGACCAGAGGAGATAATTCAGCTGTCATTATCACACACTGTGACCAGAACCAGCACACTGAGTGGAAGTACTTCAAGGTGACACACACACACACACACACACACACACACACACACACACACACTCACTCACTCTTTCACTGACTGAAAGAATGAGGGCACACTGATCAGACCAGACAAGTTTTTATTTACAGTTTGTTGGATTGAACATGTACTCTGTTTCTCTCTTTGTCTATCCAGGATCTCCATCGGTTCACTCATGTGCCAACAGGTAAATATTTTTCATAGGCATCACTGACAGTCATCATTTCATCAGTGGAAGGAGGATTAGGACGCCGAATCCAAATCTACTGGCCTGTTAGTGTGGTCTTTAGTACTTTTGGTCAGTTTTATCTGTACAGTGAAAGGAGAAAAACACTTAATCACTGATCCCTCCTCCCTCCATGTTTGTGCAGGGTTTTCTGTAAGCGTCAACTGTAGTCCAGATGGCCAGACACTGAAACATTTTCATCAGACTACTTTCTTAGTGTTACAAGTCCCATCACTGTCACTTTTTAAATATATATATATATAAACTATAATATAAAACCAGATGAGGGATTTTTATCATCAGACGTCTGGATCTTCAGTACTCAGAGAAACAAGCTGGGCCCACAGCTGTTCTCGCAGCCCCATTCAAAGTCCTGTCTGCTCAACAGCGTCATGAAGAGACTGAAGCAGTTTTGCACAGATTTCTCTACATATTCACAGATCTATGTATGAAACTGACTGCGCTTGAACAAAATGAACAAAAACTGTACCTGATGTAAATTTGGCTGCAAGTCAGGCACCATCTGCAACTGCGGTATTACTAATAGCTAGTTAGCTGTCAAACTAATACAGCCTCATCACATCTCTTCTGACACAATAGTTAATTTTACTACAGACACTGAAGGCAGCCTGTTGTGACAACTTAAGTACTGTTAGCTAGCTAGCTACACATGACCCAGTTGGATCTGGGATCTCCTGATTTACAACTAAAGCACTGCTAGCAAGCTTAGCTAACTAGCTACCTAACATTAGATTGCATTAGCTAACAGTAGCTAATTAGCTAACTAGCCAGCTTGATAACGTTTAGCCTGATACAAAACATAATTTGGATGTGCTGCTGTCCCACAGGTTGTGTTCAGTTCCAGTTCAACAGATTTGTGAACATGATAAATAAATCATGTTAACATGAACCTACGGTGACCATATTTACATTTTTAAGAAAGAGGACACTTGTTAGTAGACAACGAAAATGCTAGAAGGCTCTCTTCTTATCCTCTGACTATCAGATGTGCCAGAAACACGGTCACTTATCACTGAAAAATAAGTTCTGATTGGCTGACGTCTGCATCCATGAGGGAGTTTGTGTGTGGTGATGTAGACTCAGATTGTGGGTTCAGACTAGTTTCAGCCCTTTTCCTTTTGTTGCTGGAGGCGTCTGTAACAAACACAAGCAGTAATGTTCATCTGTGTGCTCTCAACAGGGAAATGTTTGGACCGCTCTGACCTGCTCCACAAAGTATTCATATCAGACTGTGACACCAGTAAAACCACTCAGAAGTGGGAAATGAACAACATAGTGGCTGTATGAAGTCTGAACAGCTGGCACAGAGAGGACCACTGGGAGCTTGGAGTACAAGATGGTGACTATTTGAGGACATACACACTGATTAGCACATGCCAAGAACCACGCCCTTACTATAAGTTTACAGATATATAAAGCTGACACTGTCCTTTTGAAGAAAATGTTCTTGTTATGAGCCAGTCATTGTTGGTGCACCTCAAACCTGATGGAGTCAAACTTAAAGATAGTGAGTGTCCACTCTAAACAGCTTCAACCCAAAACTGTTGACATCAGCCCAAACATGCCTCTGTCAAACTTCAGTCCATATATTCAGCCACAACACAGACACATAGGTGGTAGAACAGGTTGATATGGAGACTGAAGCTACTGGTCCTCAGAAACACTGAAGTGGAAACATGTTGGGCTCTGTCTAAGTCCCTCATGGTTCTGTTTACCACCTCTCTCTATCTGCTCTGTTCAGGTCTTTTCTAAACCACTACACTGATTTATGGAATCAATCACATACACTCTAACCATTGAACAGTCATGCTCTAATTAGACATTTTCAATCAAACTGATTAGCTCACTTACCAAAGAGTCTTCACATCATCAGCGTGTTTAACCAAGTGTTTGTACAGACACTGGCTGGTATAATACCTGCTTTTGTCTGCATGTCATGGCTTGATGGCTTTAGGATGTCAAAAAAAACATTTATTGGAAATATCAAAAGAGAACACTCAGGTGAGCCAATTCTGTTTAATAGACTGATAGCGTCACCATGTCTGTTGAACTTAATTTAACCTTCCTCTGAGGCCGAAGCAGACAGAAAGTGGAGAGGATGTCTTCAAACTCCTACAGGCACATGAGTAGGCTAATAAGGACTATGAATTATATTTATTTTTCTTCACATTTGCACCCCAGTCAGTGAAAGGCATTTTTAGCATCCCTTGTTAGCAATGTCCACAGACTGAGAAGCTTTAGAGGAGAGCACAGTGATCTGACTGACTGAGAACTTATGACCTGCCTGCCTTACTGACAGTCTTGATGAGTAATTCAGTAGCTGACCAGTTGACTGTGACTTAGTAACTTCCTGTCTGAAAAGGAAAAAAAAAAAAAATACAGGGTTGTTGGGTTGGGGAATGATAACAATAAGAAATGCACAACTTATGGTGGGGAAAACAACAAAGGAAAAAATGTGACTGCATTTTTGTTTGTTTTTGCGAGGGAAAGAGGGTTTTGGTGTATGGATCATCATGTATGCAATGTTTTGTACAATGTAAATAGATTTCTTTCTAAAGATGATCATGATACATTTTGTGAAGGGTCTTGAATGATGTAAATATCTAACTTATAGCAGAGATTTAATAATATGGGCTGAACAGTGGGTGATTGAGGAAATAAAAGACCTGATTTTTACTACGGCCACTGTGTTCTGTTGTTTTGTTTTTTGTTGTTGTTGTTTGTTTATTTGTTTTGTTTTGTTTTTTATTGTGGTTTAAGGGAAATGATTGACTGCCTCTCAGGAGGTGCTGGAGTGGAGTCATGTCGGACCCAGAAAAACATAATCTTAACTGAAATCCTGCATACCACAAGGGGTCACTGACCCATCAGGGCATGGACCAGGATCCCTGGGTGTGTCCTGTGAATCCTTTGGGTCTGGTGGGTTGCAGGTGGCGCCTCCAAGGAGCTGGCTTGTTTCAGATCATTCCACAGATGCTGGATCAGATTGGGATCTGGGGGAGTCTGGAGTCCAGGTAAACACCTTGGGCTCCTTGTCGTGTTCCTTGAGACACTTCTGAACAGGCTTGGTGGCGTAGTAGGTTCATCTTCCTGCTGGGGGAGGCCCAAGTTTTTTCAGCAGAACACTGGATTTTAACAAGATGTCAGTGGTTTAATGTTGGCTGATCAGTGTATGTTATTTGCTTGTAATGCAATTTTGTATTTAACAGTGCCTTCAAATTAATAAATCAGTGGATGAATAATATTTGATTTTATTAATTTACAGTGAACAAATAGAAGTATTAGTAATATCGGACTGAATGGGCGCCATTTTCAGATCTTATCCAAATCATCCTGTTTTAATCATGGATGTTTTAGAAGACCTAATCGATCTAATAATACAGACATGGTACACTCCTGATGGCCTCCCCGCCACTGACTTTCATTCATTTACATCATCCATAGCTGTGAAAACCGACTGAGTGATTGGGTGAACTGACAGCCGTGGTTGCTCCTCATTGGTTCGCAACATCAGAAGCCGATGACGCAACAGGGAAGTTAAAGTTTGCTTCAGTTGTGTGTCTGCTTCACTGAGCGGCGGTGACGGAAGTTTTCGCTTTCCTAACGATTTTCCTGAGCTCCTGAGCAGAGCGATGAGGCTGTTTGTTTCGGCTGTGTTTCTTTTTCTGATGGTGGTTCACGTCCGGAGCTGGGATGACGGTACGTTGTGCTTTATTTCTATTTTAATTTTCGGTTCAGTATTAACAGACACCCGCCATGTTTAGGACATGTAACAAACACCATCACTTCCGGAAACAGCCTTCACACTCAAAACAAACAAGACATATGAGTTTACTGTAAAGCCTGCAGCACATTAGTTATTTTTAATGATAAAGTTTATTTTAACGGCTCCTCTCTGTGATTAGGCACCAGTTTTAAAGGTTTTATTAGCTCTCTTTAATTTTCAATACATCATCCACTTACACTTAATAGATTAGTTATAAGCCATTCATAAGAACAACTTACAGGTTCACATTCTCCTCCAGCAGACACTTATATCACTTTTATTCAGCTGTGAGATCTCTGCAGTGGACTATTTGACCGCTGATCCACCAGAATCTGGACCAAGCTCCATCCAGAAACTGATCATTAACACTTAACACTTACTGTAGGCCTGTTGAATCGTTGCAACCAGCTTTTTTTTTTCTCCTCTCCCCGCTGCAGGCAGCGTGCTGCTACGGGACATCCAGGTGTTGACTCTGTACAAGGGTCGCTACACCACAGCGAGGCGCTCCAGCCCCATTCCTCAGCTCCACTGTGTTGGAGGATCAGCAGGCTGCCAGGCCTTCGTCCCCGAGGTGGTCCAATGTCAGAACAAAGGCTGGGATGGAGTGGACGTACAGGTGAGGACAGAGAGAGTGTATAAAGTGTAATATTTGCTCTGAGCAGGGTTGCATCTGGTGATTAATTTGCGGATTATTTTCTTGTTTAAGCTAATGGTCTATAAAATGTCACAAAATAGAAAAAAAATGACCATCACATCCTTTCAAAGTCCAAGCTGATGTTTCCAGACAGTTCAGTTTAACCAACCAACAGTCTAACACCCAAAGATCTTCAGTTTTTACGCAAATAATCAGTTTTAAGAAAGTAGGTACAGGTCATATAGATTTCCCATCCATCACCATGGAGAACCTGGTGTTGTAGTGTTATCCAACCATAGTCTGACTGATAATCTGCCAGGCTCATATACGGACCATTATGTATTGGTTACAATGTATATGTCACCCTTTATAAGTTGACATTACCCTCCCAGCTCCCTAGTATAAAGACTATAATGTCCAGTTGAGCTGATTTGGTAATAAAGCAGGACGTCAGGATGTGTGTGATGTGAGGAAGTCTCTGTGTTTTAAAAGATGTGGTCACTGGTTGTGACCCCCCCTTCTTTTCACAGTGGGAATGTAAGACCGATATGGACAACATGTACCGATTTGGTAGCATCCAGGTGAGCTGTGAGGGCTATAACCATCCTGCTGATGCCTACATACTGAAGGGCTCCTGTGGGTTGGAGTACACATTGGAACTGACTGAAGAGGGCCGGAGGAGGACGCAAGGCAGCTGGGGCTCCCAAAGTGGATTCAAGGGATTTGGAGGTTGGTGGATATAAATATGAGATTGATTAGGCTTCATCCTCACAAACAGATTAGCTATTTATAAACGTAATTATTCTGTTTGTCTCTCTCAGATCTCGGGGGCTTCGCTTCCAGTTTCTTCAGCGGTTTCTCTGGAAACAAGCATCAGCAGCAGAGCCGTCAGACCTCATACCCCAAAGGCAGTGAGGACTCAGGAGGCCTGCTGGTGGTGGCTGTGCTTCTGCTCTTAGGCTACGGCGTCTACAAGCTGTTCCTCAGTGGGAACACAAACAACTGGGGGCAGAATGGAGGACAGGCAGGGTACCCCAGAGACAATCACCATGGCTCCACTGCAGGACCACCACCCCCTGGATTCAAACCTGACTACACAGGTAGCTGATGCAGAAAGATACAGTGTGGATGGAGCAATCGTTCATGTCCTGCTGTTAGGGAGGACACACAGGACTGTCATCTTCTTTGCTCTGTACAGCTTGTAGTGTTGTAGTCTGAAATATGAATACCAACACCTTGTTGAAATCCAGAATCTATTCCTGTTGTCCGTTCAGGCTATCCTGATGCCAATCCAGGCTACGGTTTCCATAGTGACTACACTCACGGACAACAGTACCCAGGAGGCCGAGCTGCTCCCGGCACAGGTGGAGGCTTCTGGTCTGGCATGGGGACAGGAGGCCTGCTAGGATATCTTTTTGGTCGTCAGAGGTTAGTAAAGAGATGGAGAGAGAGAGACAGACGAGAGAATATCATTCCTCTTCCATTTCACTCTGAGGTTAATTGTGTGTTTACTTTGCAGAAACCAGCCCCACAATTACAACTACTCCAGTTACAATGACAGCAGGCCTCCTACTGCTACACACCCCTCCACCTCCTCTTCTGGGACACGCACTGCTTCAGGTATGTTAGCGTGTTCACTAACAGAGCCACAAAGTCAAACACACACGTGACACCATCAACTTTTACCACCACTGATATCAAAACAGTTAAACTGATCAGATACTGATGAAAGGATTGATACTGATACTAAATATCAGGCTGATAGTTTGTGTAAGAGAAACCTGAGGAGGAGACATGGGGTGAGTCTTATTATGATTATTACAACTGGGTGATATGATGGTATATTATGAGAGACCACTGAAATGAATCTACTGAAAGAGACCTTTTATATCATAAATGTCCCATAAACACTGTTTCAGAAGCAAAGCAAATAAAAGATCAGAATCAGATCTCATTATTATGAGGTAGTAAGTTTTTCTTTGATGAAAACACTGTGTTTCCATAAATGAGTTGTCTACGTCATTCATAAGCATCCTGAGACTTGTTGTAGGTCTCTGGCCGACTGACATCTTTGTTTGTTTGTCAGGTTTTGGAGGAACCAAAAGAAGATAGAAGCTGTGAAAATGGACAATTTCTCTCCAGTGGATGGCACTGACAGAATGTAAAGTGGTGACAGATGAGGTCAGTGTTTGCTGGTGGCAGGTCACACATGACAAAGGCGCCATGGGAAGAGCCTCTCGTGCAGAGATAAACTTGTCCAACAATATAGTAACATTGCTCTCCTGCTCTGCATTCCTCTGGACAGCTCACTGTTATTTCAACCACAGGAAGCTCTTGTTTTTGTGCGGTTTGAGCTTTTGCCTAAAGGCTTTAGTTTTTGGACGTGGTATAACTTTCAGATGTTTTAAAAAGAGGATGGTCTCTTTGTAGGAAAGATGACGAATTACAATGAGAATCCCCTCTTAAATTCTTACTTTTAGTCGTGTGATCTTGTAGAGGGAAATGTTGTCTCAGTTTTCTCTTTCCTGAACTCCTCTTGACTTTCTTTGTGAGAATGAGTGTGTTCTGTCTCAGACCAGAAATTAAAACTTGAACACCTTCTGCATTCACATAACAGAAATATGGAGAAAATAATGTGCACAGGTTCTGTCTGGCTCTGTGCTCCTGTTTTTAAAACTGCAGCTGAACAGAAGTGAGAAACATGAGTGATATGAATCGAATTAGTAAATCAGTAAACAAAACAAAAACATAACATTTGTGTGTACATTCAAAATCCAGTTTCATCAGTGCTTTATTTGCCTTTACCTGCTAGCCCTCACACCTTTGCTTCCCATAGCATTTGATGAAATCGCTTAAAGTGTGTGTAGCATTGTGTTGAAGTAAACATATTATTTTGAGGAAATGATTTGTGATATTTTGTAACTTAGCTAATAAAAAGACAAAAATTGTATCTTTTTCATCCTGCTGCTTTTTCCTTTCCTTCCTAAAGCTAAAATCACAGACTATACATGACACTATACACAGTATCATCTTGTGAGACTCCAAACCTATTCAAAACCTTAACATACACCACACTAAGTGCTGTCTGTCAGCTGTGTGTTTTGTGAAGCAGCAGTGTGAAGAATTTAGTTGACTGAATTTAGTAGATTGCAGCTGACTGAACATCTGTCCCCTGAACTCTCCCTCTCCATGCATGTCAGAGTTGTCACTGTGTTTATCTCCTCTCCTCTTGTTTCAGAGGAGACTGACAACTTGTTACAAGAAAATCTCCCACAGTCGTTATTAAGTATCTAAAAAAATATCATCTGACAGCAGTGTATCTGCTGCTGATGACAGGGAAGTTAACCCAAATCTTACGTTTGATTATTAGTAATTATTATACAACCACAACCATAACAGTCACCTCACAGGAAACACAGTGTATTTTAGATACTGTATTTATTTGTTAATCTGTAAAACTGTAGGTAACAGCTGACATGGTACAGGCTGTGATGTCAACATGAAAACATGAACAGCTTTATATTAAGCCACTGTTTGGTTCAGTTTGTCCGTTCTGGGCTACTGTAGAAACGTGGCTGACTCTGTAGAAGAGGACCTGCTCCATATGTAGATATAAACCGTTCATTCTAAGAGAACGAAAACACAGTGATGATTAGTTTTAGGTGATTACTCACTAATAAAAACATATTTTTGTATATTATATTTCATTTCTACTAATAGATCCCTGTAAATATTTCACACTGGACCCATAGGGTGAAAAACATTACAGCACTGGGAGGTACTGACGAGGCCTGACCCTGTTTGGTTTTCAAGATCAGATATCAAGTCTGTTAGAATACCCAATAAAATGTATTAGATAAAAAAAAAGAGGAAGGTAACATTACATTCCCTCTTAACACTGAATTTCCAAATTTGGTGATTGCCAAGGTTGAAAGATCACACGCTCATCTATGTGAATTACCAGTCTTGATGGTTAGGACACATGATGTTAACATTAAACACACTGGATGAAGTGTCCTCTACTTTCCTCTGCCCTCCTTTGGCTGAGCTGGTCTCAGTATGGTTTTATCCTTCAGAGCCGTCTTCTTTATCTTGGCCAGACTCCTGGGACTGCTTCCTCCAGACTGCCACACACAGACACAGACAAGACCAAGACATCAGATGAAGAGCATTCATCCATATAGTAAAGTAGAGTAAAAGTTTCTTATACTAACTTTGATTGCAGAGAGCTGTTGTTCTTCCTCTCCTCCTACAGCTAGGACATTGTAGAAGACGGAAGTAGGGAAGACTTGTTGTGGAGAGGTGGATAAGGGAGACTGACTGTGGGTCTCTGCTTCAGAATAAGACTGATGTCAGTTCTCTGCACTTACTTTTTGCAAATTCCTTCATATAGAAAGATATTGTCTATTATTTTCAGATGGATTATTAGAAAGGAGATGAGTGTCTGACCGTGGTTTCTGTCCCGACGTCGTTTCCATACTGTTCTGTGTTTCCTCTTCTTGTTCAGCTTGATGAGATATTTCTGAACTGAACTGTCCAGAACCACCTGAGACTAACAGAGAGAGAGAAACGAATATAACAGTTAAACTCGCACAAGTGACAGCGTCTGACATGACTTAAAATATGGAGATGACACATTGTTTTCAACCTCTCACCAACCTTAACAAAAGTAAATTCGTTATATGTGTTTGCAGGCTGCACAGGCTCGATAAACTTCACTGTCTCGTAAATGTCTTTGGTCCTGGGGCCTGTTAGGAAGCATCAAAAGATGAAAATGAGTCAGTAACACTTTGTATTCTTAGGAAACAATAAATCCAATTAAATAGCTCTAAAGAATACAGAAATATCAGGAGTGACTGGAATTATCGTCAAATATATTGCATTTATATTAAGACTCTGTATGATACAAACTTAATTCATGCTTTTGGTAAAATATTCAGGAGCGTTTTCATATCAGGCAAATATTTGCCCTTTACTAAGGAAATAAGAAGTCCTGTCTGACTGTAGCTATGATTATGTGCCTGCTGTGCAAAGCAAAGAGGGAATATTGTGATGCAGTGAACCCGTATTGTCAGTGTGTTTTCCCAACTTAGAAAATTAAGTTAAACTGTCCTAACTCTAAATTTTACTGAGGTTTGTTGCCTTGAAATTTGAGTTTTGTCAACTTTTTAAAAACAGTGTAAATCCACTGAAATACAAACTGACAAAGTGTCAGCCATGAAAATGTTGAGGAGCTATTACCAGTCTGGTTTTCAGCGGTGAGTTCAAGTGTGACTTGTTTATCTGGATGGTGTTCCAGCAGCTGGAATCAGAGGCTAATAATCTCTCCTCTAATAATACAGACAGAAACATATCATCTATCATAGTTAGACTCACTCATCAGATGTGTGTCACTCTCCAGTAAAACCTGTGGTAGAGCAGTAACAGGTGCTGTGTTCCTCTCCTGTTGCTCCTCTGTGATGACACTTAATAGGTTGACGTCCTCATAGATAGGTTCCTCCTCTGGGACAGGAGGGTTACCTTCAAACACATCCACACTGGGCTCCAGGTCAGAGTTAAACTGTGCTGTGTCCTCTGTCTGCTGCGAGGTCAGCTCAGCTGTGGAGCTCTGGTACACAAACTGTGACCACTCATCACCTGCCAGGAGCTCCTCCACCAGCTTCACTGGGCTGCACACTTTGAATGAGCTAAAAGGACTGAATAAAAAAATAGTAATAGTACTGTAGGGATCATCTACAGAAACACTTTTGCTGTCTGTGTGCTAAGCTAACTAGCCTCTGGCTGCAGCTTCATATCTACACAGACATGAGATTATCACTCCTCAGTCTCTGACTTCTAGCTGCGGAATAAAGTTCCTTAAGAACAAATCTGAAGTACTTGTAGCCTACTTCATTTGATCATTGAGAGCTATTTTGTATTATTATTTTTCCCCTGCCACTTCCTAACCCTAACTTTCTTACAGCATGACAAATATCTACTTTAAGTACTATTTACTTTACAAACGAGATTTCATTTACAAAACCTATGAAGAGATTATAAAATATCATGCTTTGTTATAGAGTCTGATAGAGAGAGAATGTGAAAAGGAAGAAGGAAGAAGAGAAAACAAATGCTGAAGTGGTGAGACGAGTTTGACCCAGAGTTTTCCACCTTTTATCAGTTTAAGTTTCCCCTGAAATGTGATAAGACAAACACTTTAAGACAGTGTGTGTGCTGTGTGATTGAAAAGAACAAAGTTATGATGAGAGAACAAACTGAACAAAGGATGGTCAAAATGGAGGCAGCAGAGCCCAAAAATTCCTGACCTTTACACTGCGTAGACATCAGGACTGAGAAAAGTGTGAGCTAATCTGTTCTGTCGGGTGTGTGCAAGTCAGACGACTGAAAAATGCAGCATGAATGAATGAGAAAATGAATGAGTGAATGAATGAGACAGAATGGAGGTCAGAGTATATGCTCACCTTTCAGATGTTGCATTTCTTCTTTTAATGCTCTTCTCTATCAGGTCAACATGGCTCGCTATCTTTGTCACTGCTGCATCTTCGTTCATCACTTCCTCCTCCTTAGCCTTCATCCCTTCTTCTCCCCCGTGTCTCCTGTCATCCTTAATAATAAGCACGTAATAGGAGCCGTTATTTATGAGGAAAAATAATTAAATACTAATATAAATGCAAAATACTTGGACCTCACAACTCTGGTTAGTTATCATGGTAAAAAAAAAAAACCAAACACTTTATTATCCACAACAGTAATTGTCTCAGTGACAGCAGAAATACTCCATTCATTCAAACCAGTGTACATCAGCTCAAGCTGCATGAGGCTCCTCCAGCTTTTTCTTAACTGATGTGCACACACCTCTGGAATGTGTATTTCTCCCTCTATTGTCCAATAATAGTCATCCTGGAACTGACTTTCATGACCCATTTATCAGGATTTCGCTGTGGCGTACATGTGTGCATGTGTTATTATTATTTTTTTTATAGAACAAGTTTATCTTTAATTGATTGGGAAATGTTGTGAGCAGACATCTTCTCTGTGTAGTAATAAACCTCTGCATTGAGCGCATATCATATTAATATATTTTTCATATTTTACTCAGGTACAAAAATGGTGGACTTTCCACTTTTATTAATAAGAAGAGTAAAGTACAATAAAGTGGAAAGCTGAATTGATAAGGTTCTTGTCAGGACTGTGGATAACTAAGCATGTCAAGCCGGACTCTGCAGAAAGATGCCAGCTTTCCCTGACAAAGTATATGAACAGAAGTGTTAAAATGAGGGTGGTATGTTTTAAGAAGTGAATTAAGTGAAACGTACCTGTGCCACTTCAGTTTCATCCTCTGTTATTCCTTCTATTTCTATTTCTCCCACTTTGGTTCTTCTTTTCTCCTCTCTTCCCTCTTTCAGTCTACACATCACCTTCTTGGCAAGCTGTCTCACCTTTCCTTTTGCACCAGGCTTCTGGTTTGTTTGCTTTGCTTTTCCATCTGGAGGTGTCTCCACAATTTCCAATACGTCCTCTAACCTCTTCAGCCCTGGCTGACATGGACTGAACTGTGTCCCTACCACCTCTGTCCCTTCTGAAAATCCAGGTGGCAAATCAGAAATCACTTGCCCACCTTGCCCTGACATCTGGATTCCTTTGCTTTTTTCCGTCCATTTGATCATCTCCATGTTTGAGTCTGGACCTATGGGGTTGATCTGAGCAGGAACCTCTTGTGGAAGAGGACCAGATTTAACCTGTCTGTTTGCTTCGCTCTGGTGTTGTTTCCATTGGTGCTGAGATTGACCATCAAGAGTTCCTCCTCTTGGAGATTCTACCTCCTGACTTCCTGAAGTGTTGGAGGTGGACTTCTTAACCATTTCTCCCAGTTGGGAAGATATTTCTGTCACCGTTGGACTGGTCAACTCAGTATCTCTGGGCTCTCCATTTACCTCTCCCCTGTCTTTTCTTTCGCCTCCATTTTCATCTCTCTCCTCATCCAACAGGTCTTTCTCTCTCCACTGTTTTTCCTCCTGGTTCCTCCTCTCCTTTTCCTCTTCTATCCCAGCTCTCATTGTACTGAGGAGGTGTGGGGGTTTGATAGGTGGCTTTGGGGGACATTTCTGATATGATTTTGGAGGAGGCAGTGCTGGAATCATTGGTCCTGGCTTTGGTGAAACTGTAGAGTTGCAGCTGGTTGCTGCCGAGTCAGGTTTTTCACCTGAGGGTGGCAGGGAAGGATTTTCTGTCATGGTAGGAGTCAACTCAGTATCACTTAGATATTCATCTTCCTTCATCTTTTCTCCATCTTTCTCAATGTCAGTGAATAATACTAAGATCTCTCGTACAGGTTTACTCACATTCAAATGATATTCCATCTCTGATTTTTCCTCATTCTCTCCCATCATCTCATTTGTCTCAGTTAAATCTCGCTTTTGCATGTTCATTGTGTCTCGAGTCTTTTTGTTGTGTTTCCTCCACTTCGAGTTAACAACCTGTGAGGATTTTACAGGTTTGGGAGGAGGTCTTTGAGGAGGCTGTGGTACACATTGTGGTTGCAATTTTGGTAAAGTTCCAAATGTGTAGTTGTTGTGCGTGTTAGGTACTTTCCCACTAATAAGATCAGAGCATCGAGTGTTGTCTGTAACTCCACCCAGAACAGGAGACATCTGGCATGCCAGTGACTTCAAGGTTTTATCCTCTGTATTGAAAGCTTTAAATTCTTGGCCCGGGCTTGAAGTTTTCTCAAATGTGGGTGACCTCTGGCGGCGCTTGGGAGGAAGTGGAGGTGGAAGTGCCAACATGGAAAGAGCTTTTGTGTTGTCCATTTCAGGAGTAACAGCAGAGGTGGAACCCTTCAATCCCCCAGCAGTACCAGTGACTAGACCTGGATCTGAAATGGCAGCGTAATTCATATCTCGATCCTCTGAGTTCCTTTCAGCCGGTTCCTCGTTACTGTTTTGCGCTTCAGGTTGAGAGTTGGTTTCTGGGCCATCAACTTGATTGTTTTCTCTGTGATCGCTCGTGGCTCCACAGTCTGTGCTTTGCAAAGAAACGTCAAAGCTGAGATCTTTATTCACACACACACCTGAGTCCACGGAGTGTGTGAGCATGTGTGGCTGCAATGCTGTGTGTGTTGTCATGGTGAGTGTTTGAATCTGTCTTGTCGTGCAGTGTTTTTGAGCATTTATCTATTTAGTGTCTGCTCTAATGTGAGAGAGACAAAGAGTAGCAGCATGACTCATCATCAGTCATATAATGAATACTGAAGTAAACCCATCTCATAATGTAGCACCCAGATCAACAAACAATACTTTTCATTCCCATCTCTCTGATCAGTAGCATGTCTGCTGTGTGTTGTATTTGTGTGTGCCTTGTAATACAACAGTTGTGGAAATTAAGTAAGCACATTTACTGAAGCACTGAATTCCAGTACAGTTTCAGGGTAAAGTACAAATACTTTAATAGAAGTACTTTTTATGCTAATCTGTACCTCTGCTTCACTACATTTCAAAGGTAAACCCTGTACGTCTTAAGCAAACATCTAGTGTTACAACTTAGTTTCTTTATAGATAAAGATTTTTCATGGAAAGCATAAGGTGAGCTGACAGATGCATATATAATATTATGTGTTATTACAGATTAAACAAACTATAGTCTGGAATATAAAGTAGTTAAAATGAGCCCACCTTAACCAACTATAACATTTGAATTGCATTTATACATTAATGCATCAGAAATTAAAATAAACTAACATAAAAATCCATATTTAGACTTAAAAGCTGCATTAATTTATTATCCACCACTGCTAAATCTGATCTATTCAATAGTCTGTACTACTTATTTAATATATTCATCCTCATAGTTTGTAGTGTGTAACAAAATGTTTTTTTTTTTTTTTTCAAAATATTCACAATAAACGTGCAGTCTCTTACCACTTTTCTGTCTTAGCAGGTTTCCTTCTTTGTGTCTCTTTCTTGATGACTCTCTCTTTGTCCCTCTGAGTGCGTCACCTCTGTGTGTTTTAATGCTTCAGCCTTTGTATTTTCATCCCTTCTTCCTTCTTCCAAGGTATAATAAACTGACAAAACCAGTTCTGACTCATGCACTTTTTTTGACTCTCTTTCTCTCTCTCTCATTTTTTGAGTAGGGACCAACAACTGTGAGCACTATCAGGACCTTTTTCAGTTTGCTATTCACAAGAGGAATCTGCTGATGTGAACCATGCCTCGCAAAAAAGGAGATCTCAGAAGACTTGTGATCAAGAATTGTTGATTTGCATTAAACTGGAGAGGGTTATAAAATGATCTCAGAGTTTACATATTCACCAGGGACTCAAAAAGCACAATATAGAGTTACCAGTGAGGTAAAAAGGAAAAGAAACTCACAGTAATAACTAAATGCTTTATGTACATTATGTATATTTGGGGGCGGGGCGAGCAGCAAGAAAGCCAATCAAAACCCTCTTTTTTTCTACCATGTGACTTTGAACCCCGGAAAGGAAAGTTAGAGAAAACATTGTAGCGTTTTGAGCTTCAGTCAGTTCACATATGACTTTTCTTTAGAGTCCATGTCATGCAGAGAGCAGCAGTCATGAAGTCGGCTCTGCTCCACGTTCTGCTGCCTTTCGCGCTCTGCGTCGCTTTGGCGAACACCAGCCTGTTCGACGAGGTTAAAGTGGATTTGTCGTATGAGCACTACGCTGAGCGTCGGGTCGAGTATCTGCCCGCTTTCCTGGCGATGCCCTGTAACTGTCTTATAAACTTGGCTTATATCTACATGGGGCTGCACTGGCTGCTGTGGTACAGAGGCGGTAATGAAACGGACCAGAGCCGCTACATGAGGCAAGTGTTCGCCTTCATGGCCGTCTTTTACGCGCCCGTGCAGTGGACGCGCTTGGCGGTGCTGCGGCGCGCTCCGGCTGTGCTCGACCAGTGGTTCACCTTACCGATCTTCGCGTGGGTTCCGGTGTGGATCGGCTTCATCGAGCGCGGGCCGGCGAAGTGGCGCGCGTCGCCAGCGGCGGCGCTCGAACTGTGTTCTCTCCTCAGCTACGGCCTGGCGCTGGCGCACGAGCGGGGCTTTGAGGTGGCACTGGGCTGTCACGTCGGCCTCGCTGTGTACCTGGGAGTTCGCGTGCAGTTGGCCCACGGGGACGGTCGCACGCGGGGATATCTGCTGCTGGCGACGCTGTCATGTGCGGGATTCGTAGTGCTAAAGCTGCTGGATCACTGGCTCGCTCGGTACCGCCTGTTCCAGCGGTTCACCGGACACTTCTGGTCCAAAGTGTGCGACGTGCTGCAGTTTCACTTCAGCTTCTGTTTCCTGACAACACTGACACAGAGGACCCAGGGAAAGACAGCGGAGCAGCAGGAATGAGAGACCAACGGGGACCAGGAGCCGTGATGCTCCCGTGTAAGAAGAAAAACCGGGAGATTAAAACTAACCCAGTGTTGTTTGACTTTGGCCTTGTAGATGTTGTAGCACTTTAACTAAACCTAACTGATATAAGCCTTTAGTAAGAACAACTTCTGGGTTGCCAAGTTTTGGAAAATCCTCCTCCCGCAGACACGAGGCTCTGTTCACACCTATCATTAACATATGTCATTGGGTGATCCAATCACAAGTGTACAACTCTTATTTACAGGTGTGGATGCAACTAAAACGCATCCGCTCAGACCTCATCGTCAGACCACATTCAGAGGTGGTCTTAGATGTATATGGGCCACATTCTTTTAGCAGTGTGTATGTGAAGGTGTTCTAGGTCTCAATGATCGCCCACTCAAATGATGTCCTCTGCATAAGTGGAAGTGCGCATTCATCCAGTAAAAAGCTAATGTTCAGCTGTAAACGAACTACACCGTGGTTGCATGACTTCAACGCCGCCACCACTAAACTTCTAACTTGTAATTTCATTTAGTGTGCTCACCTCTTCCACAGAAACCTTTCTTCTTAGAACATTAGTAATAGTTTGCAAGAGCACAAGTATAAACACAACAAAGCTGTAAAGATGGTGAACAGAACAGCCTTCACATGCAGTGTTATTATGTCCACAGCCTCTGTAGTCACATGTCACATGGTTAGCCACCGCCTTTTGAAAGACACGTAAAAGCTTTAAGAAATCACACATGGGGTTTATTCTAGCGTACTTTGTGTGGTAGAGTAATAAGAGCTCACTTACTCGAGATGAACGTGGAGATACATTCTGATACCAGGTGTGAACTAATGTATTTGAGTTGTCCACTGATGATCAGATCACCCAAAGAAACATGTTACTTCCAGGGTTGAACATGAGTGTCTTTGTCTTTTTATCTCTTTAATTCATTAGGGAGACTGTTTGACTGACCTAAGGACATCTGGAACAAACTCCATTTAGAAACTAACTCTTTATAATCTCTTGGATTCTCTCTGTTTTCTGAATTTTTGCAAACCAAAGTCAATTCAGAAAATAATTAGCAGATTAACCTATAATGAAAACAATCAGTGTTTAGATATCTACTAAAGATCTGGTGAACAGTTTAGGTGTTGACTATTACTTCTACAATGGACATAAAGGAACCTCTGATACAACGTAGTGTCCGTACAGTAAACCTGAATACGAATGAATTTTACTGCAGAGAACATCCTTGTTTCAAAAACTGAAGTTGAAAGTTAGAGTTAGAGTGTATATTTCTTTACTGTTATCACATTAAACAGAGAGAGAAATAAAAAGCAATGGATTTAATATTATATATTGTAAGGATAACAAAGACGTATTTGTGAGATCTATCAATGGGTTCCTCTCCTGATCCCCTCACATGTTTACAGCTCATGTTTAGTGATAGCTGTGAGGACAGGCTCTGACGGTGGTTTCCTGTTGGTCCACAGCAGGGCCAGGCCTGCCTCCCTGAAGTCCTGGTGGGAGCAGTAGATGAGAGGGTTCAGACCACAGTCCAGGTATGACATCACCGATGACAACGTCCTTAACCAATTAGGTGCAGGTGACAGGTCCAGCCTCCCTAATAGGATTAGCTGATTGGTCAATGGAGAGAAGGACACAAAGACAGTCTATGAGTGGAGAAGTGTGTGTTCACATTGTGGGTTTTCCACTTGTGTACCTGCAGATACAGTAGCTCTTAATATTTCATAGTGAGTGAGTGCAGTTGTCACCTCAGACACAACAAAGGGAGTGTAGCAGAAGATGTAGGATGCCACTAGCAGAGGAGTAACTGTAGACAGATCTTCTTCATCATCACTGAGAAAAAGAGGAAACAAGATGGCTTTGTTTACACATACCCTCAGTTTAGTAGTAGTTATTACACTACATATCATAGGTATGTCTGTATTCAAACTAAGTTATGAGCGATCTGGGAAACAGGCCCACAGAGACTCTCTATAAACTCTTTTACCTAAAAAATCAATATGAAAAATCAATATGACCACAAGAGACTGAAAACAGTGACACAAAGTGACCAAAAAGAGACTGAAATGACTACAAAGAGACTGTAACAAGACTCAAAATAACCACAGAAATGCAAGACAACCACAAATAGGCACAAAATGACCAGAGACTTAGGACCACCATAAAGAAAGACACAAATGACCACAAAGAGATGCTAACGGAGATATAAAACAACCAGAAAATGACCACAAAGAGACTCCAGATGACCACAGAGATCCAAAGTGATCACAAAGAACTACAAAACAACTGTGAGTCCATTTTAGGTTGCTAGGCATAAACAGCATAAATTACTATATACTTAATGACTAAGTTGTCATCTGAGCAGTTTCCAGCTTGAAATTATCTTCTCTCAGGTGGTTCACCTGTTGCTGTTTGAGCAGCAGCTCGTGGCACTCAGCAGAGAGCAGAAGACGATGAGGAGGAAGGGGAGGAAGATACAGATGGAGAAAGCACAGAGAATGTAGACCAACATGTCTGAGTAGCTGTTCTCCCAAAAGACAGCACACAGCATCTCTGCACTGTCATACCTGCAGGAGAGAGAAGATGTGATGGGGATGAACAACAACAAACAACATGCAGTTTTAGTTATCCAGTTATTGGTGTAGAAAAATCTCAAAGATGACCAAGTGAAATGACAGACACCTGAGCTAAATTTCAAGTGTCAAAGCAAAGGATCTGAAAATGTTAATGTGATATTTCTTTCTTTTTTTTATTTTTTTTTTATTTTTATAAATTTGAGAGAAAAAAATCTAAAATCATGTTTTCCATTTGTCATTATGGGGAATTGAGAAAGACTGGTGACGTCTCCAGCGTCTTTCCCAGTGTCAGCTGGGATTAATGTGGGGCACTAACAGAAAGCATGTAAACTGCATACCTGATCCAGGTATAGACAACAGGAACGCTCCCAAACACCACCCCTGTCACCCAAGAGGCCAAGCAGGCTGTCACCATGACAACAAAGAGAGCTTTTCCTCCTGAGGACCTGCCAATCACCCGCTGCACACAGAGGATAGCTGTGAAGGAGAATGAAAACCATTTTCTGCCTCTTTATACTTCTAGTCCACTTATGACCCTTCAGAAGGAAATATTACAGTGTTTGTTTAACTGCATTACATTTACTCAACAGCAGTAGTTACTATATATTTATATTTATATATATATATATATATATATATATATATATATTATATATATATATATATATATATATGATTGTATACTATATATATATATATATATATATATATATATATATATATATATATATAGTATACAATTCATATACATACCTATACATATGATCAGTTTAGAAAATATCATAATCAGAAACTGATAATCACCACAACACAGCCACATCTCTCTCTCTCTCTGTCTCTCTCTCACTTTCCTGTCCTTCACTGACTCTCTCTGATGTTTTATTTCTTTCATACTCAGCCAGCAGCTCAACTGAATAGTGGCCCACATTCTCATGAAGTCATGCAACAAATAATAATCTTGGATCAACTAAACATGAATAAAAGCCTTAATGTAGAACTGTTACTTTGACTTCCACTGAATGGAGAACACGATAAAGTCGTCTCTGTGAGTGTGTGTGTAGAGCTGAGTGGTACCTATACTCCCTATGGAGGAGGTGATGAAGGCAAACTTCAGCAGGCTTACGACCTCACACCATGGCGATCTCTGACCTCCTGTCAGCATGGCAAGGAGGGAGCCAGAGATGATGAGAAAGGAGCATCCTTCACAACACAGTGGTTCATTGTCAGAAATGATGACTTCTTGCACTGAGATACAAAGCACTGTGATGAACGTGTCACAAAACTAGAGAGATGACGGAAGAAATGACAACATGTATTCCTATAATGCACTGGTGTTGGTGTCACTGTATGTTGTACCTAAATCTGACAAGGTGAGACTGATGAAAGGAAGCCAGTTACGACAGCAGAACTGACCCCTGCACTGAAAATGAAAGACAGAAGAAGACAATATGTTGAGATTTCAGTCAGTTCGTTGTGGTCTTCTGTACTTACAAACATAGCTAACATAAAAATCCTTACCATGACTTTGACCAGCAGAACAAGACAGTTTCCCACTATTCCCATGACCATCTCTAGTCCCAGCACAGCCACCAGCAGCCACTTCTCTGCCTCTGGCCACAGAAACTCCATGAACACTGTCCCATTAAACCACTCAGCCACTGGGAGACAAGCAACACAGCGTGGCAGAATTTCTTATAAAGTAACTACCTGCATCGAGCTGAGAGAGCTTATGTCCACCAGACTAAAGCTGGTACTACCGAATGAGGTTTTACACCAACATGTTCTGTGAGCTGGAATAAGTTACTGCTCATGCATTAGAATAATTAGTAACCAAAGAAACAGAAAAAACAAAGAATGAACAAATAATAAGATGGTCAAAACCAAATGATATTTGAGCTTCAACCTTGTCTTACAGACAATATACAGACTTGTCTTAGAGACAATGGCAGTTTAGTCATGTGTAAGGACAGACACTTAAATTTAAAACTCAAACCGACGATATTTGATAGAGAAAAAGCTGCACTTACTTTTATGGTGATCTGTCAGTCCACAGCCGTCAGGGATGGGTACTAGGTGTTTGTAGTGGAGAGCTCAGATGGAGGTGTCATCAAAACCATTTTCAATTAAAACCCACATGCTCCATTACCTTAACTAGACTGGCTCTGACGCATGTTAGACTGGCTCTGACGCATGTTGTGAGTGTGTGCTTGTAGTAGCTTCTACTACTAAATACTAAGTACTACTGCCATCATTACCCTTTAAGTGATGATTGAACTACAACACCCACTTATTCAAGAATTATAATTCTTGAATAAACATGTAATGTTAATGTAAGAATTCCCCTCAACTTTATACATAATGAACACATATGGTTTAGTTT
This sequence comes from Lates calcarifer, assembly GCF_001640805.2. Taxonomy (NCBI): domain Eukaryota; kingdom Metazoa; phylum Chordata; class Actinopteri; family Centropomidae; genus Lates; species Lates calcarifer. Next base: position 10,979,735 of record NC_066837.1, on the reverse strand, counting down.
ACACTAACTTAATTTAAACAAAGCTGACATGATTTAATTTAATCACACAGACTCAACATGATAGAAAAACATAGCATTAAATATGACCTTTTACATTTAAAGGATGTGGTAAAATTACATGAAAAAATATTATGTAATTAAAATACATAAACTCTATGTTTTAGGTTTAATTATTTTTTAAGTGCATGATGCTCTTTTTTTATTTGAAAAAAGAAAATTTGAGTAAAGTTTTGCTTTATAAATGAACAAACAAAAAAAAAAAACCGAAATCTTTTCCCAACGTACAAGGCTAACTCTGATCACATCATTCTTTAATTCTAAAGAAGAATTGCGAAATAAAGTTTTGCTTAAAAAAACACCTACTGCCATGTTACGTAGGTCGTACGTCTATCGACGTAACACGTTTTGTTACTTCCTGTTGACGCAGGGTCCGTTCCGCAAATCGTCCGCTGTTCTGGTTCAGAAGGCCAAATAGCGACATTTCGGTGAGTTTTAAACAATTTTAAGGCACAAAATGCAATTTCTTGCAAAGTTCCTTTACGTGACACCAAACAGTCAATGTAATCGTTCATATCTGCTCTTAGAGAATTACCTTTAAGTCACGTCAGGCGACCTTTGTGCTAAAGTCCTTGACAGTATGTGATCTAACCCGGCTACTGATCCGTGCTACATTAGCATAGCAATAAACCAAGGCTTTTCACGAGGTAAATTCAAAGTCAGGGACCATTTAATGTGCACAGTACATGTGTGCAGTGCAGTCGAGTGGTCATAGTGTACTGTGTGTGTGCTTTGCAAGCTACTGAAAGCTAGACAATGTCATGTTACCGAGGCAGAGTTGAGTGCTAGTGCTGACGGACTTCAGGGTTGTCTAAGGTGAAGAACTACATTAAGGTTAGTTCGCTGTGCCTCTGTATTTGACTGTGCAGCACAAACTGCAATAAGGTTAACGATAGCAGCTCAGACACCGTAACATCATCGTAAAAGTATCGTATTCTTTGATTGGCAAATAGGACAGTAGATTTTTTGTTTATACTCGAACATATATACATATATTTAGGTGTGTATACATGTCCAAAATCAACATATTTTTTCATTAGTCTCCACTTAAATGAACAGATATAAGCAATTTAAAGAAATAATTAGTTTGCCATGGATCCAGTGAGGTACACTGGGTGTTACAACTTGAGTCCTGTTTTTTTAGCCTGTATTTATTTACATTTTGGAAAACTAAAAGTATGCGAACTTAAACTTCCTGTGATTTCTGATTTTTGTCATGCATTGCTGTATTTGGGTGCTGAGGGTTTTAAGTATCCTACCATAAAGATGCAGTAAGTGATTGTAATCCGATACAGTCCAGAACCATGAATGAAGCAGATAATATCAAATTAGAAGAGACAACGATACCTGCAGATAGATTTGGTCAGAGCGATATCAAAAATTATAATTAACAAGGTGGAATATTTACAGTATGATCACATGACTAGAATAGAAAAGAAACACTAGAAATAATAAAGGTCAGACTGAGGATTTACTGTAAATAAGTACAAAAATTGATTGCTTGATTCGTTTCTTACTGAGTGAGTGTTTCTGTTGTTTTGTCTGATGGTGATTTATTCTGAGTTATTGTGAATATGTGACACAGATATAAAGTAACAGTAATGTCAGGTTGAATTCAAATGTCAAGTCTTAAGTCAGAATTGTTTATTCCTGTTTATGTCCTCCATGAACTGTGTGTCACTGCTGCTGTTGGGCTTGTTGATCAACAGCCGGTGGCCTCATTTTAACTTTAAATAGTAAATGTATAATAATGCATTGATACAGTTGTCATTTCACTTCCTCATTGTTATTTTGTGTGTGGTTTCAGCTTCTAAGACATCATGGCTGCAACATTGCGTCTACTTTACTGTGTGTCGAGGCCAGGTAAGACGCTAATAATTTTACTACAAAAATATCAAGACGAACAATCCAGTCTAGCTGTTGTGACTTTAAAAACATTTAAAGCAGATACAATTGAATCATGGTTATAAGTTGATGAATAACCACATAAACTGGTCACTAGTTACAGTGTCATTGATACATCTTAGACTGATTTCATTCATAGGTTTGATTCTGTACATGTGGCAGAATGGCCACAATTGTTGGTGTTGAGTTCAGAGTTTAGACCTTTTTTATTCTGTTAACATTCAAGAATTATGGCGATTTGGAGCAACTACTGGACATGTTTTAAATAGGCTTATAATAACCTACATTTACACAACAATAAAGCACATGATGACTGAACTACTTGAAGCATGTCTGCTCCTACATGTCGGAGTTGTGCTAAATGTTTATATTACATGACCAAACACTCAGTGAATCAGACACGGCAAAACCAAACTTTTGTATAATATACATAAGTTTATGTGTAAAAAGGGATCTCTCTGTTATTCTCATATATTCATATGTAAATAATTTATAGGGACAAAAAGTCTTTGGATTCAGTGCAGTATTGGTCAATAACCGTGAACCGGTGCACACAACTGATTTCTGCACACTGTGCCTGCTGTGTTGCCAATGTCTGACAAGCTCCAACTTCTCTTTTCTCTCAGTGCAACTGACATGACAGTAGTTAAACAGATGTGTCAGTTTACAAAATATATATATCTGTCTGCTCTCGGCAGACGGTTGAACACAAGAAGTTGTGTCTTTGTGGAAATACAACATGTTGATATTAATGCACTTTTTAATGAATCTTCACCTCCAGGCACATTTGTGACCAGCCAGAATCTAGTGAGGTCCTTCAGCGTCTCTACACAAAGGGGGGGGTTCAGTAAGTACAACTACAACACACAAACACAGCTCATTGCAAAACAAACTCACTTTTCACTGAGCTAACAGGGTTTCTGCTCTGTCACGAAATTACATTGACTTTTAAGCCCTTTGTAATATCACATAGAATGCAGTTTAATACCATTTTCATCTAAGAGTTAAACTATGATGGAAAACTAATAGGGTTGGTAGGGCCCGGAATTATATTATTTATGAGTAATGACCTGGACAGATTCATGAAAGTAATTTGATATTTTGCCCTAAATGTTTCTTAACATTTCTCAGATTAAAGGTCCTGTGTATGTGTTTCTGTGTGTGTGTGTGTAGAGTATGTCAATGCCCAGGAGGTCCCTACAGATATGAAGTCCATCACAGACCGAGCTGCTCAGACACTGCTGTGGACAGAGCTCTTCAGAGGTCAGTTGAACTTAGGACGCTACAGGAAAAGAGCATGTTGTATTTTGTTGTATGTGTCATGTGTATATTGCTTTTCAGCTATTAAACAAATGTAAATTTTGACACTAATGTTAATGTAGACCTTTATTTTATGCAATTAAAAAATGATGGAATGAAAATATAGAAAATGAAAAAATCTGTCAACTGATAATGGTAGAGTCATACCGGGATGTTAATAAATCAAGTTAAGTTTTATATTATTAAAACCAGGATAGCACATAACAGGGACTAGTGGGTGTGTAAAGATGATGTTAAGATGATGAACTCAGAGATCATGAAAAAGTCCAGACACAGCTCTGCTACTGCACACGTCAGTCTGATCTCCCTCCACATGAATGATCTTGTTGTGTCAGGTCTGGGCATGACCATGAGCTACCTGTTCAGAGAGCCCGCCACCATCAACTACCCATTTGAGAAGGGACCGCTGTCACCTCGCTTCAGAGGAGAGCACGCCCTGCGCAGGTGAGGATTACCACTACTCAGTGTGTGATATGTGTCACACGACAGGCTTTTTCTCAAGTGTTGAATGACATGCATTATGTTGCTAGTAGGTGTGTAAATCACAGTACAATATTATATTGATTCAATGGATAACTTTTTGATGTTTGCTGATATCACAAAGTCTGCTATGGATTCAGGAGCCAGCGATCGATATGAGATGATATAATTTTGATTTAACACAATCACTTCCATTCATATCAAATCACATAAAGCAACTAAAATAATAATTAAAAAAAAAAAAAAAAAATGTTTTTATTCCTGATCCCAACCAGAAAAACAGACATCCTGTTCACTATAAAGTGTTACATTCTGATATATTGAGCTTTACATTTTTCATATTCTTCTACATCTAACGCTCATGAAGTTAGAGCTCTTCTGTCTCTCTCTCTCTCTAACATATTAATGAGGAGAAAGAGTCTCTGAGTCTGGGGTTACAACATTAATTATTTTAAAGCCCTACAATACAATCATTTTTTTGTGACCGGACACCCCTATAGTTTCAGTTTTATACTTTGTGCTTTAACCCCTTCTCAGTTACTGCTGACCAAAACTCCAGATTACGTTTTATGATATTAAATCGACTCTGTGGTGCAGTAACAACACTTGAGATCAAAGCTTAACAAAATCTTTGTGATGATGTTGCACCAGGTATCCTTCAGGAGAGGAGCGCTGCATCGCCTGCAAGCTGTGTGAAGCCATCTGCCCCGCCCAGGTACACAGCATTTCATAATGTTCAGTCATAATGTCAGGTTCATCAGCCACAGAGCTGAACCTGAGTCGACTGACAAAATTCAGGAACAGCCCTAATTAAATAAACATTTTATGTCAGTTGTGAATGAATATAGGCATTTGTCATAAATCTAGAGAGCAGGTAGCAGAGCAGAGGAAAGCCTTTGGTAGAACACTGTCGGTTTCTCTCTTCATCTCCAACAATGTGTGTGTCCAGGCCATCACCATTGAAGCTGAGACTCGCGCCGACTGGCAGCAGGAGGACGACTCGCTACGACATCGACATGACCAAATGCATCTACTGCGGCTTCTGTCAGGAGGCATGTCCTGTGGACGCCATCGTAGAGGTATGTGTTCATCCCGTGTTACAGCACCTGTTGTTCCTGCAGTGGAAAAGGCCTGAAAACCTGAGTTAAAGCCAGAGAATGTTGTCTAACTGTCTTGCCTGTTAGGCCTGTCCGCATTTTTCTTCCCATTTGAAAGATGACTTACATCTTGAATTGTTTTAATGACAATAAACTGTGATGGTCTTCATCTTTACCTCTGCTCTTACCCTTCATCCCTCTCCTCTCCTCTCTCTTCTTCCTGCAGGGTCCTAACTTTGAGTTTTCCACTGAAACCCATGAAGAGCTGCTCTACAACAAGGAGAAGCTCCTCAACAACGGAGACAAATGGGAAGCAGAGATAGCTGCCAACATACAGGCTGATTACCTCTACCGATAGTCACCACACGCACAGACTCTGTTCATACCTGGCACTAACATGTCTCATGGGTGATGCAATTACAAGTGGACAAGCTCTAAGTACGGGATGTGTGGTGATCTGGTTGCTTGGACCACATTCGTTGGTGGTCTGGGACGCTTTTTTTTTTTTTTTTAGCAGTCTGAGCAAGACATTGGGCCACATTGAAGGACCACCTGCTCAACTGGTGTCCACCGCAGACAGGCACTGACAATTGACCTGTCTGTCACAGTGAGACCGGCTACAAACAACAACACATTTGGTCTTTGCAAACAGAAATGACGTATAAAGAGTGGGGAAGTGACGTTCAATCACAAGAGGTCACTCGAGAGGCACCTGACGTACAGAGCCGTCCATTTGTGATCAGATCACCCAAGATGGATGTTAACGCCACGTATGAACAAAGCACACATACAGACACAGTGTACAGTTAGCACTTACCACCATAACCTCTGTGACATACACACACACACATACGTCCATACTGTACATACTGAGAGAAGACAGCCTCAGCTGTGATGGATGTGTATTTGATGATGGATCCTTTGTTTCAAACCAAACATCAATGTCATCCTCTTCTGATTCTAATTTTTCACGTCTCTGATTTTTACCCTGGCATTGTTTGGATTACATATTTATTGTAGAGCGATGAATCCTACGCTGGCTGTCTGTGAGACAGCATGGACCAGTGTGTGATCATCAGTCTCACTGGACTAACAGGCATGCTGAGTCATGTTGTGACAGTACAGATGCTGTACTCTGATGGCAGATTTCATCCTGCTTTGATTCTGATGTCCCACATTACCATACATGGATTATTGTATCTTGGGTGTCAGTGCATAGTTATGATCTTCATGCTGTTTCCACCCTGACTCAAATAATAAAATTCTGGGAGGAACACTGAATGTGAAGGAGTCCTTAGTTTTTGCCTGAAGACATATTTAAAGATTGACTCAGGTAATGAGGGTCAGGTGGTGGAAGATGGCCACTGACACCTAACTCACAGTTAAGTGAAAACATTTAAGATAGGAGCTTTCTGTGGCTTGAAACAAGGTAAAACTAATTTGGCTGCCAGTGCAGAAAGTGATCTCTATTTGATGAGATTTCTTAAAATAAGTTGGCATGTTCAGATACCAGTAGTTTTAAAAATAAAATCAGAGAGACTCATTTCAAGCAGCTCTCGACTACACTTGTTTAGTCTGTTCACAAGCCAATTAGTATTCAGCACCTTTAAATAAGATTGAATGTACATAGACCCTGAGTCTGGTTCTACTCCATAAAAATGACGTAACTCCAGTGGGAGGCAGCAATGCACTAAACTGCCCAGTCTGCTGGAAAAGAAGTAGAGGGCAGTGAAAAGAAGACGATGCTGATGTGCTCTTGTATGTATCAAGATGGGCAGAGCCCAAGACCTGTTGTATAAAATTCTGTGGTCAAAGTCAGGACTAAGAAAAAGACAAGTTGGCAAAAGATGTGTGTGTGTTTGTTTTAAAGGAAATGTTGAGCTCAATATTAAACTGTAAAAATCAGAAGGAAGAAGCGTAACTGTAGAGCATGTACTCATATCATGCAGGAAATTAAATGATGACTCAGTTTAGGAGAACTGGGACAACAGTGTTAAATGCGTCTCAGAATGGAGAGACAGTGTTAAAGAGAGGAAATTATTTCATTTGCTAAGGCTGACGGGAGTCGATTGAAGGATCTGGGATGTATGGGCGGTGAGTTAACAGAGAAACAGAAGGTGGCAGTAAACGCAACACTGCGGATGTCAACTACTGCTGAAGAAGAAGAAGAAGAAGAAGCCGGTGCCGCTTCCTGTCTGAGGAGAGATTGTTGGAGAGAGAAAGGTATCTGTCCCGCTCTGTTTTCTTGGTTTTCTGTGTCAGTGTTGGAGGTTATTGACGGCACTGCGGGGTCAAAGCCGGAAACAGCCTGACCGGGGAAAGTAGCGGCTTCTCCCGGCTGATGTGTAACAGCAGGCCGGTGTGTTTTAGCTCTGTGCTCCGTGAGCCTGGTTGTTGTTGATACGTGGATATATATTTTTGTTTTGTTTTTTTTTAGACAAAGCTCGTGACATGGAAACAACAAATGTGAAGGTTGTTAATTAGTGAACATGAATGAAGCGGTGAGGTGTTGGGAGTTAAGTGAATGATTTCCTGCAGAGTAACATTTTCCTCAGGTAACACTGTCAACACACCTGTACTGAAACAATTCACTTACAATGTACATATATCATTTAACTGCATCACTCTTAAACATAAGTTTATTCCACTAATTTGAAGCTATAATCTGCTATTTTTAAGTAGAATGTGTTTACATTTGGCAGCGTGTGAATAACTTTGAGTTTAATGGATTAAATTTTGTAATTTTCAGTCATGACCTCTCATCTTTATCTCAAATACTGCATGATTATGTCATTTATGTCACCTGGACTGTAGCAGACAATCACATCCTGGCGAAAATGGAAAGCATAAGCTTAGCTGTCCACAGATGTCAGTCTGGTGGGCTTACTGCTGGAACAACTATGACAAGAATGGTTTGGATTGTGCATAGTGATTAAACTGGTAGTGTGTAGTGCAGAAACATTAAATAAATAATAGTCTACACAACAAAACACACATCAGGTTTTAATAATCAGAATATTGACAAACTTCCTGTCTAAACATATGTTGTGTGTTATTAAATGAACTGAGAACTGGGAACTTGAATTCACCACAGTGCCAAAATGTAAGCTCAGGAGTGGAAACCAAAGCAGAGCCCACAACACTGGCTACACCTTAAATTACAGGTCTTTAAATTCCTGTAGTGGAATTGATTAAAATTTCCAGTTTTTATTTGCAGTTTGACATTGTAACATATCCAGAAGGTTATTAATGAATGAATCTGAAACTGCAAAACAACAACTCTATGTTGCGATACTGGAAGATGGAACTGTGAAAACACAAGCTGTATACTTAGTAAATATTACTCATTGCATCTACCTTGTAAAAGTTAGTCTAGTTTAATTATCTCAAGATGGACATAGTTTGCAGACCTCTCAAGCACATTCACATCAGCAGTATGGGAACATTTTGGTTACCCAGATGGGGGAGAGTTCACTGACAGGACTCCAAACAGGGTGACACACGGAGGACTGGGTATTAATGGTCACTTTAGGTCAGGTCCAGAAAGTATTATCGCTGTTTTAGTTGTTCTTTCTCTGACCAGTTTATCTTTATTTGATGATTTCAGAGGTGAAACATGCTGACAAGACGAAAAACATTTGGATGTTAAGTTTGACCAATGAGGTGGTGAAATGAGTTCTTCAGAAGAGGTGAGAACAAACACACAAATGATCATTAAACAGCATTTTGTCATGACCATGGCTGCCATAGATTAAAACCTAAAATCTGCCACATGCAGCCGTTTCAGGTGCATTTGCTCCTATCACAGGGTCACTTTCCAGCTGTCAGTAGCATCAGCTGGTTATCATCAGAAGTGTCTGCAGGTGTTTTATTTGAGACCAAGCAAGGGGAAGCAAACTGCTGTCAGCATTAAAATATTAAGACAAATGGTTCATTTCTCTCATTGTAAAGAAAAGGTAAACTGACTGCAGCAGTGCTAACTGTAATTATGTAACAAAAAAGAACTTCAGCTCATGTACAACACAACAAATCAAAACAACAGTAACTTAAGACAATATAACTATAAATGTATCACTGAAAAAGTACTTTAAAGAAGGTTTCTCTAAATAATTTAGAATAAGAAACAGAGTAAGGTTTACGTGAAAAGAGGAGAAGCATCTTCCTTCTTTATCAGCAAGGTTTGTAGTTGGTTTAAAAAACAGCAGGTGGCTAGTGCAAGGATACCACAACTGGTGAAATATACTTTCTTTGTTCCAGTTAAAGCCTTAGCAGATAAGCTATGAGTCTGTTATCAGGATGGAAATTTTGCATATGCCAGAGAGTGGGTACCTACCATTGTCAGGTCGACAGTTGATGAGGACATGAATAACATTTTTCAGGTTTTTGGTTAAAAGAAATATTAACATTATTAACGGAATCTGTGTGGAATCATTTTTTGCCACTGGCTATTTCTTTGAAAATAAGTAGACAAACAGTGGAGCAGAGTTATTGACTCAGGATGAGGAATTCTTCTGCAGAGCTGTAAGCTGTTTCCACTGATTAAGTGTTGCAGTTCAACCCCCAAACTTTCTTTCCCAGTGTAGTTGCTGAAGCACTTTAAGCTGCATTCACACATGCACTGCAATATATAATCACTACCTAATTTCAATGTTCAGCCAGGATATCTGGATCTTTAATTCATAACCAACTTACTGCATTCTTAACCAACACCTCTATTAAAGCCACACCAGCATGGCTTCAGGGAAAAACATTGCACAGTTTCTCTGATATCATAATTGTATTTTCTCCCATAGAGGAGAGGCATATGACCAGAACTAAGTATTTGGTTGCATAATCTTAAGGTCTTGTGGTTTTTTAGGAACATGCTTTTAACTCTGTCTTCAAATGTACTCGCCACTGAGTGAGAATCTGTTTTTTTTTTTTTTTTTAAAGCTTTACATTTTTTTCATCATACACTTTTTTTTTGTAAATGTTATATTTTCTACCATAATTTTATATTCTGGTGTGTATCATTAATCTTCAGTCTTTTGGAGCATTCAGTCTGCATTTTATCAAATTCTCCACTCTGACCTTTATTTCTCTGTCTCTGTTCTTCCCAGTTGAAACAGACAGACATGGACAGGAGCAAACCTCATCAGTGTCAGAAGTGTGGGAAAACTTTTGGTCGGATTTGTAACCTGAGAAGACATGAGCTCACTCATGCTGCAGAGAAAATGTACCACTGTGAACAATGTGACAGCAGTTTCAGCCGACTAAATGAATACAAGCTACACCTGTATACCCACCCTGAAGAGACACCATACTGCTGCGACCAGTGTGGGAGGGATTTCAGTGACCAGAGCTCATACAGAAAACACCTGCATGATCACACGGGACCATACAAGTGTGACCGGTGTGAAAAGAGCTTCAGTCAGTGGGGTAATTTCACAGTACACCTGCGAGTACACACTGGAGAAAAACCACACCATTGTGACTACTGTGGTAAAAGTTTTCGCTGCTTAAGTACATACAAGAATCATGTGCGGACTCACACTGGAGAGAAACCCTACTGCTGTGATTATTGTGGAAAGAGATTCACTCAGTACAGCACCTATACGCAACATCTGCGTATCCACACTGGAGAGAAGCCATATCAGTGCGAACAGTGTGGGAAGAGTTTCAGTCGCTCAAGTAATTACAAGCAGCACCAGCGTGTTCACACTGGAGAGAAATCAAGCTGGTGTGAACAGTGTGGGAAAAAATTTAGTAGGCTAGGAAGCTACGTCCGGCACCTTCGTGTCCACACTGGTGAGAAGCCATACTGGTGTGACCAGTGTGGTAAAGGCTTCAGTCAGTCAGGGAGTTATAACCAACACCTGCGGATTCACACTGGAGAAAAACCATACTGGTGTCAGCAGTGTAAGAAATTGTTTACATGGTCTTTGTCCTTGAGGAGGCATCATTGTGTTGAGGTAGATGGAGAGAGCTCAGACTGTGTATAGCAAAGACAAGCTTTCTGATTTCATCTCAGAGTGAGTTTTTAAGTATAACATTGTATTTGAGCTACATTTATGGTATAAATTTATAATACTGTAAAGAGTTTCAAAAGTTATATTAGTATTGAGTCATAATTTAAGGAGGAATAACATCATGACATTTTCAAGGCAAAGCAAAAACATGCTTCATGACACATTTATTGGTGTTCCCTGACAGATATGCATTTAGGTTGTTCATTGGATCTGTAAAAAAAGTACAGATATGACCAGATTTACTCTTTGACTAAGAAGCATAAGTGTGTTAGTGGTAGTCTCTCTGCTAGACTGTGAGTGTAAGATAGACACACCAGGTCTTTGACCAGTGTCACCATCCAAGTGTGAGGAATAATTTTTGCAAGAAAAACAAGAGACAAATTTGTTGTGGATACTCAGTTATGTTCCATTCTCAAAATGGATAATAAGGCACTACAAACAAATTAACTTCAAGTGGCTGTAACTCACTGCACACTCCCTGCTCAGCACCAAACAGCAGACAGACAGCTGATGAACAGTGGAGCATTTATGAGTTTAAGAGATAGATATTCCCCTCATGAGTCAGAAGAGCCCAAAAAACAGAGATAAAGGAATTAGGTGGCCAGAAAACATGACTCAAAATGGATAAACATGTTGCTCTGTGTCTGCTGAATGTGTGAACAAGGAGCTGTTTGCTGATCACCAATACCAACTGTAAAGCTGATGTGTCAATCCAATGCTCACAACTTCTTCCTGCTGCCCCCAGGTGGCTGAAAAAGGTAGTTCCTGCATGTTGAAGTATAAATTCCAAAGGTTTTGCTTTTTTGTCCAACCACTGCACATGTGATTCATTAATTCTGTACAATTTTGAGAGTACTGTGTAAGCATGTAGTTGTAAAATAAAGTATTTATCTTTGAAAACAATTTTCCCCTGAATATTAATGTTCCATTTAAGAATTAACATATACAAGTACATATACAGGTAGAAAAATAAGACATCTAAGTACATTAAAGGTATTGTAACCACACCAAACTGAGAAAAAAATCAGCATTTCCAAGGCTGCTGTCTTGTTTTAAGATATAGATTTGCTTAATCTCAACATTTCTTCAGATGTATGCAAACACAGCGATTGACGATTTCAGAGCTGAAATGTTCTGATGGGTAGAAAAGCATTTGGAGGATGGTAGCGCACACCCATGAGGAAGAAATGAGTTCCAAACACATTGTTTGACATATATGCATGTACCCTGTAACACTTGAGCATTGTGAATTATCGTGCTGGTGATAAGTTTGTCAAAGTGACTATGTATGTAAAAAGGGTGACCTAATTTATACTTTTACACCTGATTTAAGGGTAGACAAAAGACAGGAGGTCAGGGAGAGAAAGAGATAGGGAATGATATTTAGCAAAGGTGCACAGCTGGATGCACAGGAGAGGGAGGAGTGTTAGACCAAACTCTGTTACCAGCCAAGCTGTTGCCCCAAATACAGTGTACACCTTCAACAGGCAACGCCGGCTGTACGCCAACAGCTACCTCACCTTTAACCAAGAATCATCTTGTGCAAAGGAACAGGGAGGATCTTTAACCCCATCCCACAACTGGGGATACGGTCACCGGTATCAGTTTCCCTGGACAAAGGCAGGACAGAGTCAACAATATAGGAACCAGAGGCCACTGTGTCCCTCAAATATTATAATACATCTAAGGCTTCTCTCCGTCTTTACGATGTATTTTAAGACCAATCAGAGGCGGTTGCTAGGCGGACCAGAATGGGCCGGCCAATCAGCGTTTTTCTGCCAATGTTAGCTGACGTATGTCGTCATTGGTCGCGACGTGACTCGTCATTGGCCCTGTCCTTATGGGTGGAGCTCAGAGAGGCGGAGAAAGTAAGGCGGGAAATAGACTTAAACCAAGTTTGAAGCATTGCATCTGTTTGCCAGTACTGTGAGAAAACGTTGTTACCGAAGAAGACTGGATGCTAAAACAAACTCTGGAGCTGCTTTTTGTCGTTAATGAAGAGGACTGAATGCTAAAACAAACTCCTCTCCTCTGCTTTTTTGTCGAACAGGAGTGAGACTGGACGCTGAACACACCTGCGGCGCGAAGGTAAGGCTAACAATTAGCGGCTAACGTTAGCGATAGCTTTATCGTTGAGCGTTAGAATTAGCATGATCTTATAATGATATTGTTTAATTCCATTTTCAGTCGTTTATATCGCGGGGCTTAGAGTGTGTTTGTGTTTCTGTGACTGAAGCGTCCCTGACATTGAATCCCCCAACGTGGATGGATGATTGCACATCCTTCGTCTCTTTGTTAGTTTGTGTTCCATCCTGGTAATTTTAACTCAGTTTATGGTGGTTTATCGTCGTCGTTGTCATCGGTTTGTGGCTTTTTGTGGCCGTTTTATATCGTTTATCTAATGATGACTTCGGAGCTTTTTCCGTTTTTGGCGTTGTTTTTATTTGCGTGGGTTTAAGTGTGTTTGTATTTCAGTGGCTAAAGCGTCCCTGACATGAGTTGTGGAAGGTGGTAACTGCTTAGTAGTCAAGTCAGTTTGTCCATTTACAACCCCACTTGTGTCTCTTTGCAATAACTTTGCAGCTTCTTTGTAATTTTGTGCTCCGTCTTGGTAATTTTTAAATCAGATTATGGCAGATTATCATGTCGATGTTATCATTTTGGATCTGTTTGTGGTGGTGCATCGTTTTGCGTGTCATCTACTTATCACCAGCTTCTTCGTGGGTGTTTTGCATCTTATTGTGTCTATTCCTGGCCATTTAACCTGTCTTTGTGCATCTTTGATGTTGTAATCCTAGGGGGAGCTATTCTTTATAATTAGATATTAATTTGTTTTTCAAGTGTTGTACTTGTGTTTTCCAGGTTTACTCGTTCAGCTGCGCCAGTCTGGACAGAAACACCAGCTCTCACCTTACAAATCAAACAGGTATGTGTCCTGAAGATTTACTATATTGAATGTAATAATAACTGATTAAACATGTCTATGCATTGTCAGAAAATAGTACTAGTTCTAATCATTTTTAAACGCAAAATAGTTGTTTGTTAATTTTCTGCCTGTGGAGTGAAATATAACAAAAATACCACAAGTTAAAACCCTGCTTTCAAAAGTATACTGAAAGTATATAGTGAAAGTTTTTATTATGCAGTTCACAGTAATATACATGATTCCTCCAGTGATTACTTGACAGACAATTAATATAGAAACTTAAGATTTAAGATAATCATTTTAGTCATTTTTCCCAAATATTTATTGTTATTGATTCTTAAAGATGTGATGCTTTGCTTGATGAAACTGTTGATGAGGAATAGGTTATAGTGTGTTGATCATTTTTCTTCGTATGTTTCTCTTTTTATTTCCTCCAGGTGTCACTACTTTGTCCATGATCACAGAGAGTCTTTGTACAATGAAGAAGTTCTTTGAAATCAGGAATGAAGCCTCCAGGTAATTCACAAACAGCTTTACATCAACTGTCCAACACAGAGCAGTGACAGTAAATTATATATCTTCAGTAACTGATCTTCAGTCTGACTAGTTTGATTTGACACAAAAAGTACATAGTTCATGAATGTACAGTTCAAAGAAAATGAAGAATTTAAATATGAGCTCTCTCTCTGTCTCTTTCTCTCTCCCTCATTCTCCTAAGCCTGGCACACACTAACAGATTTTTAAAATCTTACCTGATTTAGAAAATGTGAGAGACCACACACACAACGACAAATAATGTCCGATTTCAGAGTTTTGTTCTTATAGTGTGTGATGTGCAGCGAGAAGACCAACACAGTAAACCACACACTAACAGATTCACCACCAACAACCAGAGTCTGGACTCTCAAACATGGCGGATGACGATGTCTCTTGTTTGTTGTGCTTCCGTCTTCAGTCAGCTTGCACCCTGATCGGCTAACGCCCTGTTCCATGAGACAATCCACAGAGTGCGTGCTTGGTTTTCCTTGGTGTACTCCCCACTTTTCGATCGTAAATATTGAACATATTTATTATTTATTGATCCGATTGTCCTCGGAGAAGATCAGGGAGGGTAAAATCACACACTGCACACAATGTGAACATCTGGCAAGATAATCATTAGAACCAAGACCATTAGAATCAGACCTTTGCTGACGTTATCAGGAGGGGGGGGGGGGGATTTGGGCTGAATATCAGCCTGATTATCTTTTGGTGTGTACCCAGCTTTACTCTTTCTAATTTTGTCTGTCTCCTTCTCCCTCTTTCTCTGCCTCCTTTCTCTCTTCCTTGCTCTCTCCCCCCTCTCTCATTAGTACAGTAAATCATAAATATGTGAGGAACTTATTCAGTTTGGTTTCACACTGGAAACACTGTCGTTTTGCTTCATTTTGGCTTCTATCAACCAAATTTAGTTCAAATTTTTAACAGACTTTGGAGAAACAAACATTTGCATCCACTGCTGTTGTGTGAATATCAGGAGCTGGTGGCAGTCAGTTCTCCAGTCAGAGCAGCTTCTTCTGTCTTTGTGTATAAAGCAAATTTAACTCTTGGACTAGTTCTGATTAGTCCAGAACCAGCTAGTCCACACTCTGGTTTCTTTGTAGATTTAGTGTCTTTTACTTCTTTATCTTTTGACAGTTTGAAGTTCAATACCTAGAAACTCTCTGTGCTTTTATTTTGATGTGTTAAAAGTTGCATCTTTATATTAATGTTTGTTGTGTCTTTCTCCACAGGTTTCAAACTTGCACCATTAAATCACAGAGAAGAGACAGACGTGAAGACATTCTCCAGAAGGTCAGTGTTAGTTTATTCTTTTCAGTCTGACTCTGTCATTATCTCAGCTGCAGTTTGACTCTTTAAAACCTGTTGTCTGGAACAAATAGCAGTAAATTAAAGCTGCTGTAACTTATCAATTTTAATTAGTATTTTGTGTAGCTTTTATGTAGCTGCAAAAATAAGTCTAAAAAATATGTATAACAACATACATATATATGAAACAAAAAATATAAAACCTTAGTTTAGAATAGAAACCCTTTTAATAAATAGGTCTAAACAAAGAAGTATAAAACCTAAATTGAATAATTTCAATAAATTGAAAAACTTTAAATATTAACTGTAAAACCTGTTGAAAACCAGTAGAAAACATATAAAAATTAAATGTAAAACTTTAAAAAATGTTTAAAAATAAATATAAACCTTTTGAACAGCTTTCATTCTGTTTTATTATTCATTTATGTATCATGTATGTGTATTATATAGTTTTGATTTTGTATGGCTGCTACCATGGAAAGATTTCTCATCTCAATGGGACATCCTGGTTAAATAAAGGTAATAGAATAAAAACTAAATTTACTACTGGGACAAAATAAATAATCATTTAAAAATACATTTCAGACCTTAAAGGAGTAGGTCTAAAAGATAAGGATAAAACAATAACAAAAACCTTTTAAAAATACACATTCGATATCTATATATATCTATATCTATATCTATATCTATATCTATATCTATATATCTATATATATATATATATATATATATATATATATATATATATATATATATGTGTGTGTGTGTGTGTGTGTATATTACAAACCTTTAAAAATAGGTCTAAGAATTAAGCATGAAACCTGAAAAAAATAAATTCAGAACCTTAAAAAACAGTGTCAAATCCTTAAAAGTATGAAACATTTCAAAAAATATGTCTGAGCTATGAGTATAAAACCTAAACAAATATTCTCAAAATGTTTAAAAATTGATCTTAAAAATGAAAACACAAGAATCATTACATTTTCTTGCAATAAAATAATTTCTATAACATCAGTTTCAAAATAGAGAAATACAACTCAAAAGCTTATGAAGAAACTTAGAATGATTTTATTCCAGACAACATTTAACAAATCACAGCAAAGATAATGACAGACATTTGACCACAAGGAAACACTTGTTAGAGCTGATTAGGGTCAATGTAGTTATGAGCACATTTTCCAAAGATGAACGTGTCTACTAAGCATCTCTGTGATCATTTAACTGCTTGTGGTACAATTAACAATTAAACAATTGTATCATAAGCAGTTGAATGGTCTCAAAAATAAAGACATATTAGTCTTTGGAAAATATGCCCATGACTACATCATAGATGGTAGAGAAAAACAAAGTGTTTTACAGCAGTTAGGCGGTGGAGGTCTTTTATCCAATTAACAGCTTTGTAACACTTTTGGCTTTTGTTTCTTTGATCCACTTGTGTCTTCTTCTGCTGCAGAGACAAGAACATGTGTTAATCACAGAAACTGATCAGTAAATCTATTTTTCCTTTCCTAAACTGACCTAATTCATGTATTTATGCCATGGTTCATGTTTATCATGGTTCGTGAACCATGTATTACATACATGAAAAAATGTATACTGTTACTAAAATTGTTATTTAATAGTTATTTCACCAAAATTCCTGTGGCATGTTTTAATGACAGAATACACTGACATTTTTCACTGCATTTTATACTATGGCCTTTTTAAAATTTCATTTTCATGCCATACTAAGACAATTTCTGACGCCTTACTATACTATGATATTTGGCTTAAGACAAAGGAACTATCTAAAAGCAGCAATCTTACCTTTGTTTTCACCAGACACATATTCACACACTCTCACCTCTACACAGTGTTGGTGGGTTAGATTGTGGTGTTCATCATTGCTCAGATCCAATCTATTAATGTGAACATAGTCCTGCTTAGAAGTTTTATATATCTTTAGATTTTTGCTGCTGCAACACTGAATTAGGATTATTGTACTTCTAATCAAACAAATGCTTCTGCATTGAATATTTTAGCCAGATGTTAGAGTTTGGGCAACAGCTTTTTATTTTTTAGCCCTTTACTATACTGTTTTTTAAAATATGTATTTTATATAAGATTTTTAGACAGCTTATTACTATGGCATTTTTTGAAGGTTTTTGGTGCTTAATTATAATATTACATTTTTTGACGGATTTGTGACACCATACTATACAATGACATTTTTTGAAGGTTTTTGATGCCTTACTGTACTGTGACATTTTTGGAAGGTTTTTGATGCTCAATTATAATATGTCAATTTACGATGGTTTTTGATGCTTAATTATAATATGACATTTTTTGAGAATTTGTGACGCCATACAGTAGTTTTAGATTTTTTGGATGATCTCTGATGCCTTCATATACTATCACATGTTTTGATGGTTTTAAATAAAAGTATTTTCTTACCTTCACCATTGGTGGATCCTGTTGTTTCTGTGAATTCAGCTGAAACACATAGAACATTTCTTTAAAGCCAGGTTTTTTCCAAACATAACATTAATCAAAAATAACTACTACTAACGAGGCTGGTCATTATCATTCCAATACTTTTAATTTTTTCCTTAAATTCCTCCTTTTCTTTCAACTGTTCTCACATGAACTATATAAATAAACTTCACTAATGGGTTAGGTCTATTTTTTGACAAATAATGAACTATTCAGACTGAAGATCAAATACTGAACAGTTTAATGTCAGTGCTCTGTGTTGGACAGTTGATGTAAAGCTGTTTGTGAATTACCTGAAGGCCTCTGTTCTGGTCAAAGACTACATCTCTGAGATCATAGACGGGGTGTCTGTGATCATCAACAATGTCCCTGATCGCGGGCAATGCCGTCAAATCGGTGACCCCGTCTTCGCCGATTCTATCGCAAGGTCTCTACGAAGCATGGGACAATGTGTCTGATCATGGACAAACGTCTCTCTCATCTTTGACAAGGTCTCCCTCATCCTCAACAATGTCTCTCCCATCATGGACCATGTCTCTGCGATCGCGGTTCACGTCTCTGTGATGGTGGACACTGTCGTGGACAAAGTGGTGAAACCTGGAGGAAATCAAAGAAAAACATACAAAGGAAAATGATCAATACACTACTACCTATTCCTCATCAACAGTTTCACCGTGAAAACACAGATATATATTCAACATTACAGCTGAACCAGAACATTTAAAACATTAGATGGCTGTTTCAGAAAATGAACAGTTGACTGTCATCACCTCTTTAAGAACCAACATCAACAAATGTTTGGGGAAAAAAGTAAACTGATTATTAATTGTGTGTCTATCAACTAATCACTGAAGCAATCATGTCTGTTACTGTGAACTGCACAACAATAATAAACAACATCAGTTAAGTACATTTTTGAATGCAGGATTTTAGCTGTTTATTATTTTTCAGTAAAAAGTCTGAGTGTTTCTTCCACCACAGACAGTTACATTCAGAATCACTATTTCTTATTATTATTAACACATATTCAAAATGTCTTTTGTTCTCCTTTAATGAAACAGCCACATTTACTAAGGTTTTAACAGCAGCTTATGTGAAAAATCTCAAGTGATTAAGTGTAGAACTGGTTGTTAAACACTGTAAAGGTATGTTTAAAATCACTCTGTGACCAAAAGTTAAAATTAACACTCTTATGAAAAACTCATTTTATTTGTAGAATTGATATTGTTTTGTATGGTGTCATCTAGTATGTCTAATACATACACATAATTAAGAATTTCTGATCACGTACAATCAATCTAAAGTTAAGATATTTTTCAATCCCATTTTGACTGATCCTTAACAATAACAATATCATTTGATGTTTTTATTCCTTACAATACAATGACATTTTTGATGCTTTACTATTTTGTGATATTTTTACTCCTATTTTGGATTACTGTTACTTCTGCAATGCTTTTATGTTACAGATTACCTTTCTTATTACATATTACTTCTAAATTTACAGATAACTTTTACTGTTGCAAACTACATCAAGTAAAAGATTACTTTGTCTATTACATCTTCTGATATTGCTAATTCCTTTTACATTACTTCTGTTAATACAGATTACTTATACATAATTTTTATATTGTACATTACCTCCATTATTACACTTATGATATACTGAATATTGAACATAAACAATTTAATGTCAGTGCTTCGTGTTGGGCAGCTGATGTAAAGCTGCTTCTGAATTACCTGGAGGTCTCTGCCCTGGACTCAAAGAACTTCTTCATTGTACGAAGGCTCTCTGTGATTATAGACTACGTCTCTGTGATTGTGGACAATGTCGGGGACGAAGTGGTGACACCTGGGGGAAATCAAAGAGAAGCATACAAAAGAAAATGATCAATACACCACTACCTATTCCTCATTAACAGTTTAACAATGAAAACACATAAGAATATTCAACATTGCAGCTGAAACATTTAACAAACATTTTTATGCCTAACTATAGTATGGCATTCATGACATTTTTATGCCTTACTATACTATGACGTTTTTGACCACATACTTATATTGTGACATTTTTCCTTTTATTCTGGATTACTATTACTTCTGCATTGGTTTTATGTTACAGCTTACTTTTACTGTTACCTTTAATATTAGATTACTTTTACCATTACATATTACTATTAGGGCCCGAGCACGAAAGCGTGCGAAGGCCCTGCTGGAACTGCGCTGATTCTTAATATTATCACCTTCCGAAATGAATCGCCCTTTTGAGGGCCTACAATTTCTCAAAAACATATGAACTTTGCACATGCGTCAGACCTGGTGAAAATTTATGTATTTTAGGGGTCTCTTGCATGGGCGGTGCAAAATATAGCGCTCCCCGGAAACATTCAAAAGTGATCACCCGTTGAGCTTAGTTTGTCGTAGGTGACCGAACAGTGAACCACATATATAACATGCCCAGGTGTACAAAATGTCTTCTGGTGCCATGACCTCAAACCAACAGGAAGTCAGCCATTTTGACTTGAATACACAAAATGTGCATTTTTCGCCATTTCGGGACATTGTATTGAACGAACTCCTCCTAGAGATTTAATCATATCGACTGCAAATTCAGTCAGTATACTGCTAACGCCCTTGTGATTAAAAGTTATCAATAGCTTGAGTTTACGTCAAAAAACGTGGCCGTGGCCGTGCACCTGAAATTTGCTGTTGCTAACGCTGACATACAGGTATAAAGCAGACATGTGCAGACGCAAAATAATACAAAATGACCGTAAACAGACACAAAACGCTGACAACGACATGATAGACCGCTATAGTTAAAATAAGGATGGAACACAAATTACAAAGAAATGCAAAATGTCGGTAAAGTGACTGTTAAACAACAACAACAGGGATTCAAATAGTCTTTCCAGAGTGTTTTCACCTGTCCACGACGGGGGTGCACAACCCATGTCAGGGACGCCTCAGTCACGGAAACACAAACACACTTACCCTCGTGATAAAAAAGTGACTGAAAATGGAAATCATTAAAAAAGATGGCTAATGCTAACGCTCACCGCTAACGCTAGCCGCTAGCTCCTTAGCCTTACCTTGGCGCCGCAGGTGTGTTCAGCGTCCAGCCTCACTCGTGTTAGACAAAAAAGCAGCTTCAAAGCTTGCTTTACCGTCCAGGCTTCTTCGGTAATTGTCTCTTCTCACAGTACTGACAAACCGAGGCGACGGCTCAAACGTTGGTTTTAACCTGATTTCCGACTTCGTTTCTCCGCCTCTCTGCGCTCCTCCCTGAAGCGCATGGCCGATGACAAATGACGAGACACGGGGGATGTTCTCTAGCGAGTGCAGCCTATGAAGCTAAACACATACACACACAGAGAGAGAGGGAGAGATACAGAGATGAGATGAGGAGCTTGTATCTCTTTCGTCGGACTTTTAAACTACTGCGCTGCCCAGGTGCCCCCTCTTGCCCCTGTGTGGAGCCGGTCCCCGCACATATTCCATGTGGCAGCTGAGTGAAGTAGGTCAGGACCACCAGCCCAAATAACACGTAGATGTAGAAACAATCAAGAACTGTGCAAATGGAAATAAATGTTTATACTCACAATTTTAGAAACCATTTACAACGTATTTACTGATGCCCACAGTTACATTATTTACGTGTTCAGTCATTTGCACATTCAAACCATTGATTCAGACTTCATTAATTCATTGATTTCAACCTTGATTTACAGCATGTTCATGTATTTGTTTACTCACGACTTAAAATTTTCTTCTTCCATACTATGGGTCTTTAACCATCATTGCATTATTGTCTATCCAGTTTTGAAACACTCAACAAAAGTCCATCTGGGGGGACAGGATCCCCATCCCATCACTAGGCCCTTCACTTAATGAAGAGGCTTCTCATTTGATTCTAATCAAACAAAACTTTCCTCTGTTGATACCTCAATAAATATTGTTATTCACTCTCCCAACTGCAATACAAATATTATACACAATATACGACAGTAATATTAATAGTAACTGTTTTAAGAGTACATAAGAAATTAATGTAAGTTACTTTGTACAAACCAGACATGATCAACAGGAGCTCTGACAGACATCAATCCAGCTGTGACTCTGGAGAACTACTGCCAATTATATATTTGAACATGTCAAAAGGAGAGCAAAAAGCAAACTTAAATTGTTTTAAGAGATGTTCCTAGCATGGCCTCATCATCATCCATACTCTTTTTTTCAGATGTTTCCAGCTGTGAGTTGAACTTGCATTTAGCAATAACAATACTTAACAGCTACTCACATACAAAATACTATCCAAGAACATACAGGATTAATAGATCACACGCGTAGTGAGTTGGACAAAATGAACACCTCAGGATAATTTGTTGCTGGTGTCCTGTCATCAATTATCTATTCTCTAGTATATTATTATGACTCCATATTATTTATGTTTTCATTGACAATAAACATTGGAAGTAACACAAAGTCATACTCCAGCATGAATCTTGTCATTGTCTAAGACGTTGAAAAAATAAATCTCAGATATGAGATAACAGAATCTCAGCATGATGAGGGCTCGACTTACTTTGGAACAATGTCATTCATTCAGTCTTTGACAAAGTTAACAATTAAGATGTTCCTTTAAGGAGCTATTTGTAAATTTGGCTATCACCATGTAGCCAGCATCCATGACATTAACAACAGTTTACTTACTAGTCTAGAAGAAACATTTTAAGTTCAGCATCAAATTCAATTCGTTGCCAAGAGCTGTCTCCAGTGGTGGAAAGCAATGGCATTGTTTCTAGTTTGACCACCTTTTCTGTGCTGTCTTGTCTCTGTCTGATAGCAAGTCATTTTAGCATCCAGACTGCCCTGAAGAAGTAGTGCTGCTCAGAGGGCATACTGTATTGCAAAGATGGTTGTAGGGCTTTTAAGTGACCATCAACACTAGCACCAAAGAAAATTACAAATAGCCCCTTAAAAGAATACCATAACACACCATTTGAGCATGAACATGCCCCCTGGACACACACACACAGGAACAGGAACAATAGAGGGTGTAATAAAATGACTGTAGATGATATTTACCATTTTAAAGATCATGTGAACATACTGATAACATGTCAGCACTACAAAAGTAAAACCAAAACATTGTCCAAGTGTTAATTTTTCTGATAAATCTGGTGTTAATTAATGCTGTAAAAACAGGATGTAATATCATGATTATCAACTACCTGCGACTGGGTGGATGGGTGTATGGGCCAAAGTGCTTGTTTCTTGGATAATTTGGCTTCATTTTTGTGCACTGGGAGGAACTGGAGATGCATTGCCCATCTTTATATACAGTGATTGATATTTAACAACTGAAAAGAGTGGAATTAGTGTTAGGCTACCCATTTCCAATGTTTTTTCGCTCCTGAAATTTTAGTCAGAGAGCAGAAGAGAAGTAACATGATTAATATAAAACTGGTAATATTTTTTGTATTTACGTTAGTGTCATAAAAAGACCAAAATCAACAATTAATGGGTCCCACTGATAAGTGCAGTATTTCATTAGCACTGAAATTGAACTCAGTGAGCCATGCTGCCGTACTAAGTGGCATATTTCTTATTTACCACAAATACACACACTGCAGTTTAGTTTGTTGGTTCTGTTGATGAGCAGCTCACTGGTTCTTCTTTGGTACACACAGTCGAACTCTCCTCATCTACTTCAATACAGCGATGTTTTTTCAGAGACTGTGACCTTGTGAACAGCCTCTTACATTGTGAACACCAGTATGGTTTCTCTCCCGTGTGGACGCGCAGGTGCCGGCTGTAGCTATATGAACTGTTGAAACATTTGCCACACTGGTCACAGCTGAAGGGTTGCTCTCCAGTATGGATACGAAGGTGGCGCATGTAGTTACTAAGGCGACCGAAACCTTTCCCACATTCTTTACACTGATATGGTTTCTCTCCAGTGTGGGTGCGCACATGTTGTTTGTATGTTTTAGATATGGAGAAACTCTTCTCACATAGTTCACAGCGGAATGGTTTTTCTCCAGTGTGGATACGTAAATGTGACTTGTAATTACCTAGCTGGGAGAAACTCCTCCCACACTGGCCACAGCAGTATGGTTTCTCTCCAGTGTGTACACGCAAGTGTATCTTATAACTGCTTAAATCACTGAAACTCTTTTCACATTGGTCACACTCATATGGTTTCTCTCCAGTGTGGTTACGCAGATGCAGACTAAAATGCCCTGACTGAGTGAAACTCTTTCCACAAAAGTCACACTGGTAGGGCTTCTCTCCGCTGTGGCTAAGCAGGTGTCGCTTGTATGAACTTAAAAAACTAAAACTCTTTGGGCACTGGTCACAGCAGTATGGCTTTTCTTTAGTGTGGACACGCATATGTATCTTGTAAATACTGAAATAACTGAAACTCTTTTCACACTGGTCACATTGGTATGGCCCAGTGTGGTCACGCAGGTGTTTTCTGTATGAGCTCTGGTCACTGAAATCCCTCCCACACTGGTCGCAGCAGTATGGTGTCTCCTCAGGGTGGGTATACAGGTGTAAATTGTATTCATTTAGTTGGCTGAAACTGATGCCACATTGTTCACAGTGGTACACTTTGTCTGCAGTGTGAGAGAGTTCATGTCTTCGAAGACTACAAATCCGACTGAAAGATTTCCCACACTTCTCACACTGATGAGGTTTGCTCCTGTCTGTGTCGGTCTGTTGCAACTGAGAAGAACAGAGACAGAGAAACGAGGATCAGAGTGGAGGACTTGGTGCATAAAATCGTGCATTTAATTCTATTTTCATCAAAGTGGCTGAGGGTCCTGCACTATTGTAATAAGAAGGGAAACAGACTATAACACAAGACCAAAAAGGAGAGGGAAGGTTTTCAAATAGGGTGAAAGCCTTTTACTGACATCAGTTGTCGTGATATGGCTGATCTGATCACCATGATTGAAAACATCTGAACCCATTGCAGCTGTGTGCTAGAATGTAGTTGCAAACAGCTAGCATTATTCACCAACAGTCCACTGTCAAAAAACAGGGTTTTGTCTCAGCAATGGTAAAAACTCAAGTCATGGCAGCAAGCAGTCATTAACATGTAAATATGCACCAGACATCAGATATAATGTTACGATCCACAGCATTTTTACCCACAGTGAAAAATACAGCTGGTTTATCTGTCTGATGGCTTGAGTGAGGGTTGACGATTGGGTCCCCAGACTATGCGATAACACCTGTAAAATGAAAACGCTTGCCTTTGCCTTATTACCATTGATGAGTTTCCCTTGAACAAGGCCTTTAACCACAACTGCTCCAGTGGAAATGTTCAGTGGGTAACAGGTAAGTGGGTAACCTGGGAACTTCCAACAGGGGGTACCTACATTATCATATGTTGATTAATTAGAACGGCATTATCTTTTATTCTTTGTAGAGCAGCAACAGCAATGTTTACAACAAAACACTGAAGAAAAAAATGTCAGCAAAGCAGTGGTGGGAGAAGTAGGGCTGTACCTGACTCAGAAATTTGTCAGTCAAATCAGATTGAAACTAAAATTACCTTGCGACTGTATGTCTCTTCCAAACAATCAAGGTTTGTCAAGACTCATACAATATATGTAGTGAAGACTTTGAAGGTATTTGGTGTATTTTAGTATTATAATTGGCATTTAGACCCTCCAAACCCTTAAATAATTGTATAACCTGTAAAAGACCACTTACTTAGATTGTCTCATGTTTTAAGAGGCTTATTAAAAACACATATTCTTCCTGTCATCAGATAGAAACTCTTCAAAAAAGTATTTAGTAAAAAAAAAGTAAAAAAGTATTAGTAGTCCACTACTGCCATCTAGTGGGTTTTTTGTCCATTTAGAACTAAGTGTGTAGTTAATGAGGCTGACAAGTATTTCTGTTACAGTCTGTTATAATTGCCTACTCGATTGAAGTATTGGATGATGATTAGAATAATTAATACATTTCAGATCATGACACTCTTGGCTTGAACTGTAAAGTGGATGACCAATCATATCCACTGAGTAGGTGTTTAGGCTGGGATTTAGCCACAGTCAGATTCTGTGAAGCACTGAAATTACCTGTGCAATGACTTCAAATTCAGCAATTTTCTGCTTATATCTTAGCTCCCTCCTGCTTCAGTGCATTTACAAAGCAAATTATGCATTTCATCGTACTTTCTGACACATCAAAAGCCAGAGATTATTGTAGATTAAAATGTTAATTTTTAGATCAATTGCGATGTGGCATCTTTTTTTCATAAAAGAAAATTGAATGATATTTGACATAATCAAAATAATACATTTATAGCAGCATACTACCAGAGCACTAATTTTTTTAAAAATTTATGAACACCTATCAAAATCAGCACAGGCAGCTGTTGCAGCACATGCAGCTCCTACACACAACAAATTACAGTGTCCATGGTTCTGAAACAACTTTATCTATTGCTTCGCTCACATGTTACAAATAGCCAATGAAATTGAAAAAACATTGACATTGTAAAAGAAATTGTCACTGAAAGTAGACAGACATGATGAAAAAAATGTACAGATCATTGAAAAACACATAATAATAATAATAATGCAAAAAATATTAAAACAAAGCAAGATAACAATATTGTAAGATTGTAATTTTTTTATGTCTGTGTCTTATTTTTCAGTAAAACCTGGTTCAGTGCCAATAGAACTTTTTCCAATACAAATATTTCCATGCCAATGTTTCCATTTTCAGTTTGGGTCTTGTTTTCAATGACAAATTTTATTTTCAATGTCACTCCATCTCCATAAAAGACAAAAATTGTCAGGGTTGAATCTGGTTCCATACAAATATCATAATTATCCAAATTGGGATAATTCATCACTGGGATATGGATAATGTGCGTGCAAGCATGTCCTAAACTCCTGTCATGTAATAGTTACTGAGTCAGTACATTGCAAAGAATGTCTCTTTGCAGAAAATTGCAGCAACTTTCAGTTAATTATACTACAATAACAATCACTTAACGATGTGGACAGAGCATGGTTTTATATTGGCTTCAATGACACCTAACCTGCTGTTCTTGGTTTAAAAAAATGAGTCTGACATCCTCTCTGATTGGAAAAGGTAGAATTAAAATAAATCTCATACTGAGAATACCTGCACCTCACCTCTTCCGAAGAACTCATTTGAAATCCTTATTGATCGAAGTGAACGTCCTTCAAATGCTTTTCCTCTCGTCAGCAGGTCTCAGCTCTGAAATCATCAAATAGACATAAACTGTTTAGAGTAGGGGCACCACTAACAAAGCAATAATACTACAGAAGAACAAGGGGAAAAAAATAAACCAAAGACAAGCATCTGCCTCAGGAAACTGTATTGTAAGTAGTGTCACTTATCCATAGCCAGAGTCAGGCATGTGCATTTGTTCTTCATCTCTCACCAGTCATTTTCCAAAAACCTATGAAATATTGGTGTTAAAAAATACACATTTCATATCAGGAGAGGTGGCCTGCTACTATAAAACACTGAGGGTCTTCCAAAGTTACTCCTACTAAATGCACCAGTGTTGAGTTTAGTTTATACTTCTTCATATGATTGATGTAGAGCTTGCAAAAGCAGCCTTAAATTAGCAAATGTGCCTAAAATGAATTAAAAGCACATGTAATACTGACAGTATTTCTGTCCTCACCACTGGATGGGGAAGTTGGCACCTTGTACCAAATTATGTTAAGGTACAGAACACACACATTGAGTGTTTCTCCAATGGAGCACCGGTGGCAAAGATGAAGCCATGTTACACGGACAGCCACACGGACCAATGGTAGCACAAGGACAGGTTGAACAAAAGGGCTTGAATGCACAATGGGAATCAAACAGTGGATATGTCATCTGGCTGCTTCAGGTTCTGTTCAGTCGAATGTAGACGGCTCACCACTGATCTGACTCCTATTCCTCTCGCATAATTATTTTTTTTGACAGTTATTGTTGTTGTAATGAATGGAAACATAATTGTATGGTCCTAAAATGAGACAACCCACATTTTTAAACCTGAGTTTCGGGGAAAAAAATATTGCCTTATATTATGAACAATACGGTTCTTTTCTTTTGCCCTGTAGTCTTACAGTTTACTCTAAGAAGGAATAAATAAGAACTCTAAGATCTCCAACAGTTTGCTGCAATACTGCTTGATTTCCCACAATGCAGCAGGAATACGGTAAAGTTACCATGATGGTGCATACCTGCTTATTCAGATCTTGACTGAAACCAAAATGTTCTTGCTGGTGCTGGTGGTGTTTTCACAGGTTGGTTATCGTCTGACAAAAGCAAGAGAAAGAGGAGACAATATGAATGGATCAGATGAAACTGCCAAAAAGAAAAACAGATAATAAAAGCTGTTGATAAATTCCTTGATCCCAGAAAAAGGACTGTTTTATATGAAATTTACATTGTTATTCGGTTTTTGATAACCTTTGAGCAGTTAACCAATTACCTTTAAACTATAAAGATGATTTGTTGGACTGTTCGAGTAACTGCTGCTGACAGTGAACCACTGCTGTGTTCACTGTCAGCAGTTTCAACTGTCGTTTGAAAAGCTGATGGAGTGTGTAGCGATGTTTAAAGTGATGCTCCCACTTTTCAATGTGCCAGAGAAAACTGTCGGACACATGAACTGTTATAGCTTTAATACAATCCAAACTCAGACAGTACACAGACATGTATGTGTGGCCCATCCCATCCAGGAGACTGATGCAATAACGGAGCATCTGCCTCTTTTGGCTGCACAGCAGTGACCTGTGTTTACTACAGAACTCGCTAAGTCTCGGGAAAATTCACCAATTAACACAACACATCGTTCAATTATGATATTACATGGTAACAGGCTCGAAGCGAAGCTACAGTTTAGTTTGGGTCAAACTAACAACCGCCAGGTTCATCTAGCACAGAGCTAAACCATACAGCAGCAGCCTAGCACTACACATCCAAGCTAGTAAGCTAACACAAGTCACTACAGGGAGCTGGAAGAAACCCGCTACATTTACAGGGTTAGACTATTTCCCGCTTTATACTCGGAGTATCACTAACCAGCTGACACGGACAAAACAAAGACAACAGAATGGAGGAAATACCTTTTTTCTCTGTAGCAGTCCCTCCTCTGCTAACGTTGATGTTGCCACGCAAATTCCGCCGTCTGGGAAAGTGACTGCACTGTGACGTAGCTGCGCGAAGCATTGTGGGACGAGTTCTTCTTCTACTACTAATTATAGATCGTAGGCAGCTGTAAAGCGCATACTGCC
The DNA here is from genome assembly GCF_001640805.2 of Lates calcarifer. Classification (NCBI taxonomy): domain Eukaryota; kingdom Metazoa; phylum Chordata; class Actinopteri; family Centropomidae; genus Lates; species Lates calcarifer. The sequence continues at coordinate 10,950,328 of NC_066837.1, read as the reverse complement.
ACCTACTGATGAGGGGTGGCAGTACAATGGATGCGATGAAAATGTATGTGAATTGAAAAAAATGAGTTATAAATTATCACGTTGATTAACTTAAAGCCAAATTCAGCAAATCGGTTTGTGATATGATGAAAACTGAGGCATGTTTTATAATTTCTCCTGTCTTATTCGTCACAAATCATTCACAACACAAAACTGCCATTTATCATTTCTGGAAAGTATATATAAGGACATCAGCTGGTTTGAAGCTGAGAAGGGGGAATCAGGCAGTTAAGGAAAAAAAAACAGGACTGATTTGAGTGATGGCTGGGGTGCTTACAAGGGTATTCTGTTATGGTACGATTGCATTATTCTGCCAAAAGTAAGGAGATTCTCCTGTTCATATACTTTGTGTATTTTAGTGTTTACATCGAGCCATTTCAAGTAATTAAACTTAACAGTAAAACTAATTAGAGTATGATCTTGTCTGGTCATTGACTCTGATCATTGGACATAATGTGATATAAACACGCAAACCCAAATCCCCATGCCATGTTAAGTGCTGCCCATTCAAAAGCAACACATCTAAAAATGACTTCCTGTTATTTCAAATGGTTTTTGCCATTCACTGACACATGACCTCACACAGAGACAGAAACACACACATTAGGGATCATGCTCTCCATCACTGTATTGTGGCTTTATTTCAGCTCATAATCAGCAGAGAGAAAATGCTTTTCTTATCAAACCAAACCACAGTCTGGCTCCATTACACAGAATCATTCTATCAGAATGGAAACTACCACATAACTATTAAGAGGGCAGAGCAAGTATTCCACCACTGAAGCTATATTATAGCAGTTTCAATACAAGATGCAAAAGAAGCAAAGAGAGCTCAAACATAAAATATTTTCCAGGTCTATTTCCTTCTACTCAGAAAATCCTGAGCCAAAGTCTGATTTTAAAACCATCACCATGCAAAGATACTCATGCATTTGTGTTCTATTTATTCATTTATTTATTGTAAATATATCTTCATCATCACTACCGGTTTAAAAATATTTTAGGGCAACAAGGTTCCTCATGTGACATGAACATGTGGATAATGCTGTGTTATAATGAAGAGACCCCTGAAAGAGTAAAACTGCTAAAACATTTTAAGAGAAACCCAGCCCACATCTGTCCTCCTCAGTCCACTGCTCTCTGACCATTTAGCTGTAATGTTCAATAGAAAATGCTCCTGAGTCACTCGACCTCAGGATGGTGTCGCTATGTCTGAGAGACAGCTGGGAGCGGTAAAGCCCATTGGTTTGGGTTTCCATCGGCCTGTCTGAAACCTACAGTACATGAAAGACAGAGACACAGAGATATTTATTGCTCTTTAGTTTAATATATTAGCAAACATATTGTCATAAAGCCAGAATAATCAATACTTTCATATGCATAATGGCTCAAATGAGCTTTAGCTCTTTTTTTAGTTTTATAACCTGAAACTCCACTCTCTAATGTTGCCTTATGTCTCCTGGATGTGTAGACGGCTGTTTGACAAGTTAATCAGCTTTAAAAGGTCATAATTTGTGTATGCCCTGTTATAGTTCGTTGTGAAGACCCCACGAGGCTAAAAAGTCAATGAATGCAGCTTTGTGATTGTCAACACTACAGTTAATAAGGTCAGATTCAATTTAACACACGTTACAGATTAATAAATTATCTAAAGAACCAGGTATTTTACCTCTTCAAATTTTTTGGCCTTGTACTGTTCCGCTCCTTTCAGGAAGTTCAGCAGTATGATGTCACATAGCACTGTACCCTATACAATAATAAAATAATAAGGAGAAGAAGAAGAAAAAAGAAGCAGAAGGTCATAGTTAAGTTTTAGTGAGCTGGGCTTTTTATATTGTATTTCAGTACAATAAAGGTTTGTAGATAATGTTTAAAACATTAAACATGAGATATTTTTAGGCTCCATTAACCAACTCTGAGAACATACAGAAAATTAATTGGAGAAAAATGACCGGTCCATAACTTTTGCACTGGTTGTGTAACCAGTAAAACTCACCACTCCTACTGACGTGAAGGCTGCCACCATGTTGATGAGCGTGGGGATCATGTTGAACTTCCCTGCCTAATACAGGGAGAAAACTACATTATATCAGCAGGTTTCGGTTTCCTGGATATCATCAGAACTTTATAAATGCAGTTGTACAAGAAATAATTTCTTCTGTTCATTTAATCCCTGCCTCTACTATTTCTGCTATAAGTCTCCAAAATCTACATTCTGAGCACTCAAAGGAAATCCATATGAAATGGGGAGAACATGTTTGTAGATGTATAAGTTACTCTGCTGAGACCTTTGGTAATGCAGCAAAACATTGGTAATATATCAGACACTTAAAAAGATGTAGAAGTATAAGAGAAATGGATAGCTTCCATATTGAACTAATGATTAAATACAGAGCTAGAGTTATACAAGTACAGTTATAAGTAATTTAAATCCCTCTAGACAAGGTGTCTTCAGTATATTAATTCTCTCTTAATGTGCATGTTTAAACCTTGTTATCCTGATTGGGAATGAATGACTGATACATAAACTCCAACTCACTCTAAGATATGTACTTACATTTCCATTAACCAGAACATCAAACCTAATAGCATAGGCTTTGACCAGAGTGCGGTAGTCTGTCCCATTTTCCATCTTATAGTATTTAGCAAACCTGTAAAGACAGACAAACCATTTTAAGCTTATGTATCAGTGTCGTAAAGATAAAAGCCTTACATAAAATGTAAACAAAGACAACAACAAAAACAATTAGACCTGCAGACAGGTATTAATGGGATCCAAGCCCCTGTGCAATTCCTGCCTGGTGGCCTGTTGAGGCGGTGCAAGCCAGACCTGCAGGCCCATAGGTGCAATACAAGTCTTCACTTCAAATCTCAAGTCACAGAGATTTGAAAACAATTATCCAGTGTTTCTGTATGAAAAGGTAAATTCTGCATATTCAACCTTGTGTAAGTGTCACCTGGTGGTCACCAAATATTATAATTAACCTTTTTTTTGGCAAAGCACTTGCTCAAGTTTTGTGTTAATTGGAGAGAAACATAAGACACAATATCACTTCCTATGCATGAGTACAGTTTTTTTTTCTTTATAACTTTAGCATTTTTTGTTATAGCAAAACTCTTTTAATAAATTGTCATCATGACAAGACATAAGTGTACAGTTTAATGCAGATCGCACTTGAAATCTAAGACTACTTTGGAAAAATATTTTTACATATTTCAGTATCTTGCAACAAAAGGACCACTTAGACCACTAATAAAGGAATCTACCTTTAAATATTTTTTTTTCCTGTGTAAGAGTGGAACATTTGGCACAATGTCGTTGGCTAGAGGAAAGGTCAAGGGTTTATCAAGATAATTAGAAATCATATCCTAGGGAGAATAAATATCTGTGATGCATTTCATGACAATCTAGCAGCAGTAGCCAAGTTTTCTAGTCTCTAGATATTTTATATGAATCCAACAATGTTGCTAAATACCTGAAATTGTAGCCTGGTGAGACAGCGTTCTTCTGAGACATGGCATCCAGTCGGGTGAATGAGTATGAGGGGTTACACTGGTCGTCTGACTTGTCCAGATCACACATCCAGCCGATCTTTATGCCAATCACTCCTCCCTGACAGAAGTTTCAAAAGGAGAGAATGGATGAATGTCTGTGTTTAACCATGTCCACTAGGAATTAAATATATGTGTAACTAATTTGCTTTAGCTAATATGTTTGAGAAATGTTACACTGCGATGTGATATGATCATATGTAGGACAGTGAGCTCCTTATACCACAGCAAACCAGCCTCATGCCCCAGCTACCTGTTGTCCAAATAAAGCTACTGAATCAGTGCAAGAGGTTTGAACTAAAGACATCATCTGTTTCAAGACTATCAAAGCTGTTATATTGTAATGTATCAGGCTGTACAGGTTTGCCTGATTTTTATCAGTGTAAAATTTGTAGTGAGATTTAAAGTATGCTAACTGTATCAAAGTAGTTGTTCTTTGTCAGCTCACTCCTGCCCCTCAGACAGCAACTTTAAAACGTGTCAGAAGAGTCTGTGCAGAAGCTTTACTGTATTATATTTTGCTACACTTACAGAAATTTGCCCGTTATTTGTTTGCACACGTGTAAAGATATGACATTACTTCATGTGTATGAGTACAAGTTTTACCTATATCACCAGGTTCAGCTCAGTTCAGGGAACACATGTATACACTGCTTTGCATGCAGCCCCCTCAGACTTGGACCACTTATAAGACCCACACACCTCGCATAGATTTCACTTACATAAAAAACACCACTGAGAAAATGTTCAAATACTTATGTCTGCCTGTTAATGAGAGACCAGAATCATCTATGATGACTTCCAAGTTTCCTCTTGGATTTGGCTCAAAAACCCTTCAAAATGTCTTTAAACTCTACCTTGTCTGCCAGTTTAGTGAAGTTCTGCTGCGCATACCGGACCACGTCTCCCACTCTGAAGATGGGGCAGTAGGTGTTGTTGACCATGTCAAAGTTACAATTTTTAATGTAATCACCAGTGATAGTAGGAAGGAAGTTCCCTCTGCACACAAACATATCATCATGTCAGACTTGAGTATCACTGTAGTTATCATCATCATATGTAAAATCATACTCATCATACTTGGTGTAGTTGAAGATTGGGAAGCGGATGCTATTCTTAATGAAGATGGTGAAATTTTCCACTTCCATCATGGGTGTACTGAGAAAGAAAAGAGGCAAGGAGGGAAAACAGAAGGTGAGAAAAGACAGAGAGACAACACAATTTTCTCTTTGCTTATGATGGTGAGGCTGAGTTTTCTGCTTCCAGACAACAATTCTGTTCATCTCAGCTTTATTGGGGTGGAGGCAGAAATCTTAGAAGTCTCAAAAGTTGGTCAAATAAAACCAAAATGGATAGATATTACTGCAGGTCAACATAGAGATGTATCTGAAATGAGCTGCAAATCGTGAGCTTGCTATGAGGGAAGCCCTGATCTCTCTCAATGGTTCACGTCAGTAGTCTTCATTAAAATGTTGAAGCAAAGCCTGGTGTAAAACTCCCTATCACATATACAGCATCCTCTTACGTCTTGATGGTGTCTATCTCAGCAGGACACCACCCTTTTATTTGACACATTTTGATGGTGGCATTGAAAGGAACACATTTCCCTGTAAGAATTCCTGAGGAGGAAAAGAAAAGCTTTCAGACAAACTGTTCAACAGAAATAATCATTATGCACATATGCATTAGTGTTGTAACAGTAATAATTATAACATTGTTTTTCAAAAATACCGTGACTCACCATAACTTCCTGGCTTATTAAGGTGTCTGGTGCAGTTGCTGTCGTGGGTACAAATATACTTCTTCTCACTCTGGGTAATATCCAATCACACACACACACACACACACACACACACACACACACATTAAACTGCATTAAGAATAACAATAGATCAAATAATTACGTGACTGTAATTGTGTAAACTGCGGTCTCGTCACTGTGTTGCAGCTGTTCTCAGTGAAAAAAGCTCTGATATACCCACTGTACCAGTCGTTAAAATATGGGGTGCTCGAAAAACCAAGAAACAACCCCTTTGGCAGCATTTCTCATGCTGCCATGAATGATATGACAAAACCATAAAATCTAATTACTGGTTATTTTAAATGTGTGGCTCTGCCCTGGTCAGTGCAACTAACGTTTTCTGACTTTATCTAATAATGTGTGTAACATGATATTTATGTATTATGGCTCATGTGCTGCATTTATGTGTTGTCTTAGCTTTGCTTAGAGCAGAGCAGGATACCTTGGCTAATAAAGCAAGAGAAGATTTTTTTTTTTTTTTTTTTTTTTGGATATTGGTCAGATATGGTATATATATATATGTCTCTTATACATACTTTTTTTGTATTGTATTTGTTTTTGGCCTCCAACCTCTCCTGCACAATGTTCAAACTTTTTCTTTATACATACAAATAAACAAATAAAGATATCTACCTTTTACAGCATGCTGAAGCTTTGGCATGTATTCATATGTGAGATACGACATATTCATATCTGCACTACTCAAACAAAAATGTTTGTTGCTGTTGATGAGTTCATATGACAGTTTTTAATGCAGGATATAAATACATTTTATATTAATTATTAATAACTAATAATAATAATAATAATATCTGTATATTTAAATCTGTAAAGGGGCAGTAAGAGAGAATACAAAGCAAAATTTAAAGGTGGTTCAACTGTGTCCAAAGTCAATGGAAAGATGCAGCACTCAGATGAGGATTAGCTTTCATAGTTAATCTTAGTTAGCTCATCTTGTACAGTGCTTCTAATGGAAGTATCAGTGATGGTGAGGCACTAATGATGGTAGTAGTATTGCAGTAGTGGTAGTGACAGTAACTGACCTCAGGACAGTATCCTTGGACTTGGTTCTCTGTAGTGATCAGTTTGGTGATAATGCAGAAGACTGAAGCCCCCTGTACAAAACACATATATAGGATATTACTATCAGTGTATACCACTGTCAGTCATCCATCCATCCATCTGTGTGTCCGTACCTGCGTAGGAGTGACGTAGTCTGCAACATCCATGACCTTGTCATTGTAGATTCCAAAACCTTTGACCTTGGTCATCACAGAGGATTCGATAGCTGTGTCTCTCACCTGGTACGCCTTTTCATAGACAAAGACCCACCTGAAAAACACACACACACACACTCACATGTGGAAGTGATCATGATGTCTGGGTGGGAAGGAGGTAAATAGCAATGATCCTTGTCTAATCAGAGTAGTGTCCTATTGATAAAAAAGCACTGGGTGACAAACTACTGCAACTGCAGCTGATGGGTTTTTTTATCAACAAAAAAATAAAGATGTGTTTGACCCCAGGTAATAATATAAAACTACACATCATTTAATCTTTAATTTCTTTATGTATTTGTGTGTGTGTCAGTATGCTAACCAAAGAAACAAAACAGATGTGTCCTGGACAACAATACAACCATTATTCAAAAGTGTATTTGACTAATGCCAAGCTAAATGCATCTTTACAGAGGAAAACTGTGTGGATATGTGCCTATCTGACCTTCAACTTACTTAAATGAATCCAAATGTTAATACATTTCTGAGTAGAATAACCCTATTCATTGTAATACACTACTAATTATAATTTTTATCATTAACATACCTACATACCCTTCCAACAATCACAGTCAATTCAATCAATCAATTTAATATGCTAGTAGGAAATAACTGTTGATGAGATTATTATCACCATCATATGTTGTGTATTTTTAAAAACACTGAGCTTCCAATCATTAAAAATTGTATAGATTAGATGCCTTCAGTGTTAATAACAGAAGATTTTAATCATGTGGCCAGTGATAAAAGAATACTTTTAACTGGCAGCTGCTGTTGTTTAATTCAACCGAACCACAGTAAAGACCATGTAATCCTAAAAATACAGCTGAATGAAGGAGAGACACTCACCCAACGAAGTACGTGATGATGAGAAGTTGGACGACACGGTTGATGATGCCGATGGTCCAGCTCTTCACTACCACCGACTTGGTGGTTTCGTAGGTGAAAAAGTCTGTTATACAAGACCACATCCTAACAGTTTGAGTGTCACTAAATACAAAAAAGTTAATGTTTGTGTATTTTCTGTATGTGATATCACTTATAGAATTATAGAAATAAAGAATAAATTACAAATTGTATTGTGTTATTGTCACAGAATAAAGGTTAGTGTGTGTGCCTTCTGCAATTAGAGATTTAAGTCCTGAAATGTGGTTGACATCTTCATAATATTTTGTGTCCAAAAAAAGAAAAAATAGTGAGAGCTGTATGCTAGATATCCAGAAGTCATATGTCTTCTTCCTCATGGAAATGGTCCTGTCTTTGAAAGCTAAGAAACGCCTGTGCTCAGTGACACCGATCCTCAGCTGATGCTTTCTTCCTGTAACTCCAGACTTTATGCATCATGATGACTGACTAGTCAGCAAGTTAACAGCTCTCTCTCTCTCTGCGTCTTTCGTCCTTGACTCTCTCTTCACCCATTCTGCCAGTCTCTTCTTTCCTAGCTCTCTCTCTCTCTTTTATTAATCTCTGACTCTCTGGTTCCCCCTCACTTATCTAAATGACTCCTCAAAGCCCCCCTCCCTCCTTCTGCTGAGTGCACCATGGATGTTTATGGATGCATTTTTTGTGTGCAGCATTCTGGATTTACAGTCAAGAGACAAAAACAACAACAACAGCCATAAGATAATAAGGGTGTTGCCTAAAAAGTCTATAAGCGGCCACACATTACACCAAAATGACAAATTCCAATCAAAGCTGCATGGTCAACATCAGAGTGTCGAATATATTCTCAGTGGTGTCAAGATTGACCATTTAAAAAAATGTATAAACCGTTCCTTTAATAAGTGTGTGCAACTAAAATGATCTTCAAATGTGTTCTTCTATTTACAGCCTTAGAGGAAGGATCAAATGTTTTGGGGAGAACCCCTGAATGTTGTTTTATTGAATTTAAAAAACAAAACTGAAAATCAGTTTCATATTAGTTTACCCTCCATAGTTTAGTAAAGAGACTGGAAACAAGATGAAACAGATATAACACCTTTAAAAATAAATCATCGCTTTTGGGTTCAACACAATGTTAAGCTGAAAAAGCTTTTAAATTCCTGAAAGTTGCTATGCTACTTTTTTGTTGTTTTACACAGAGAAACCTGTAGTTGCAAAATGTTGGCTACAGAAGAGTTATTGGAAACCAAGATACCTGAAGCCAACATGTATAAATGAGATCAAAAAAGGGACAAGACCTTATTTTAAAAGGAGAGTCAGGAACCAACTTAAACACACTCAAGGATAATTAGGCCAGCCTAACTAAAAGACCAGAAGCAGTGGGAGTGAGCCCAACTCGATCAGAAGTAGAGAAAAAGAAAATAGAAAAAGTGACAAACCAATACATTTATTCATTTAATAAAAAACAAACAAACAAACAAACAAAAAAAATGCTAAAAGGACACAGACCAGACCAGAGACTGGCCAAAATACAACGCCAACATTTTATTTCTAGACACAATGTGTTCATTCAGTTTTTGCTCAAAACATCAGAATATTGATATCAGCTGAACCCAGTATCTTAGCTGGACTGAAACCATAGCTGGATATTTTTGTTATAAATCGATATGCAACTGTAAATTGAAATGATCAAAATATCCCATTAGTGTCATTTTAGCACTCAAAAAATGTTTTCCTTTACATAACCAGAAGTCTAATGTAGCTCATCAATTTTACAATAAATATTTAATGATTTACACTGCATTATATCCATCATGTTAAAGGTGGACCACAGTGAGTAGACCACATTTTGTATAAAAGGCTACAGCCCCATGTACCACTTTCTACATCTAAATACGAACCGCAAACCATATCCAGGAGATAACATTTCACAGTAATTCAATCATAGCTGCCTTCAGTCTAATGCCATCTCGCTGAATGCCTCCATTATACAGCAGTCACTTATGACGAGTCGATAATGGACTGCCATTGGATGAGAACCAGGAAGTGGTTAAATATCATTAATTCTTTCTTTCTCTCAGACGATAAGAGGATGGGGAAAGGAGAGAATAGGGTTGGAAAGCAAGGAGAGAAGGGAATAAAAGGAGGCTGATCAACTAAAGGAGGAAAAGGAGGAGGAAGCAGCTTGGGAAAAAGATGGAGACAAAGTGGGGGCAGGGATAGAAATAATGCAGGAGGAGGAGGACAAGGAAATGGGGGGAGAGTAACAGACAAGAAAGGAGAGCAAAGGGATGGATAGAGCGTAGGTTTACACACACATAAAAAAAAAGCTGGACAGAACAGGATGTCTTGTTTATGTTGCTCCAGAGTCGCCAGTCAGACTGACGACTCATGTCCAAGAAGATGGAGAACATACTTCACACACACACGCTCGCACACAAAATCCAGTCCCAGTCCAGTCCAAAGTTCATCTGCGCTGAACAACAACAGCTTGAGATGTTTTCATGGGCCACATAAAAATATGTTATCTTTATACAAAACAACACTGAAACTAAACCACAAAATTTATAACCATAGTTCCTCAGGTCAAATGTTTAAAAATGTTCACCACATTCATTTAATCACATGATCAGGGATCTGCTATATAAATACATTTACAAAATCATATTCATGCGCTTGGTTAAAATCTCTTGGTGTCAGAGTTTTAAGATTAAAGATATAAAAACTATTCAAAACAACTCAAATAGCCTTTATTATCATGGCATGGTAAATACAGCACAGTGTATGTCTAAGATAAGACACATCATGGCATCAGTCATAGGCTGTCACAAAGAGTTCACATTCAGAGTTTATGGACCAGAGGGCTTGCTTCCCCACAATTTAACCACAAAACTTGACAGACACGAGGGGCCACACACAAGCTATTAGCACATTAAGGAGATGCATGATAAGCTTAAAGGTCAAATGGCCAGTTCCAGTCAATCTGTTCTAATGGACAAAAGGCAAACAATCAAAATCCTCAGACTGAAAATGAGTTCATTCTATACAAGACTAATCTGTGACTGATATCTGACTACTTATCAAGGCTCTCTGTCTCCCTCTTTCTTTTGTATTATGTTAAAGATGACAAATGTTGATCTTTTGTATCTTTCCTCTGTCATAAATAACACTTTTAATTTTTAATTAATGTTTTAACTGGTCATGGTGTAAGGAGCATATATGATTTGAGCTTGTGAAGTCAACATTTTAAACAATTCATTGTCTTAAAAGAGGAATTATTCTTGTCCTGTCTGAGACAAATAAAAGACCCCAGATTGTTAAATCATTCTCTAGGGATAAAACAGCACAGCTTTCTCTGTGCTTTCTCTGTCATGTGGGAGACTGATTTTAATTCCTAAATACCTAAACCCAGACGGATCCCAATGAAAGGGTTGAATATAGGCTGAATTAATTCCAAACCTTTATCATAGCATTTTCACATCATAAAATGGTAAATTATTTATTTTAAACAGTGATTTCAACGGTTTATTTGTGTCATATCTACTGACCTTGTGAGGCACTGCTTCAGGAAACATTCGTTACATCAGACTCTCTCTCTCTCTGTCTCTCACACACACACCTTAGATTAGATTATATCGTAAATGATACATTAGGATGGAGGAAAATACCAGAGGGCTCCAGAAGAGGTCAAAAAGATTTGTATTGATTTGAATATTTACAACCAGTGAGAGAACGAGAGAGAGAGAGAGGAGAGAGAGACAGAGATGTCCTCAGGCTTCCTGTCACCCATCATCATCATCATCATCATCATCATCATCATCAGGTTAACTTCCAGCATCATCACCATCATTTCTATGATAAACATTACATCTGTTCATATGATTGAAGCATTAGACTGTGAGTACACTGGATTCTGTGACCACTTTGTGGGAGCTAATGGTAATTTGTATAAAGAGTATAATACATGTCTTCATTTGACTGTCTGATGGGTTAAAATAAAGAGTTCAGCGACTACTGCTGAGCACAGCTCTCTACAGATGGAGCCTCAAGGGACATATAAATAATTACTATGATCATATACAGCTGATATTATTGTACTTCTGTTGTCACTGCTGCTGTGTCTGAGTCTGAGTCCTAATGGAGAGGAATTAATAGACTAATGCACAATGACAAAAGCAAGCTTTACAGTGAGTACACACCACCAGGGCTCTCTATTCTCATCATGTAGTCTTCTAGGATGTCTTACAACCCAGAAAACATTAGGGGTAAATAAAGCAACATAACGCTAATGTAATCAGGCATTTAGAGCCATTTATTAAGACAACAGTGATTAGATTTGCAAACTTAGAGATCAAATACAAAATGACACAATTGCGAGAAGTGGTGTGAGCTAACAAAGGCCAAGGGCTGCTGGAAGAGTCATGTCTGTTTATTTGTCAGCAGGATTACACAAAAACCACTGAACTGATTTGTACCAAACTTGGTGGAAGTTTCATCACAATCATTGTTTTAAAGCAGAGACTAGTGGTTGTAAAATGTACACACAGAGCAAAATGCAACTTGCTGATTAAAACTTTATACAACAATGTAGCCTGTTGGACTGAAGAGTCAGGAGTTTGGCCAGCAGCCTGCACTTATGGAAAACTGCACATATAAAGCTAACTGCAAAGGCTGTAACAGACTGCATGCAACAACATAAAAAAACCAAAAAAACCAAATCAAATTTAGCAGTCAAAAAATGTGTGGCTACAAACCTACAAGAACCCTGACTTAGGACTGCTCAGATCTCTTATACCAGCTGATACAATTACTGTCTCGATTAGCTGATTGTCAAAGAACAGTGTCTAAACTCCACATTCCAACAATTCAGTAACAAAACTCCAGTAGATTAGAATGAGTCTTTTTCCACTTCATAAAGTTATGTCATTTTGTATAATTCATCAAAAATAAAAGTGAACGTCAGAATTTTAATTTTGGCTCCGATACTAGTGATCAACCTTTAACCAATACAACTATCACTATTTTGATCACTCTCTGTACTCGACTACCAAAACTTTCTGGATTTTTAAAGATAAATGTGTAATATCTGTATTTAGTTCATTTTCTGTCTATGTATAAAGTCCTGTGTATATTATTCTCGTTAATATTTTTTATTACATTGTCATCTTTATACTGTTGTGTATATTTTTTATAGCCTTATCTTGCCTTTACTCGTATTTATGTCTTTTTCTATCTTTTCAATCACTTATGCTGCTGCAACAATGTAAATTTCCCCATTGTGGGACTAATAAAAGATTATCTTATCTTATCTTATCTTAAAATTACCACAACTGCAGCTTCTGTTACACTCCTATTTATCCTCTGCCATACTTACTTTCCCTCCCATTTTGCTAAACAAGTAAGCTGACATCGTCTCCAAATTAATTTCACTTTTTTTTTCCAGATATAAGATCACCTCTATTCAACCACTGAAGCATTTTGATCCTTCTCAACCCCCAAACTACAGAACCATCTCACGGTTGCCCTTTATTTTACATTTACTCATTTGTTGCTTTTATCCAAAGTAACATACAAGTGAGGGTCAACACCAAAGCTTCAGTAAATGTAAGTGCTAAATATACAAGGCAACGTGAAAGGAGATAAATTAGGAAATGCATCATATCTTTGAATATTTTTCTGTGAGTAAGGAACGCTTTTGCTCTCCAACAGCTTTAACAAACCATCCAAGCCAAGAAACCAAAGCACATCTACAGTTAGCTGAAAATTATGCTGCACAATTACTACCAAATACTTAATGCACTCCCATATTACCCCAGTGCTGATACGCTTTAAATTTAAAATCTCAAAATAAATAAATAAATAAATAAAATAATAAAATAAAATCACAAACACACAGTTTAGCTTAACACCAGTATGGTTTCTCTCCAGTATGGACACGCTGGTGTTGGTTGTAGCTATATGCCTGACTGAAAGCTTTCCCACATTTGTCGCACTTATATGGTTTCTCTCCGCTGTGAATACGAAGGTGTCTGTAGTAGCTACCAAGCTGGGTGAAACCTTTCCCACATTTGTCACACCAGTTTGATTTCTCTCCAGTATGGACACGCTGGTGCACCTTGAAATAACTTAAACGACTAAAACTTTTCTGACACTGTTCACACCAGTATGGTTTCTCTCCGGTATGAATGCGCTGGTGTTGCCTGTAAATACTTAATTGACTGAATCTCTTACCACACTGGTCGCAGTGGTATGGTTTCTCTCCAGTGTGGATGCGCAAATGTTGCTTGTATATATTTGTATATATTTGAGCAAGCATGTTCTGCCGCCCAACTCAAAGCTGAATGACTGAAAGTAAATATTTCCCTTTTTAAGTAGTAGGACATGATGATTATTCACCCTTGTCGTAATTAGAAATGTCCTGCTACTTGTGCATCTATTTTAACTTTAGTTTGTGCACATACACGCACAAATTGTTTTAATTATACTTTCAACTCTTCTGAATAATGATAATGTTGGCATTTATGGTGAATTCTTTAATCCGAATATGAATCATGACAATTTCAAAAAAACCCAAATTATCATGACTGAATACTATACCAATGATGAATTCAAATGCTTTTCCTCCTGTCAGCATGTTTCAGCTCTGAAATCAGCAAATAAAGACAAACTGGTCAGAGTAGGAAAACAGACTGAAACAATTAACACTGCAGTGATAAGTGACTGAAGGTCAATACTGAATCCAGTTATGGAAGTATGTGATACCTAAAGAGAAAAGAATGATTAAAGTAATTAAAGTAATTTTTTGAGCACGAGGATATTAGAGTTAAATTTTAGTTTTTTAAACTATCTACCATACTATATGCTATATAAGAAACTTCTAGTCAAAAACTTCATTTTACTCAGTAGGAAAATGATGCACTTCCATTGTGCTCTCTGTGCAGCTGAGTGAAGTGCTGTTGTAAAAAGATGACAGGAGTTTAACAGGATGAACAGAAACAAGTTCAGTCCAACACACTTATAACTTTAAATCCAAACTCAGGCAGTGAATAGATCCGTACATGCAAGTCCATGTTCTCCAACAACTTCACACAGTGTTAAACTATGCTGTTAATATTTTACCAAAAGATAACTCCATTGCAGTGGTAAATCTGCACAGTGGTACATCAGCATCAGCAGCCGGTTTACAAGTGATGCTGAGATCAGGAAGTGGCTGATGGTTTGCCATTGAACGGAACAGACATAACTTGCAGCGAGAAACTGACACATGACCACACACACAACGCCTCATTTAGCTCCAACGTGGACGCTGATCTACTGCAGTAGCCTAGCTACCGTTAACATAACACGTCAAAGCTAACAAAGTTAGCAGCATAAACAAACAAAAACACAGGACAGCATGTAGTCTTACCTTTATAATTTAGTCTTCTTTATTACCGGGATCGGTCGAGGCAAACCAGAGTAGAAAACGACAAGCTTCACACTCCGGCAGTTGGTAATCACCGCCACCAGCTGGTATTCTTCTTCTCTCTCTTTTCCGGCGGAGTGGGCAGAGTCTAGCACACTGCTGCCGCCCAGCGGCCACACAACGTCATTGCCACTTCTACCCTCTACACCATCTTACTTAAGCACTAGGGCTATAAAACATTTAAAAGCTCTTTAATATACATTAGTGTGCAGTGTTTCCAGCACTGAGAAGTTCCTTGTTCCTACACACAGCACGGCAGCTTTACTCAGTTAGGATTTACAGCAGTTCAAACAGAGTGAAGGTATAAGGTATAAAAAGGTAAAGGTATAAAAACCTTTCAACCTACTCCTGCAGCACAGTCCCCTCCTTCCATCTGTCCTAATTTCATTCTTTCCTTTCTCTCACATTCTTTTTTCTGTCGTTGTTTAATTTTCCTTTTCCTTCTTTTCCTCCCATCTTCCATTTGTTCATTTCTTTTCTGACTCATTCCTCCTGTCCTTACTTCCCCCTTCTGTCCTATTTTTTTTTTTACATCCTATCCTTTCTGCTTTTTTAAAAAATCTCCCTTTCTTTTCCTTCTTGTTTGAATTCCTTACTTTTTTAACTTCTTCTTACTTTTACTGTCCTTACTGTTTTCTGTTCTTACTTCTTTCATTTTCTTTTTCTTTCTCTGATTCTACCTTCCCTTCCATGTCTAAATACACAATACCAGTTCAGTTTGCTGTTGTGCCACATTAATGACAGTTTCAGTTGCAGCTTCAGATCCAAAATCTTTCAACACTGGCCTGCAGCCTGCACCAAGTGAACTCTAATTAGTCCTGGATATGTTTCTGGTGTCCCCCATGCTAATCCACATCCACTCACTCACTCTCCCACTGAGTGTGCCTCCATCAGTCAGCCCATTAGTACCCATCATGTCACACAACAGCCCTAATGGTGTTGGGCACACACACACACACACATCAGCCGGACATAACTGAAAACATAAAACCCAGGGCTCCATTATTGTCCATGTGTGTGCCTACGTGTAGCCGTGTTATGGTCATGCATATGTGTGCGTGTTCACCTTTTACCAGGTTTTATGTATGTTCCCAGACCTGGTGATCAAAAACATGCAGCAACAGACTGGTCGGCCTGGTGGTCTGCCTGGACCCGGGTGGTCTCAGGATTTACAGCAAGCTGTGTGTGTGTGTGCCTGTGTGTTCTGGGGAATGTTGTTAGTTACTGAGGTTGCTGGATAATTTGTATCTCTTTACAACAATCTCATTTCCAGATCAAGTGCACTAGATGGCTGTCACAGACCAGGAGGGTGTTGCAGAATAATCACATCTTGTTTCAGGTGAAAGCATGAGTACGCAGGGTAATAGCTGGTTTTATTATCTGTCTGCCTGATCCACAAACAGGAACCAAACCCTCTGTTGTTCTCAAATCCAGAGGTTGAAATTTTGTCAGCACTCTACTTGTGTTTCTGCTCTTTCAATTTGTGCATTAAAATTTGTTACAGAACATTGCAATATACAATGTATTGAACATTGCCCTGCATTTCGTGACAGTAGTGTAGTGAGCTAGTTTTACCTGCACACAAGAAATTCTGGCAGAGATTGAGATTTTTTTTTTCTCTATTTGATAAAAACCAATTTGAAGTGATTGAAACAGAGCAGGTAAAATGTGTTTTCCCCTCAGACAAACTCCTGGGTTTGATTTCGAAAGAGGCAGAGGTAAGGAGAGGGCCACCCAGGATTAAGAGGTGTGAGACCTGCCAACATTGCAACTAATGACCAATAAATTGCCAGCGCGACTGACCTGCTCACACTGCTGTAAATCAAGGTTGAATAAAAGAGAGACAGAAGAGGAGACAAGCGTGAGTAAGATGGTGATTTATTGTCACGTCATGACTTTTTTCAAAGATAATTTAAATTAATTTGATTATTCTAATTTTGCTTATTTCAAAATTAAAAACATTTCAAAACATTTTATTTTATTTGGACATGGATTTGTTTATGTCTACTAAAGACACTGACATTCTAGTGTATGCTGGCTCCAAGAAAAACTAAGAAAACAATTATTTTGAGTTACATTTGTTTATGTCACTTTTTTGTTCTTTGAGGATCATTTTTTCTTTAAGAACACACTCACTGATCACTTTATTAGGTACACCTGTACACTCAGACGCAATGCAATATAATAACTCTATAACAAAATTCTACTTTCACAAAGCGTAGCCTTTTTCAGAGAGGGGATAATCCTTCTTTATGATTATTATTGATGTTATAGTGGACTGAATTATGTTGAAAGATGTTACTAATATTTCATCCACCATGCAGCATAATTTTAGAAACAAGAGCAACAACAAAATTAAAACATTCAGAGCAAGAATATTAAAAAAATTTATAAAATGCATAAAGACATCAAATAAGAAATGAAAAGTTAAGCCTGAGATAAAAGCCAAGATGATTGCTCTCAGTCAAATTTGCAGGTATAGTGTACGTAGGAATCATTTAATGGTTTAATATCCACAGCATATGATTTTTCAGATTTACAAAGAATAAAAACCTGCTCTCTGATCTGAATCACAGCGGTGTGTTTTAAAACAGTCGTCTGTTAGAAATCCATTACATGAAATATTAAATGATCAAATGATGAGCTGGTGCTGCCTGTTTGGTAACAGTATCATCACTGTTAATTTGGATTCTCCTGCTGCTCTCAACTGCTGCTGCTGGTAATGATACTAATAATAGAAAATCAGCTATAGATGAATCAGATAGTGTGTGTATGTGTGCATATATGCACACATACACACACATATAAAGTTGTTTCTATCACTTCAGATGACTTCTTTGACTTAATGATTTACATTATTGTAAATTTTGTCCCTAAAAGGTAGTTCGGCATGGGTAACACAACATGAGTAGTAGAACTGCACACCAGCACCATGTAACATACAATTACCTACTGCACAATTCATCTGTGAAATCAATAATTAATCAATCTTATTCTATTATATTTTATGAATACTGATAGCACAGATTTTACATTCATTACTGGTGACATTACAAATTTCAAAAATCAGTGCTAACATGCAGAACAGACTCCTTCATGAACTGACATCTGGTCTCCCATTAAAGGCCTGATTTAGGCCAAAAGCACACCTGGACTCACCTTTCAGGTCAATCAAACAAAGTGTCATATACAAAGCTCTTGTCAGAAATATGTTATTTACAATGGCAATTTCATTTTGAGAAAAATATTCAGAGACCAAACTGAAATTTAAACTTGCTGAGAAATGAGGCCTGAACGAAACTTATACGATATGATACGAAAGATACTGAATCTTTGAAACAAAAAATTATGATTCAAAACTAAAAATGCAATTAAATAATCATTCATTATTTTGTAGAGCAGAAAGCATTGCAAGGAATCTGTATGTGAAGTGAAAACTGCAGTTGTTTACAGCTTTACACTGACTGCTGGCCTTCTTTGGATTTACAGCAATGACACATGAATGCAATTTAACTAGCTGACTTGAAAGTCTGGGATGTCAGACATTCCTATTAGCACATAAACACACAATCACTCAGTCAACACATCCCAGCTGGACCTGATTTAATTGCCTGTCCATGGACTAAATGATAATAATTAAATTTATCTCACACCTTATCAGAAAACGTTTTTAAAAAGTGCTTTATAACAAAAACTCAACAAATTGAAATATCAAATAAACTATGATAAAATGACAAAACAAAATAATGTAAAAAAAAAAAGTAAATGAAAGAAAAGAAAAGACACACTTTTTAAGAACATAAGTTAGTAAAAGTTTCCAAACCAAACCAAAATGACAAAGTGCTTCACAATTAGTTACAAAACATCATATTATACAGTAAAATGCTTTAGGTCTTTAGATGAGATTTAAAACATTCAGTTTACTAATCCAACTCTAAGACATTTTTAAGTGTGAGGAAAAACCAAGACAAGATGTAGAGAACCATACTGTCAGGACAGTTAATAGTTCACATACATGACAGATACCTTCATATTAAACTGAGTTTTGATCAGTTATTTTAAAGATGATACTTGTGACATGCTCTGGTAATGTTTTCCAAAGCTGCAGGTTGAAAAATCCCACTCAAGTAATGAATGAGATGCTACAACACCTAAAGGTTGTAGGAAGAATTAGAGAAGCTAGACTAGGGCAGATGATCTCAGGCTGCATTGTGGTTTAGAAGATGAGTATACTATAGGAGGATCTTCAGATCAAGTTAAGCTTAAACTCAGAGGGAACCACTGAAGAGAGCGATGATTGATGTAGTTAACTGTCTCTCAAAGTCTTGATTGTTTTGAACGTGAAGCCTATGAACTCAAGTTTGTTTGTAGTTGTAAATCAACAGGTAAAATAAATCTGCAGCAGAAGTCCAGGTTTGTGCATATGTAGAAAAGACTTACGTTTGTACATTTAAATGTGTAACTAGAATGGCAGCAAAGCACATACCTCCACCAAGGCCAAACAATCCTGCAGCTCCGTCGAGCTCTTATTTCCTGGCTTGCAATGGGAAGGAGAAAAATTTCCGGGATCCACCACTTTACCGGGATCCATACCAAAATGTAGCAGCTCCTTCCCTGACCTGTGCCCCATTCTTCCAACAAGTTTAGTGTGAATCAGCTTGGCACTTTTTGAATACAACACACAAACAAACAGACATGGGTGAATACATGACCTTCTCAGCAGAGGCTAAAGAAAAAGAGACTGTGTGAACTAATGATATCAGTCGTGAGGTTACAAAGACACTGTGAAGCAAGACGTGCTTTGTGAACATGTGTGTACAGATAAAAAACAGGAAACTAAGAGTGAAACTTAGCACTTAAAGTTCCCACACTGTGTGTTACACACTGAAGTTAAAGCAGAATCTGATTGGACAGTGACCATCCAATCATAAAGCAGAGTCCAGCCAGACAGCACCCTCAGGTCCTGAAAGGTGTAGTAGATTTTCAAGATGGACGACGGCACAGTCTCCTCTATGACCCAGGTGGGTTTAATTATATTTGATGATGCTGTAGAAAAAAATGAACGTACTGTGTGTGTACGGAGACCCATCAGAGTCACAGAAGAATCCGTGCTGTCATCCATCTTGAAAATGACTACACCTTTCAGGAACCATCTGCCCTCTGATTGGACTCTGCAAAAATACTAATCTTTTCTACATGTGCACAAACCTGAATGTCTCATGCAGATTTATTTTACAGGTTTAACTAACTTTGGAATTATTTGTGAATGTCACCTGAGCCCATAAAAACCAGAGAAGACAGGAATGAAGCCAGAATGTAAAATCAACAGTTGAGATGGGACTCTCTTTCACTTTCCTCCCCCATAGTCCTCTTGGTTGTATTTAGCTGTATTTGTATTTCCATACAAATAATTCTGATTTTGCATTGACTTAACTCAACACAAATTTTCTGATTTTGGTCTCTGTTGAATTAAACAAGCTTGTGCACCCATTTTCAAATGACCATGAGATGAAAGTTGAGCATCAGAAATAGCAGATAATTTGTTTCCAACCTCAGATTGGAAATGTTTATCAGTCCTACAAAGGCTGAAATGCACGCTGCTTAGATGTACATGTAGATCCATATAAAAATGTGTTTTGCACAAATAAAAAACAAAATGTGTGTCACTAATATTTTTTATCATATTCAAATACCACTATATGTGAATGATAACAAACTCATAGCTAAACAGATTAAATAAAAAACAGACTAATTAATATGAAACATACTGATATGATTATTTGTTTCTAAAATATTTGTAAGACTGAATATATAACTTCACCTTAATTCGGACGTCCATTTAGGCTGCAGTAAGAATAGAAAGCAGTACTAACCCATCCTGTCTATTGTTTGGAAGGAGAAATTGGTCGTCATACAGCTCTGACCTGTGCAGTTAATACAGAGCATGAAAACTTTAAAAAAAAAAAAAAAAAAAGGAAAAGGAGAAAAAAAAAAGTTGCGTTTGAACTGGTCTGCTGAGCTCCAGTCCATGACCCAAAATGAGTGAATGGAATTCTTCCCAATGGAAGCCAGGTTCATTAACACATGTTGGTGCTCATGTGACAGCGGCTGCGTAAGCATAAACATATGGCTCTAAAACTGTACACTGCATGAACAGTCAGTAATGTAAGTGGTACTAAATTGTAAACCAAGCTTCAGCTCCTCAGTGTAAATTCTATCTCAAGTGATGTTTAAAAAAGTAAAGTCACAACACTTAGTCCAGAAAGTACAGAAATAAATATCACTGTCAAAAACTGTGGTTTGCTGGGAGATATTAATATATTTACTGGTGTATCTCAGATATGGAATCGGTTACTTGTGACTTTTATAAAATGATGAATAATCAATATTAATTATCTTTGTTAGCTGAGAGTGAGGAAGTGTGGGCTGAAAATGCACTGAACCAAAACTGTGTACATTTAAGATGATAACATAAAAATACATATATATATATAAATATATGTTCATGCCCAGAAGAGATCTGGCATTTTATTACTTTAAACTACGGATATAGAAAATAGTTTCATTTAGTTTTGCATTGTTCTTCTTCTTCTTTTTCTTTAATTGAGAATGATGCAATACTTTGCTCAGTAAGTAAAATAATGATGATGTACTAACACTGAGTTGTTTGTTCACATGTGCAGCAGTTAGATTTTTGTACACTTCACTTGGAATGTGAAATATTTTTATTTGGAGATGCATGTTTACATTGATAAATACAATCCCATGTGTTAGGGGCTAATTAGTAACTAATAAGGGTAATAAAAATGAAAATGGATAATTAAGTGTCAAGTGCAAGCAAAAGTGTGTTGATAACTGAGTTGTACATAATCAACTTCAGACTTTAGACAACTTGTCGCTGTTGTTTTCAGGCCCAGCACAGACTCATAAATGACGCGTCTCACTGGTGTTGTTTCATGTGACTGAGATATACATCAGAGGCTTAGCAAGACTTCAAAATAAAAACTACTAACACACAATACAATATGCATACACCTGATAAAGTATTTTACCCTTATTAAGACTTAAGAATTAAGATTGCAACACATGATTATTTAAATTTTCTATTCCTCTGTCAGTTACTGTTACAATTAATCAATTAATCAATTAATCGTTCAGGCTAAAACAAGTTGAAAAATGCTGAAACACTGTCAATCACATTTTCTAAGAGTCTGAGATGGCATCTTTACATAACTTGTTCTGTCCAACAAGCAGTCCTAAAGGCAACAATAGTCAATGTACAGTGATATAAAATGGATGAAAGCATCGGATCTTTACATTAGAAAAACTGCAATCAGTGAATGTTCCTCTATTGATATGTGACTTCGTGATTAAAATGGTTGATGATTAATTTTTCCTCTTCTCTTTTCTTCTAAATTAATTGACTAATCATTTCAACCCCGCCCTTAATATACTTATAACTCTGTCCAGATGATGTTTGAATATTAGTTTGCAGGTAAACAGAACCAAACATAAGAAACATCAGAGTGGCCTGTTGTTGACTCAGAGTTTGAAGTCTTGTCAAGTTCCATTAGATTTTAAATTAAACTCTCAACCAAGAACGTAATTAAGAATAATAAATGAATGAAAGACAAAGAATAAAGAGTGAAGGACTCCATTACTTTGTTTTCATTGTGTTGGCACTGAGCTGGAAAGGCAGTGTGACCCATGTTGTGTCCCAAGCCATGGGCTGAAGACATGCTGTGCTGTTGATTGCTCTCCACAGGCTTAATTGAAAGAAGGCTCCATATGGTAAGAAGCTATAAATTCTCCAGATCATTTTTTCTCTATTTCCTGGTTCTTTCTTTTTCTCTCTTTTTTTCTACCATCTATAAAAAGAGAACAATGGGCTTGCTGTCTTTGGTTTGGCTGCTAATGAATCCAATACTTCCCCCTCATGGCAAGGGCTGATTAGAAGAAGAAAAAACACATTTTGTCATAGTCTTTTGATGGAAAGCCTTATCTTTCCGTACGTGGAGTGCATGCATGCATGCTTGTGTGTGTGTGTGTGTGTGTGTAAAGTGTTGTGTCATAGCAGCACAGCAGTTATGGGGTGAATAGAGTGACCTGGGGGGTTGTTTCAAAGGCTGCCAAGGGCCCACCCTCTTCTCTGCTTTCCTCTTCTCTCCACCTCTCTTTTCTTCTCCTTCTCTGCTCTGCCCTGAACATACTGCCTTTTCAAATTACAAACACAATGACACACTTTTCTAATTGCTGTATGTGTAATTCACAGTAATAGCAACCATCTATGCTCATTGTTGTGGCCAGTAATGCACTGCTCAAGCAACCAAACAATCAGTTTCTTCCTGGGTGTCAAAAGTAGCTTGCAAAGTCTATAGTTTATTGTGACTGATGTGGTCACTAAAACATCATCTGTGGCCACAAATGCACCATCTGTTGCTGGCACACTAATGTCAATTACCATCGGTAATTCACAGTTATCATCTTCAGTTAGGGGTTAGTGGCTGCTTAAGCATCATACTTATCTTTGTTTTTCAAGGGGACCTTCAAAGTCCAGGTCACCAGGAGGAAATGGGTCCCCCTGGTGGAGAGGAAGCACAGCAGCACATAGTGATCGCGAAGTGGGAGAGGAAGAAGGAGGAGGAGGAGGAGGGGAAAAAGGGAGGGGTCTGCATGAGGTAATGGCTGCCAGATGTTTTGGTATTATCACAGGGAAAAATTGTATTCCAGCCGTAGTCATCTATCATGTTCGCCAGTCGACTGCATTTAGAGGCCGCCAGACAGACAGAAAGGAGACATGAAGGGAGATAAGTGTGAGTGTGGGGGTGTCTGTGATGTGTGTATGTGTGTGCTGGGAGGGGGGGGTTGTTGTTATAAACCTAGATATTGGTATGTGCTGTTGAATACTTTATGTAATGTCACACTGCTTTTGGAAATGTAAATCAGTTGTAGAAAACATGATGATGACTGACTTACCTTTTCTACTAATATAATGAGAATGTAATGTTCATTTATGTATCAGTAAAATGTGCACAGAGAACAACACAGTCTACTACACACTTTTTCTCTTTTATGGTTACGTGTAGACACTCACAGCACTTGGTTCAGGTTGGGGAAAAATCATTTGTTGGTTAGATTCATGGCAGTTGTTTTCCATGAATGGTCCAGGAACTTCCAATTTCAAGTTTCCTCTTTTTTAAAATGTCTTCTTTGTGGAAATCAAATTATTACAACATGCACAAAAATGTTACTTAAAGTAAAAAAAAAAAAAAAGAAAGAAAGAAAAGATTATAGCTAGCTGCCTAGAGTCAGTCAGTCTCATGATGTTAACAGTTACAGTCTATGCAGACCCATTACAGCTTTACTTGAGTCCAGGATGGTTAGCTAACCCTGGCTATCCAGTCTGAAGATAGCATCTACGCCTGGGATAGACGAGGAAAAGGATTTAGTATACTGATCTGAGCTCTCAGTTTGTGTTTGTGTTTGTGTTTGCTGAA
This sequence comes from Lates calcarifer, assembly GCF_001640805.2. Classification (NCBI taxonomy): domain Eukaryota; kingdom Metazoa; phylum Chordata; class Actinopteri; family Centropomidae; genus Lates; species Lates calcarifer. The sequence continues at coordinate 10,925,815 of NC_066837.1, read as the reverse complement.
AATCTATTAACTCTGGTTATGATGTGAGGCCGTAGAAGTCGACTGAACAGTGTGTGGGTAGGATGTTACTTTATTCAGTCTGTCACTGCTGGGTAGCTAACACCAGCTAATTTCAGTTTTTGCTCTGTCTGAGCTCAAAGTTAAAGCATTTACTGACAGTCCATGTAATGATTCCACCCTTGTAAATAGTTCATGCTTCTTGTTTAACTGCCTGTGACAATAGATAATTGTTTGGTAACTTGTTGTAACAGAGGATATCATTCAGATTTTTTTTTTAGCTGTAGACCATAGTTTATAATAGAAAATGAACATAGTCATAGTCACCCATTTGTAGTCATTAGCTTCATTGCTCCCTACAGCTGATTCAAGCTGTTTTCTCATGTAAACTCAGGACAGTGTTGTCCAGGTGTTGCCCTTTCACACATGTAGCACACAGCAAGAAATACCTCAGCTGGTTTAGGTGAGGGGTGGAGCCTGCAGGTAGAGTGTGCAGACCCTCTCGCTCGCTGTGAATGATCTGCTCTGTTCACACATCGACTCAATCGGACATCACACAGACATTATACTAAAGAGCCTGCAGGATAAAGTCTGTTTAATGTCCGATCCGACCGCTTCAGACATTTGTGTCAACACATACAGCTATACCTAGAAAAGTTCAGGTTTACAGCACACATGTGAAAGCAGCTCCAGAGAGATACAGATTCCTTAAACAGGAGCGTAGGATCGGCGTGGCCATTGGGAGAACAGGGACTGTTCCTGGTGAGCACAAATCTTTTTTTTTTTTAAAAAAAGAGAGAAAAGGAGAGCAAGAATGACAGATGTGTTTTGTCACGGTGAGCCCGGTGGAGCAGGCTGCATGGCCCACTGTGGTTCAGTGTGGAAGTCAGCTCCCTCCCCAGCTAACTAAGGCTATGTGACTCACTTTGCATGAACAACACAGAGAAGCTGTGGATCTGGCAGCAGGTGAGAGGAGGAGCTGAGCATCCAGCAGTGGGTTCAGGACCACAGCTCCCAGTGAGTCCAGTACAAACACCAGTCTGGCTTTACAGCAGAGGAAAGACCACAGGAGGCTTGTCTGAGTTTATTTAACAGGATAATGTTGCATCGTTTTCTGCTCTGGTTTCATCAGAACTTTTGAAGTAGTTAAAGTCTGTGTGATCAGCTCAGACTTTAAGAATTTTATTACACAGATTCAGTGAAGAAAAAAAGGCCCTGATCATTAAATGTATAAGTAAACATGTAGTCTTCTTCACAAACAACAGTAATATAATCATAACTATAACAGTGGTTGTATTTCATGTATAGTTTTAATTAACTTTGTTTACTACTTTACTGTGTGGCACATACTGTATATGATGGGTTTTGGTTTTGGTGGGTCAGTCTGAGTCAAAAGTCCTGGGCCAATTTTTATTCCCACTCCTCCTCTTGGTACGAGTGAGTGGGTATTTGTGTGTGTCTGTGTGTATCTGTGTGTTTGTGTCCGGTCACTGTGGGGTCATCTCTGTCTGACGCCAGCTCTCTCACTAATTATCTGCACTCTTGTCTTCACCCGAGGCCAGACTCAGGCCATTACATCTTGCGTTAGTCTTTGTCAGAACGAGAAAAATCCTCTCAAGCTCTTTTTTCCCCCCACCATCTCCCGTCAGCCATCAGCATACCGACTGGGATGACAGATAAGGCCTGATCGGTGGATGACTGACTGACAGCTCCATCAGATACCTCGGCGATGTTAAGACCGGGAAGCACGTCAATAACTGTTGCATGGGATCAGCTGAATGTGTACGAGTGTTTCAGCTATCTACACAACATTTGACTGCTATAAGTTATTCATTCATCACAAACCTAAAATAAATCAAAGTCTACCAGAGTTTTAATTCAGTCAGAATAGCCAAACTCATACTTAATCCATAAATCATGCTAAATACTCACCATCTGTTTGTCACTACAGTTGTCATGATCACTTAATGGTGGAAGACGTGTCGTTTAAAATGAATAACTGTTTTCCATTCATGAGTTATCAAATAATTTAATCAAAAAGACGCATTTTTCAATATTCCTGTGCAGTATAGTTATTAATATATTGTATATAATTGAGCAGTGCTCTGTGATAGAAACAATCTCACTCTCCAGAGGCAGGGATGAGGTTTGTACAAGAACAAATACTACCAGCACTGGGAAAATGTGGCAGGAAAAGTAAAGAAGTTCAGTTTGACCATTACGATTCTCCACATGACATTTTACATTTTTGAGGAGGTGCACATGAGCCACAGAGGGATGCCCAATATGCCACAGCAAAGGAACCACGAGAGTTTGCCATAGAGGCCTTTGCAGGACTGACAGGAATCGCAGCCTATTATTTTTAAAATAAATAGGACTCTAATGTTAATCATCAGATAAAATAGCAAAGACTGAGGATGGGATTCGCTCCATTGCGTTACATATTTCAGATACTTGGACGAAAGACTTTCCATGTGACTATCAACTGGCCACTTCACAGAACCTTTCACACCAGCCTCCCAGAGATTATTCAGATTATTCAAGTGGGATGTGAGAGTGTTTGGCAATATTTTCTTGTTGGTGTCGCAAATCACAGAGGTGTGTCACCACAGGAAGCTAATGCAGCGACAAATCCACCTGCTGTTCAAAGTAAAATTCAACATCACAAAATGAGAGCAACATCTGCTCAAGATTCCTGAGACATCTTGGATGTGTTGCAAATAGTTAAACACATCAGCTCAATCTCAAGGTTTAGCAAACTTCACTCTGCTCCTTCTTCCAGCGTGATGGGACAGAGAGATCACAAAGACATCCAGTACACCATTACAGAAATGATCTCTGCTGAAACTGATGACACTGCTGAACAGACCCTGGAAAAATATATTTAGGTGTTTTTGTATCATTGAAATAATAATAAAAAAAGATGTGAATTCAATGCTTTGTTTTATGACTTGATCTAGTTTTTTGTACTTTTCTTCATAATCATGTCATGACAACACCGCACACAAACAGGTTTCTTACACATCCTCACTTTAACCCAGTTCAATGTGAAAACAAAAATTCCATCACAACTATGATAAATACGGAAGTTCAAAGACGAACCAGGAACTGTCCACAAGAGCTGATGGAAGTTTCCCACACACAGTTTGGGTTGGGTAATAGTAACATCTGACCTTGTGGTTTCCTCATGCATTCTACTGTGAAGCTGTCTGACAGGAAAATACAAAAGAAAATACAGAATTTCCCTTTAAATGCCGTTTTATGTTTAGATATATTCCTGCCTACAAAGAAATTGACAACAGAAGTGTTTTAAACTGCCACACAGTCCACTGCAAACCTGAGGTCAGAGATGAAGATATTGTCTGTAGTTAAAGGCCCAATCTGTAGTTCAAGTTATTCATGTTTTCCAGTGGAGTTCAATGTGTGTGTGCTCCAGTAATAGTTGTAAACACAGAGGTGAAACCCTTCATTTGAAGTTATTATCAGCTGAGAAAACAATTATGAATGAATTTCATTTATGAATATAACTATAATTTAAATTTAAAGGGACAAAAAACAGAGAAAGAATAATATTTATACATGATTTATATTACACCAAAAATAAATTCTCTGTTCTTCCTTCAGTACAACACCTGATATCCTTTTAATATGCACTACTTATACGACTGTGATATATTTTGAGTGATTCTGTTTGAATGTGGAATCATTTCTCGTTAAGACGTGAAAGTAACATTTTTTCAAAACTTTAAAACTGATGCGTTTTACCTCTTAAAATGCTCACTGAAGCTACAGTGGATAACATCCATCCCTGTTATTTCTGAGTCACTCTGACACCCAGACGAACGTGAACAGGACTCAGTTTGACGGACTCAAAGGAAGATGGAGTTTGCATCGATTACCATGTCACCAGGTGGTGGTTTATTATATTCATGACACTGTTTACATCCCACAATAAGTATTATTCAGACCTCCCACCACATGTTTCCACACCACAACATGGACACGCCGTCAGCGCCGTGACGTCACTACATTTACAAATTCAAAGTTGGTAGGTAGAGAGAGAGAGAGAGAGAGAGAGAGAGAGAGAGAGAGCTTCACATACACCTTGTCGTTAATCAGAAGACAGCTTGTTGTCAGTCAGCGGGACGGCTGGTTTGGTCCTCGGCCACATTGCACATAGATATATTCCATTAAATAAGTCAGAGGGCACGCGTCAACACCCCGCGTGTAAGTGTGTGAGTGTTGGTGTTGGGGGGGGGGGGGGGGGTAGAACGAGAGCGAAGAGCCATCCCATCTATAAGTCGCACCTCTTTCCTTTGAGAGGTTTCAGCGAGGAGCGGATGCAGCGAGGGCGCGCGGACGAATGTTAACAGTGGATCCTATTGATTCACGAGGTCAAACGTTATAGATAATGTATTGGTTTAACCCCGCCGACCCCCGCCCAGCTGCTCTGTCTCTGACGCACAAATATGGTTCAAACCCACAGGCTTTATTTGAAATGAGCCTCCCACTGACACCAAATATGTTCGTTCTTATTGGGAAATGATGGCTCGGGTGACTGTAAATACGCGCGTGTGTTTTTGAGTTTTTAATTATTCTTAAAATCTTTCATTAAAAAAAAAAGTGATTTGTGATGTTTTTTTCCCGAGGTAAGATTTAAGGAGGAAACCAGGGCTCAATGTAAACCCTTACACAGCACCAAGCCACAGAAAGCGTCTTTGCTTATGAAAGGTGTGTGTGTGTGTGTGTGTGAAGCTGCAGCCTCGGTTCTATCAGGAGCTCCAGCCAATAAGCAAACAAACAGTTAAGTGTCACTGTTCTCGCGCCTCACCATCGCAAGGTGAACGGAGCTTAAACGCGTTTCTCTCCGCCGCTCTGTGGGAAGTGTCAGTGTCCAGAGAGATGATGATGATGATGTTGACGATGATGGCTGCCAGTGACAGTTCATCAGAGCGGGTCAGCAGCACTGTCCCCGTCCTTTCTGCGCGAGGGCCGAGCTGGATAAGGAGGATGAGGAGAGGAGGCGCTACTGTTTGAGTTCCAGAGCCCAGACATGTTGAGGCCACCCTGTCCGCCCTTTACTCTTCTTATCGCCCGCTGATGAGGAGGACAACGAGGAGGACGATGATGATGAAGTTGTCTTGGGGATCTCCACCTGCAGACACATGACAATAAAAATTACAACTGGGACACAGTGAATAACAATGAGTAAACAGAACAAATAAACAGCTTGTTCTGGGACCAAAGAAAAGAAAAGGCTGCTCCGGTCCAGTCCTGCCCAGATCAGAGCGTTGGATGTTTTCATGCAGCACGACGCGACACGGTGACAGAGCCTGGAGTGGTCAGCAGGCTGCAGCAGATTCATGTCTCACACAGGCTCTTCCCCTCCAGGCTCGGTTAATGCAACACAACACACAGCCTATACTGTTCACACACGACTGATATACACAGACACATGAGCTCCACGCCTTCAAATCTATATGGTCGCCTTCTGTAAAATATGTTAAATATTAAATGGAGTAAAGAGCAACTCAAACAGGAAACAGACCGTAATATTAAAAATAAATATGAAGCTGCAAACCACCTCAATACGTATTCATTTACTTGTTCACCTTGTTTATTATTATTATTATTATTATTATTATTATTATTACTGTTAGCATTATCATTAGCCTATTATTATTAATGTTTTTTCAGTCTGCATGTTTCCTTGTTCAGACTTGCGGTTTCCATCTGCCAGCAACCTGAAGTAGTATTTAACCTAATTAAAAATAAATATAACTTAGAATATGTTAGTATACGTTTTTTTTTCTACAGTTTTTATGTCGTTTTAAAAGGTTTTTACTTGTATAAACGTGCAGACAGAGAAGACCTGTTTCTTTTAAGGATGACGGACTAATGAATATTTGGATTATTGTCGTAATCCCTCTGCTTTACTGACAGTGAGTGTTTTATCCTGAAAAACATCAATAATAATAATAATAATAATAATAATAATAATAATAATAATAATACTCTACTTCCCGATTGAGGTGCTGTTGATGTGTGGACAGTGGTACAAGGCTTAAAACAGTTGTAGAAAAGGTCGTCGCTCGGCTTTATAAGCGGCGGTAACATCATGTTTTTTATAAATCTTGGTCCACTGAAATGAAAAACTGATTTATAACGCGGAAAGTTCTTGTCTGGACAATGTGCGAGGCATCCGGTGAAAACCATGAATTGAGGAGGTCTGTTTGGTGACAGTGAAACCAACCTGCTTTATTCCAACAACGTTGGATGCAGTCATCCATATTCAGTCGGTTTATTCACGCTGAAAGACGGGATCTCCAGGATTTACACCTGTCCCGACCCATAATTCTCCTCTTTCTTCAAACTTCATAAAAATGGGACGAGGTAGTGTCGCCTCGCTCTCAGCGAACAGCGAGGCGGTGAACCAGTCTGCAGCTCGGTAAACACACTAATCCAGCAGCACAACAAAACGGCCTGCGCTATACACTGCGACTCTGAGGTCGTGGCGTTTGAGTTTGTTCATTTTTTAAATTTTATTTTACAGAGGGAGGTTTAACTTATGAAACACACGTAGTCTTATAAAAAACACAGAGGCCCAGCAGGCCGCCGTAAGGCCGGCTCAACATTTCAGCACTTTGCTCAGGATATTTAGTTACAGTGGCTGCTCTTACCTCTGCGATACATTTAAATACGTTAGGCCACTACTTAGGTTTTGTGACTGTGACTTTCTGACTGTGACTGAAAGTAGAAGCTTTAATAGTTTATTGTCATTAGGCTGCAAATTCAACCTCTGACTCTGTTATTAGCAGCAGATATTATATTACTCAACAAAAACAAAGCAGAAGGCAGGAGTTTAGTAAAGGAGAGCTGAGCAGCTCTACACGTTGGTACTCCTCCAGAAATGAGCTGGTAGGCTGCTAATAAAAGATCAGACAGTCTGCTTTCAAGTGTCTGATCTTTGATCCAGGAACTCTCTGCGCAGAGAAAAAGAAAAAAACGGGTCAAGTATAACCCCCAAAAATCCAACTGACAATTTCAGCATCTCAGTCCAGGTTCATAAAGCCATTAGGTCCAATATAATGCGAGTGTTGGCCGCAGAAAGCGTCTGTAATTACAGCAAAAATAATACACAAACTACACAACAGATACAGCCCCCCCCCCCTTTTTTTTTTTTTTACTGTGTTTACTGTTTTCTTTTACTTTTAGTGCGTTGGCGCCACCGGCCACCGGCTCTGCTCTCAGAACAAAACACAACAACAACAACAACAACAATAATAATAATAATAATAATAATAACACATGCCTGTCTATGTAAGGAAATATTTAACACGACTTTCTGTTATTACTCCAGACACGTCACCGTTATGAATTAAAAGCAGATTATAAAGTCGTTAGAACAGCTCATTTTCTCCATGTTGATAAACATCTCAAATGTTCATCTAATTGAATAAGTCGCAGACAGTTTTGCAGCTCCGCACTGTAACTTTCTGAGACGATAAAAATAGGAATCAGGTCCGGCCGCTCACACCGAGCCTCACCGTACAGATGCTGCCTCATCACTTTACCTAAAGCCTTAGGAAATACTTTAACAAGCTAAGAGCCAGTAGATCTTTGATGAACAGTGGTATGACGTGTGTATCAGCCTAGCAGGGCTTTTGTCAGTGTTTTATTATTTGCGCACAATTAACTGAAGGATTTTAGCAGCAGGCACGTGACATCAGTTTCCAGTCCCACTCATTTGTCAAGGCTGAGGTCCAGACGCGGTTGCTCTGCAGGCTGCACATCGCATTATGTCTCCTACAAAACCTATTTACTGTTGCAGTTTAGTGCTGTACAAAAGTCATTTCTAGGAGACAGAGTCGCACTGAGAGTAAAAACCACAGTCTCGGTCCAGTCAGTCACAGCGCTGGCCCTGTGAAATGAAAGCTCTCTGATTCCCGCATATTTAACCCCATATAGCACCAACGTGTCATCAAGCAGGACACAGAAACTGCAACAAAAATACTTCTTTCTCTAAGAAGTGAACACTGCTGGGACATGCAGGTCTGTCACCACAGGCCATGAGGAGAGTCAGATAATGATCTAAATTTACACTTATAATCAGTTTGTGCAGCACTGTGATCAAATAATTGAGTTAAAGATGAAATGAAAAATCATGCACATGTAATAAAACAAATCTGGATTTAAAGGGAAGCAGCCTCAAATATGTCAAACTGATCAAAATACATCTGTCCAGGGGTAAAATCCAACAGCATCCAGTTCCTGCCTCTGTGAGGTCAGTTAAACGCAAAGGGGATCAATGGATTGTTCCACTATAGCACAACAAACCAAAGAAATCCACATCAAACCAGCCTGAATTAAACCATGACTGCAATCAGTGAGAAAGAATCCACAGCGCTGTGGATGGAGAAAAAAAAATCTTATGAAAATCTCTACCTTAATTCTGCTGTGGACACAGAGGCCCTGAAGTGACTGAGTTTAAAAACCTCAAGTAGGACCAATCTCTTAAATACTTTAAAGTCACTTATGGGTTAACCACTTCATCATTAATGTAAGAGCATTCTGAGGAGCATGAGCAACATTAAGTGCTTACCTAAGCTTAGTTCCTTACTTCCCTGATGCATGTTTCATCTTGTAAAATGTTTTTTTTTTCTTCTTGTTTTTGGGTTGTGTGTTTTATTTTTTCTCCACATACATTTTGTACTCAACTGTCTCTCAGTTGCAGCAGGAGACTACGTAATTGAATTTGTGACTGGAGTTTTATTAAAAATTTGCCATGAGTTATTAACGGGGTGACATCCTCCTATTTAGTGACTGCAGTTTGAAATGTGAGGAAAAATGCTTTCTGGCTCCCATTATGCACTACACTTCCTATAGGCAGCAGGTTAGACAGCAGACAGGAAATAATTATTCTGTTCCGTTCTCTTCCAGCCTATCCTGACCCGCTCTGTATTGTTTGTTTCTACTTATAATTTCCTCGCTGGACTAAAGCTCGGTGTTAGCTGTGAATAAGGTAAGATGTGGTGATGATGTAGCCATTTATCCATCACATAAACATGTGTAAAGAAAAGCAGGAGGCTAGTTTTGACAGAGTCCACAGAATGCATGCATGATGCTGAGCTCTGTTAGTAAACACAAAGGCCGTAAATAATGACCTTTAGTCAGTGATCACAGAGCTGACATGCAACTCAAATATAGATAAAACTGAAGTAATGTCATACAAGAGCATGTGTAGATTTATGTCAGTGTGTGTGAATCAGCTGAACTCCTGTGAATGCAAAAGGCGAGTAAAGACAGTTGAAATGGCTTTAAATCTCCTCGATGTGCCAAACATTAAATTCTTGGCAACTGCAGGACCTTGTAAACCTGTAGCCATGGGATGCAGCAGCAGAGGCAGAGCTGAGGCCAAAACTATGTGAAGAATATCGCAGGCTGTGAGGAAGAAGCAGTCAGAAAGTGTTGGTAGGAATAATAGTGCTGGGTCTGTATGACTGAACCTGACTCTCCTGGCTCCAGGGTGGCTGAGGGCCTTGCATTAGACTCTTTATACGGTTCAACTGTATGGGGAAGAAAGGAAGTAGTTTCCCTTTACTGATCTATAGTTGAAGGAGTCAGTGGCTAGACACTGACATTTTCTATTTTTCTGTCCTCTCTCTTTAGCATGCTCCAGCCACGTGCATCATGGGATTTGTAAAATAAACGGAGCTATGAGGCTGACCCTATCCCTCCATTAAAGGTAGACTGTGTGTGCTGTGTGTGTGTGTGTAATTCCTTCCCAGGAAAAGCCTGTGTTGTTTACGTCTTTTCTCTCCTGTGCAGTCTTTCTGAGCTCTCCAGCCTCCTTACTCAGTTCAGCACGGTATGGAAAGGAACGGAATGGTCTTTAACCGTCGACGGTCTCTAAGGACTGATGCAGGTAGACTACTGGTATATAATTTATTACCATTCTAAAACAACCATGTGTAAATAAAAAAAAAACCGTCTCTTTGCAGTGCTGTGTGTTATGAATCACATCGTCTTGCTGCTTTGTTTTGTAAAATGGCCTGAACTGAGGGCTGCGTGTTTTCGGGCCTGTCTGTTCTCTCACTAAATAAGACGCTACAGCCAATCAGCGAAGTATTACTTTATTACTTTTATGTTAATTAGCGAATCTCGGTTAAATTAGAAAATTCTATTAATTATGCCTTGTTTTCCTGATGCAGAAAATATTTACAGATTCACAGAGAGGAAAGAAATGTGGCGGTAACGTCACAAACGTAAAGGCGATGACCCTTTGAAAGCAGCCGTGTCGGATCCGCCAGAAATTCACATAAAATAACCAAAGCAGAATTATATATTTTTTTACATGTTTACATTTTTTTAAAAACAATTTGTCCCCATTGCTCTCTACAGAGGAAAAATATATAACTTTATATGCACAAAAGAGCAAAAGTAGGATTTGAATTAGATTCTAATTAAAGTTGCATTTAATGAATTTTCCACCTGAAACTGATCACATGCATTAAAAAACTCATATTTTCTATTCTTTATATTCTAATAGTAGACGCCATGTTCGTCTGATATTACACCACAATGTGTTTTTTCCTAAGTGTCTAATAGAGAAGCATACTGGCTGATTTTATCCTTGGGTCAATAAACAAAATAAAAATGAGTCGTGTTTTTTTTGGATTAGCCCGCTGATGTATTTCCTCCCTGAGTGGAGCTGAAGGAGAGAAGATGTTTACAGGATGATCAGCTGTGATCTTCAGTCCTTCATGTCAGCTATAGATTAAACCACTGTTCTTTTATTGTTGGCTTTATGCAGCAGGCCACAGGGAAAAATATTGTTGGTAATGTCAGCTTTCACTTATTTTTTAGACTATAGGAGGAACTGTAATATTATATTGACTTGTTTACTCTCGCTTATTATAAAAGCTGTTTCAGGACAAATTTAAGTGCCTGTGTCATTGTGTTATTTGACGTGCTCTTACCGCCTCTCTCTTCCTCCGCTCCTCCCGAGCCTCCGTCTTTTTCAACTCGGCCTTGAAAGCCTGTGTGTCCCCTTGCTGTCCGTCCTTGTCCAGGATGTCCATCAGGTAGGAGATGTAGCTGGTGGCCAGCCGCAGCGTCTTGATCTTGGACAGCTTTGTGTCGGCCGGGACGTTGGGGATACACTCCCTCAGCTCCGCAAAGGCCGAGTTAATACTCTGGGTCCGCCGCCTCTCCTTCCGGTTGGCCGTGGGTCTCCGCTTCACGGTCCGAGGATGTGTGTGATGGTGGTGGTGCATACCGACCGTAGCTCCGTTCACAGAGATCGTGCCGGCCCCCGGAACCAAGCCTCCGGGCCCGTAGTGGTGGTGATGGTGATGGTGGGGGTCCAGGCCGCCGGTGGACCCGCCGCCGCTGTTGCCATGGTACTCAGGGCTGTAACCGGGTGCGAGGCTATACTCAGTGGGGGACATATCCGCGTGGCTTATCAGCCAGCTCGTAAAGTAAGGAGGAGCCCCGGTGTCCTCGTGACACCGACCGGCAGTCGCAGCATGCAAGGAGTAGTGATGGCTGTCGTGGTGGTGCATGACCGGGTGGTGAGGGAAGCCCGAGACAAGACTCATGGTGACACACACAGACACGCACTCACACACACACACACGCTCTCTCGCTCGCGCGCGCACACACGCACACACACACACACGCACAGACAGACAGGTCCTTCTCTGATGCTGCAGCTGTAGGCTCGCCTTCGCCGTTTAACTGTTGTCCAGAGCAGATGTGTGCATCTTGAGTAATCTCCCCCAGCGGTTTCCGACAGAAACAGCTGGAATACGGAGCGTCACGGCCCCTGCAGCAGTAAACCGGGCCAGTCCTGTCAACAGTGGCCCTGTAGGCCGCTCAGCTCTGTTCAAGCAGCTCCTCCTCCTCTACGACATTGTTCCTCTCCCTCTCGTTATAAAGTCACAGCAGCGCTTCTTACTCCCTCTCCTCTTAGAAAGTCACAGTGCGTTTCCCTCCGTCATGTTCTCTGCACTTCATCCTGCCTCTCTCTGTCAGTCAGTTAGCAGCTGCCAGCCTCAGAGCCGTTTGGCAAGGCAGGATCAGTCTGGGTAAGCACTGGGTCACTAGGCTACTGGCTAGTTGATACTGAGCTATTGTAAAGCCAGCTTGTCTGTATGAGAGAGAGAGGGAGAGAGAGAGAGAAGGGGAGAGGGAGCCTGATTTACTACGTCATCTTTACTACCGGGGAGGAGAAACTGACCTCACAGCCTCCATCAGCCAATGGCGAACCTCCAGCCCCTCTGGCCCCGACTGCAGGGTCTGTTTGCTTGTCTTTAATGTCAATGGGCCTGCTAAATAGACCTGCTGGAGCATACGAGCATGCGCGCGCACACACACACACACACAAGCCGCGCGTGTGCCTATGTACAGCAACCATCACAAGGCCAAGAATAAAGTGAGATGATCCTGTTCTTGTTTCTAGCAGTGGGAGTTAGATGTTCAAAAGTACCAGAATATGGCGGTTATAACTTTATTTTATTATTATTTACTTTATTTATTTTTATTTATTTGTGTATCTCAAACGTATTTAACCAAACACAGGCACCTGGATGAAAAGCCGCTCTGCTTTCCTGTTTTAATAAGGAACATACTGATATCAGGCAGATATGAAGTGTGTATCTGAAGAGGCCAGAATACACAGGTGGTGTTTGGTAATAGTTTCATCATTACAGCAACTGGTGTTTGTTGTAATGTTCATCCATATATGTTCTCCACATTGATTAAGTAGCAGATACTATCTGTTGAAGCCATGTTAACTATGCAATTTAACATAAAGGCCTGGCAAACAGAACCAGAGGCTCAGTGTGAAAAACATAAACCATCACAGAGAGAGAGACAGAGAAAGAGCGAGAGGTCAAATGTCAACTTACACAATGTCACCCAGAGCTGTGGTTGTCATGATGTGGAGAATAATACGGTGGTGATGAGTCCAGTGGAGCAGGCTGCGCGGCCCTCTGTGGTTCTGTGTGAAAGTCGTCTCCCTCCCCAACTAACTAAAGTCGGTTCGGTCCCGCGGCTCCGCCCACCCCCGTTCACGTTTATGTGTTCGTATCTGCAGCATGTAAACACCGAGGCAGCCCGCGGTGGACTGTGGCTCACTCGCTTTACATGAATATGAAAGTTTAAACAAAGCCAATGTGAAATCCAGAAAAATCCAGAGAAGCTGTGGATCTGGCAGCGGTGAGAGGAGGAGCTGAGCACCACAGTGGGTTCAGGACCACAGCTCCCAGTGAGTCCAGTACAAACACCAGTCTGGCTTTACAGCAGAGGAAAGACCACAGGAGGCTTGTCTGAGTTTATTTAACAGGATAATGTTGCATCGTTTTCTGCTCTGGCTTCATCAGAACTTTTGAAGTAGTTAAAGTCTGTGTGATCAGCTCAGAGATACAATGAAGGAAGAAAATACACTAAAATCTAAATATGTCTGGCGCTGTATTTACTGTCCAGTTTCAATTCTAATCTCACACTCTCTATAGCCTGCTACTACTACTCAGTTATACAGTTTTTTAAACTGGAGCTGCTTCATTGTTGTTGTGGACTGTTATGAAAAGTGAGTTTTTCTTCACAAAATGCGGGAATAAAATCACATAGAATCTGTGAATGAATTGTTAAAATAACTATTAGACTTTAGAATATTTCACATTTATATAGACAGAATGAATGTGTCGCAATCTATATTTCATGTGCAGTTCTACGAATTAATTTAACCCCTGTTTACTACGTGATCGTTAAGTGTGCCACGGTGCTGGTGGGTCAGTGTAAATGTCAAAATTCCCGGGATGATTTTTATTTCCTCTCTGCCCCTGCTGGTGTCTGTTTCTGATAGGTGGGACTGTGTGTTCTCAGCTTGACTTATCTCTGGGTAACAGAGCTGATCAAGTAACCACTGATCCACATATTTCAAGTCGACATGATGTCAAATAGTCAGACCGTGAGAGCCACAGAGACAGACGCGAGCCAGCCAAGACACGTGCAATGGACGTCAGTTTTCTGGACTTAAATCAAGATTATTTATTTATTTGCTGAAAAATGTCAGGTGATTTTTAGCGTCGCGCACAAACAGAGATAAACAGCAAATATTATAACAGAAAATACTGCAACCGCAGGTTAGTCACAGATGGCGCTAGTTGCAAATTTCGTCAGAAATGTCAAAGGAATATTAACTTCATTTTTGTTGGTATGAAAATGAAAAAGTTACAGTGGTTTATTTTATTGCAAATATTTATTTGTGATTTTTCATATGCTGGCAGATGTAATCCTATTATTTTATAGGCTATTTTATATATACATAAATCTATGTAATTATGCGTAATTTAATTGTTACCAACTGCCAAATCTCTGATTGTTAAAGAGATATAATTACAGCAAATTATGTTGTAAAATATTTTTAAGTCAATAACTAAACATGAATTCATGAGATGATTTACAACTCAGGAACAGCTGTATAGTGTAATGCATTTGAACTGATCTTTGTAGTCCTTCTTAAATCATTTATTGTTGCTTCCATAGGACAAACTTTCCAAAGATGTAAACTGTAAGATTATTTTTATTTCTGAAAAGCGAAAAAATAATAAATAAATAAAAATTAAAAAATCCTGACGGAGGCGATAGAGCAGGGCTACCCATGATAACAATAAAATGCATAAAATACCAATTATTCTCGTGACCTTCCGTGTGTCCAAATACTAAATAATAATAATAATAATAATAATAATAATTTGTTATTGGCATTAACCATTGAGAAATGTGAAATTCAGTTGTTTGGTGGCAGGCGTTTCAGCTTTAAGTTTATTTATCAGAAACCCTGAGGTCTGAGCTCATGTAAATGGAATCTGGCTAAATGTCAGGGTCCGGTTCCGAGCTGACAGTGTGACCGACCCCCGACCACTTCCCATGGCTTCCTCTACACGAAAAGTCCGCGGTTTATGACCGTTCAGACCACAGTTCAAAACCAGCGACGTTGTTTTGTTCCCATGTGAACGGCCGAGGCTTTTTGCGCTCTCTGTCACGTTCAATGGATTCAACCAAACGTGGTGTTTTTTTACTCGAATATGAATTAATATATCAAACTACTATCTGATATATTCATTCAACAAAAACGCGCAGTGTGCAGTTAAAACAGCTTGAGAGAGAGAGAGAGAGAGGTCAAATAACGGCTTACAAAATTTCACTCAGGTCTGTGGTTGTTGTCATGATGTGGGAAATTAAAAAAATAAATGAGTAAAGCCATGGCTCCTCTTAATAAAGCTCTCTGGTTGTAGGAATAATTAAATCCAGGGCTTCCCTAATTATTTCATTCACTGGAATACAAATGTAACAGTCACAGGGAGATTGGGTGGAGCAGCTTTGCTGATAAATATTCCAAGATAAGGAATGACAGAACTAGTATTCTTGACAAAAATTCAGTCTGGGGGGAAAACAGTCATCACTGTGTGTGTACCTGGAATTTTGCTGCACCTCTGCTGACCTTTTAGAGGCCACTCAAGACCATTCACAGACCTCTGAAAGCTCATTCAAGGACCCTGATGGAGATACATTCAGGATCCCTGGAACTGGAAAACCCAGAGGAGCTCCTGAACTAACCACCTCAACCACTGGAGTGACTTTATGCTCTCTATTTTTGCTTGCATCATACTGAGCCTTCTCACTTTGTCAGTTATTGGCTCCACAGCCATTTATTTATTTGGACCCAGGGAGGAGGTAATGCATTTGGCTGTTGGGTTTGGATTTAGAACAGTTGCTGTTGTTTAGCTTCTGTAAATGTAAATCTGAAGCAAGGCCATGAACACAAGAGGCGTCTTTCCCATAGTGAAAAAAAAGGGAGTCTGCAGCCCAGACAGTGGAAGGGGAGTGTTGTATTGGTCCAGAGAAGGATTTCCCATTCTGGTGTCAACCCCCACTTTTGACCTCTAAAAATGTCAGCAATAGATATAAAGCCCTGGACAGAGGGAGATTTAGACCTGAGGACAGACCAGCACAAGTCTGAATGACGCACATGCACATTTAGAAGAGCAACAGCCACAAACACACAATTCTTTGCTTAGAGTTGTGGACAGTAAGTAAGCTTGGTTGATGTGTGATTTGATAGTGGAGTGCAGATGGTTACTGGTCACAGACAGGTTGTGGACACACTGAATATACAGTGCTAGGCAGTAGTTAGACAGCGGCGAGGCAGGGACCTTATGTTGCAAGCTACAATTTCCATGAAATAATGGAAATCTGGAAAAGATATCGACAACTCTGTGGACTGCAATGTCCAGTAACACTGGTCAGTTTTCCTCAGGGTGGACAATATTGGACTTTAATGCTGACTTACTACAGTAGATTCTTCTTTTTCTGCTGTTCTAGAGAAAATGAAATGTGTTTTTGGCAGAGCACATGCAGTGATAAGTGAGAAACAACTGCAAACAGACAGATATTTTCAGCTTATATGGTTGTCATGGTGACATGTTGGCAAACAACTGCATATTTCTACGCGATATCACTGGATGGTGTAAATTTTGTTTGTCGTTTAAAATGCATAGAGTATTTTAAACTTTTTACATGACATTTAATGCTAAGAAACCAAGACAATACTCAAGGAATACTAAAGGAAAATTATTATATGTAAAACAGGTGACAGGTACAATTTCACAATAAAGACGATGCTTCACAAAAAGCCAAATAGATCTCCACTACGTGAGCTGAGACGAGGATTTGGATGCAGAGTAGGAGTCCGCAGCACTGAGACCATGCTATGTACTCCTTAATGAGTCTGGAAAAGTTAAATTGGAAAGGAAACATTTGAATATGTGTGCCGTAGTCTTTCAGAAAAACACATGTAGTAGGCTTCCCTTTGGTGTATGGAAAACACAAACCCGACAACAGATGCTTTGGGAACTTGACAACAATACTTCAAATTCACAAATGTAAATGCTGCTGAATAAGATTGGTTGGTTGATGGTTTAAGAATAAATTACCAATGTCTGGAACATATGTTTATTGTAACTGGTATTAGTGGTGATAACAAAAACTGTACATTTTACCAAGGTTAGAAAGGTTAGCTACAGGTTATAGTTAAAGGCTATGACTGGTAGTTGCAGCCTAAACATGATTGTAACTAATGTTTTCAGGCTCTAATTGGTTATAAATGATTATGTAAATATACATATTTATATAAATGATGGTTAGAGATTATAAAAGGTTTTGAGTGTTGGTTGTATTTCTCCTGAGTTGTGTGGGAGACAGACCTGAAGAAAGAATGGGGGGGTTGTAGAATGTGTGGAGGAATTCTCTGTGAGGAAGGCATATGATTTATATTTGTTTAAGTGTTGAATGGGGGCTGCATTCTGTGTGTGTGTGTGTGTGTATGTGTGTGTGTGTGTGCACGACTATGTGTGTGTGTATGTGTGTCAGCCTGCTCTAT
Source organism: Lates calcarifer (assembly GCF_001640805.2). Lineage (NCBI taxonomy): Eukaryota > Metazoa > Chordata > Actinopteri > Centropomidae > Lates > Lates calcarifer. Next base: position 10,908,372 of record NC_066837.1, on the reverse strand, counting down.
GTAATCCATCTATGTGAATGGGAGCTGTTGCAGTAATTTAGATCAGTTTGTGTCTCCTGATAATGATACATAATTAGACTGTAGGTCAGTCGGTCAGGCTCCTGATCTCTCCCCTTTTCTCTTCTCCCTCCCTCTCTCCCTCTCGCTCTCTCGCTCTCTCTCTCTTTCTTGGACTCTAACACACACACACACACACACAAACCTCTCTCCCCATGTGCCCTCTCTTCTGATCTCCGCCATTCCTCCTCTGTATAAATAAACCTGACAGAGTAGCAGGGCCATACGTGTGTGTGTGTGTGTGTGTGTGTGTGTGTGTGTGTGTGTGTGTGTGTGTGTGTGTGCATGTGAAAGAGAGAGAGAGAGAGGCAGAGAGAGAGAGAGAGAGAAAGTAAAGCTATGTGTGTGTGTGTGTGTGTGTGTGTGTCAGGCTGTGTGATGACGTGCAGGTACATTCCAAAGCAGCGGAAGTTTCTTTTCAGAGTGAAGTGCTGTTGTTGCTGCCTGGACTCAATTACAACTATAGTGCAACCCTATACAGTCATCATGTGCTGAGCTCAACTGACTTTATGGGTTGCAAACATCACATCCTGGTGCACTTTCAATTATAACCATGAATGGTATATAAAATAATGGTAAAACATGATGTTGATCATCATGGGATGACCTGCCACCAGTGTGAAAACAAACATTTCAAAAACATTTCTTTCCCCCTGAAAAATCTGTGTTCTTGTTCAGCACATATATACTTATGTACAATACAGAGTGACAAAGGAAGTCAATTCTACAAATGAAGAAAACAGAAAGTTTAAAACATATTTAGCAGCTGACACATTTATTACAACAATACAAAAGTGTTGGTCAGAGTGAACAACACACGACTGACTGTAATTGCTAAAGCGATCTGTGTCCTGTGGAAAGATCATGAGGATCATTAACATCAAAAAGATTTATTGCCCTGGGAGCGTGAGCGTGCTCAGTGCATTTCATATTCTGCATGAAGCTGACCTTTTTCTTAAGGGTGGTACTGACTCATGTTGTTTATCTGTGGAGACTCTGCCCATGTGGTTTTATGATATGATGGGGAATAGAAAAATCAAGAGTCATCCCATGGGGGACTGGGAATGTCCATGCCAAAGTGAATATGAATCTATATTATTGTAACTGACGGGCTCATACCTGTGACCAAAATACTGAATGGATGGACCAATATCACAGTCCAAAGGCACCACAAATAAAACTGCCACTGAGTTATTTAAACATATTATGGATGCTCTGTCTGACAATACTATGTCACTCTGAAAGATTAATCATCATGCAGCGATCTCATTTGCTTGTTTATGAGTGTAAAGATGATATAATGTTTTTTTAATCACAAATGACTTGAGAGAGGTGGAAATGTATTAATTGAAACAATAAAAAATTATAGCCATGTCAGAATGCAAACAACAGATGTATGAGTAGCCTTTGAAACAGTGCTTCAGTTGAGGGTTATAAATACTGGCTGCTAACCAAAGTAGAAGTAAATCCAGGGCAGTTTCATTGAGGCAAAGGACAGATCTATGATAATCTGCAGAACAATGCATAAAGATGAACTACTGTACAGTGTTATCTGATGATCAAATTATTATATTTATACAATTGTGTAATGCTATAATTATATATGTGGGTCACTTCAGATTACATGGTTATTTTGTAACTGCAGTGTGTTATGTTGTGATCATTTTATTTACAGTACAGTGTCTCTGTACTAACGACAAGTGGTGTAAGTTTGTACAGCAGCAAATACAGAAGCAAACATATCTCATTGTAATAGTGTTGTCTGTCACAGAATCCATCTTACAGAGGTCTTACAAAGGTCTAACTGATCTTAGGGTCAGATTACACAGACAAAATACTTGAGTATTTTGGTTCATTTCATATTCGAATTTCTGATGAAACCAGCACAGAAAATAGAGCTAAAGTCACCGTGGTAACTAAACTACCTTTATCCCTGTTGTCTAAAACCTGGAATGGTAATTGGACTGCATTTATATAGTGCTTTTCTACAGCCACATACACATACTCATACTACACACTGATGAGGTCAGGTAATTTGGGGTTCAGTATTTTGCCTAAGAACACTTGGAGTTAGACATGTGGATTGGAGGACCCAGGCATTGAGCTACTGACTCTAGAAACTAGTGGACAACCTGCTGTACCTCCTGAGCCCAGCTGCCTCATGGTGTTTACACTGGGCTCAGTGAGCTGTGGTCCTGGTCCTCCTGTCTTTGCTTTGGTCTGCAGTGATATGGCTGCTGCCAGCTGCAGCTCTAAGTGCAGCAACTACCTTTGTTTCATACAAACCCCAGTCTTCCCAATTCCATGCAATAGCAACAATTCAAACTATGAGAATTAAGTTAGTATGTACCAAATGTATCACAGGTGTTTTTGTCAGTGATTGCAGACCCTTGCAGTAGTGCACTGTGAATTATTCTTCTCTTTTTTTTGGATGGTTATTCCCACGTCAGTGCAGGCTCACATTTCTACCAGAAAAGTGACCTGAACTGCTTTTTTCCCCAGGTCCTCTCCATATGGTCATCACCATCCCTCCTAGAGACCAAAGGGACAGTTAATCTGACGGATTAGTGCCTTTGTAAAACCAAGAGCCCAGACTGAAATGTGGAGAAGGACCCTGGATGAAACCTGAGAGATATGAAAGGGGAGAAGGGACACTCACACCCTGTGAGAAAACAATACATTTATACACCTACACATGTATCACACTGTTTCACACGGTGAAAACACACACTTCACACAGTTTTGTTTCGTAAGTGGCTCAACAGGCCTTAGAAGCTAAACACTGGCTCAATGGGTTGACAAGGATCAGTTGTATGTCTGTTAGCTATGTCTCAGGGGATGGTAGGGCATAATCTTTTGAAAAAATGTCAACTGTCCAGATTTTTTATTCTTAATCACATCACAGTAGAATAACTTTATTAATTAACTGTGAACCCTCCTTTGTTGTTCAAAAGGATTTTAAAGGATCGGTTTCTGGAAATGGCCATTTGCCATCAAAGCCAGTCAGATGAGACAATGAATATCAACCTGAGATTAAAAAGTGTGTACCAAAAATGAAGTACATGGTGAATGCAGTGGGACCTGGAAATATGTGGGACTTCCCACCTCAATCCCAAACTCTTTTGACTTACTTGCCATTGTTCATATGAAGTCTTTGTTTTAGGAGATTTTTTTCAGGGGGAATTCCTTTTTAGCCCCACAGAGCTGAAGTGTCAGTGTGTTCAGGCTGATGGGTTGCTGATTTTCTGTAGTGACATTTTGATTAACTGAAACCTGGTTGAATTGTAAGAGACCAGGGATCAGAGAATTCTTAAACTATAATATTTATTATTATTATTATTGCTGTTGTTGTTTGAAATAGACGTGTGGCACTAGGGCAAAGTTGTGTATTCAGACAATCAAAGTTTCTAAGTTAAATTGCTTCCATCTTGATCCAGTTGCAAAAATCTAATTAAAATATGATGCAGACAATATAGTAACTGGAAACAAATGGGAGCTGACCAGTACAACCGTTGGTCACTGGAAACCCTAACCCATTCACACAATAGTCAGTCATGGAGTTTTACAAGGCTCTATGCTAGGACCAATTCTTTTTGTCTTATACGTGCTTAGGCTACAGATGATGCCCAGCTGTATTTATCTATGAAGCCAGATGAAGTTAATCAGGTAGTCAAACTTCAGGTGTCTCTTAACGACATAAAGGCCTGGATGACCTGTAATTTTTTACTTTTAAATTCAGGTATCTCTGACTCCAGAACTGCAAGACCCCAGATCTGCCACTACTACCACTACTACGCAACATTTATCATCATTATGAATTTTATTATCAGTATTATCTGATGCTGATGTCATTATAATTATTTGGTGCCTATAATCATAAAGTACTTTGAGATAATGGAAATTATAATTTGGAATGTCACATTGAAATGTCCTTTAAATAATCAGTACCTGTACTTAGCTGTTGTTACAAAGTGTAAATCTTTTTGTGTTAAGCAGTGGGAAGCACTGTTTCAAAATGGACTCCAGACTTCATAATGGGGCACCTATGGTGAAAGCACTTGCTCACCACCAAGGGGCGAGACCTCGGTCCAATCACCTGAGCAATGATTTGGCACAGAGAAGCTGATACACGGAAAGCAGAACCTTTCCATTACAGCACAAGCTGCCGAGTTACTAACTGAGGATACTCTCATGGTGCTCAAACATTTGATTGCAGGTCACTGACCTTTGCTGCCTGGGATGTTTGAATCAAGCTTGAGATGATTCCAGTTATTCCATTTATTATTATTCCTATAGTGGAATACCACCGGGGTTTCCTAACAATAACAGTCATACAGAAACACTGAAATCACCACAGCTAGAAAACAGCTGTCATTAAGAAAAACCTCAACAACATCATGATTAATGGATCACATCAGCTGTGTGTGTAGGTAATTAGGTGCTCATTACGAAGTAGTCCAAACTAAGCTCTGAGTTTCCATAAGCTGGTCTGTTCCCTCCTATTACCGAGTTTAAGAACACACACAGACACACAGACACACACACACACACACTTTTTTCTACATTTACCTAAAAACAACATATCAGTCATGCAGCTAGTCATGTGCACACCTGAATGGATTTAAGTTTGTTTGATCATTACAAGGCATGCCATCCACATCGTTACTGAGCTTACACAGGGTATGAAACTAGCCTAGTGCTACCATCACTGGGTCAGTGTTCATGCAAATAAACTTCTAAAGCCCTTTTCCTGATGCAGGAAAATGTGTTTCTTTTGTGCATCATTTGTCATAAATCACTTCACTGCCAAAATCTGGGACTAATCCAATCACTACACGTACATGTAAACAGTGCTTCTAATGAAGCAAGTGCAAAGGATGAACTGGGTAAGAGAGGTGTCTATAAGATACAGAATAAGATTTACTGGAAAAGGTGCTTAGGATAGGTAGGGAAAAACACACACACTCGCAGATAAATAAATTAATTTTCAGTGTGTGTGTGTTGTCCTCTGTCATCAGTGACATCACATATCATCAGAAGGATTTTCATACACAAACGCTTGTAACTCACCTCACAAACCACAATCATACCTCCTCACTGAAAGCTAGTTCATTTTGAATCTCATCTCTGATCTTACTTTCTATCTGTTTTACAAGGTGAAATTGATGGCCAGGCTTTAGTGGGTATTTGGCAGCTGGACAGGAAAATTACACACCCAGTATTTGACAGTGTGCTCCTAACATCCTCTGTGGTCATCTGTCCTGATGGCAAAACTCTTACATAGTTTCCACTCTAATCAGAGAGAGACAGAAGAAGAGACAGTACATTTCCATTCAGCATACAAGCACCTGTAAAAAAAATGCTTGGCTGACATGGAAAAGTTGGCATGTTGATATGGATGGAAATGCTTTTTGTGACACGATTTGACTTCTCTCTAGTTTCACTTTTTTAAATAGAGGCTTTGTGGCACTAAGTCAACCATTGGATAAATGTTACTTCACTCCTCAACAAGTGGGAGAGGATTGTGTCTGTGAAAAAATTGTTTCATCTCCATCTTTTCATCCTTGGCTTCCTTCTTTATATGCTTGTGTCTATTAATTTAGAAGGGTAATGCCTATCCTCCATCGAGTCAGATTTGAGTATGGTATTATAACTTAAACACCAATCTAATAATCTACAGCTAATCTACTATTATAAATGTATACTGATTACTAATAAGATTAACAAAGGGAAACACAGTGAATAATATTACTGATCAGCCCCACCACTAATCATTTCTGTGCTTTGTAAATTGTCTATATTTCCACACAGAATTAAATAAACTGTGGTTATTTGATGTTTCTCATTTTCTTTGCAAATGTGCCGGTGTTTGACCTAAAGCCCTATCTAAAACACTTCAATGTGTTTATGTTTCACAGCAGATTTTCCAAAGAGAGAAGCAGAAACACTCTGCAAACACTCCATTGATGCAGCAGGTCTGCCAACACAGAGGGATCTGGCAAAAGTAATGCAGGGGTGTACAGCAAAAAAAGCTGATCCACACAATGCAGTGTTATTTGGTAAGGGGATGTATTGACCATTGAAATATATTCCTGGTCAGTAATTTGCAACTGTTGGAGTTGTAGTAAAAATGTACAAATAATGTTTTTGTCTAGTAATGGGTTACATGGTGAACCAATGGTTGGGCTGCTGTCTCTGGGCCCTGGAGACGGACAAACAAGGCTATTGCTCTCTATGGTGCTTCATTAAGGTGCTATCTAGGTTGGGGCATCCAGTGACATATTGTCATGATGATCAGCTAATAAGTTTGGCCCTCAGGTGGAGCACTTCTTGGCTGGGCTAAGGAGATTTATTTTTTCTAAGCTGACTGCACACCCTACATTGCTTAAGTGCTGAGTCAGCTCGATGGTGTGAAACACACTCTGAGATGATTATGAAGTCGTCTTAGTAAAAGAAGACCTGCCCTGCCCTGGCACTGAAGAGGTTTGACAGTGTGTCTGCAGATGTGAAAGAAGGGGCTTTGTAATCACAGCCTGATGCATTCGGGGGTTTGTGTGGATGTTTCAAATGGTCCCATTGCTCACATTTGTATATACACAAACACTGCATATGTACGTCCATTTATGTCAACTTATCACCACACACTGTTTAGGATTATGTGACAGATTTCTTTTTATCATTACAATCAGAGTATGTTAGTGTCACTTGCCTTCTATACTTGGATTTTATATTACATGATGTGTAACAATACAGTTACAATTACACATTAATGGAAGTGAAATGGGAGCAATGGATAGAGACATCAATTGATTATAGATTGAATGAGTCATCCATTGAAAATCTAGCCTCAGTACATTATGAACCTTCCCTTGTCCCTCTGTTTACATTCTCCTCAAACCACAAGAAGCCATTTTAAAGCAGTGCCACAGATAGAGAAGCATGTGTGTACGTATGTGTGGGTAGGTGGGTGAGTGATTGTTAGACATTCTGGCAGAGGGCCGGTTCACCATAAACAAAGTTTTTAAAAAATGGAAACCTCATCCCTCTGCTAAGAGAGGTTGTTAGAAAGAGGGGGTGGGGGTCTGGGTGGGGATTTAGTAGTGAATGAGTTGGAAGGAAGAGGAAACGGAGAGAATGGCAAGAAGAGAGTTTATTGTACTGTACCTCTAAGGAACATTTACATTGTTTATGAATTGTATTCTCATCAAGATCATAGCGACTTTTGAGATCAGAACTATGCTTTGATACTGCTAGGTGCAAGGCTCAATTGAACACAGCTGCTGATTTAAACCATTACTTGTATTTACAGTAGTATAGAATCAGACATACAATATGTGTACGTAAGAACAGGTCAGGTCTAGATTCTATACTCCTACACCAGGACCAGTATAATTTAGGGTCATAATACGGTCAGGAATTGGCTTGTTATAAAGCAGGCGAGAGATAAGCATTTATAGAATCTAACTAGTCACATATTAGCGATACTAAAATCCTGGCTCTCAGAGGTTTTTTATGCTTTGTCAATGATATCATGTTTTTATTGTTTCCACTGAATGCTGAATGACAGGTGTTATAAAGAAATGCATCGCAGGAAAGGAATATGGAAAATAATAGCACTTGTAAATGTATGACACACACACACACACACACACACACGTATTTCAAAAAACAGACATTTCAGCTCTAAGAAGCACAGTGGTGACAGAAGCATAGTTGCTTTTTCTAGCTTTTGGTTTGATTTTTGGTTAATGTTGTTAGGAATTACAGCTAAAATACACTTAACTAAAACATATTAACAGGACTAAGGATTTCATAGCCCCAGTATCTATTGTAGAAGTAAAACCAGAAACATTAGGTTTAAGTAAAATTCTGAGGAAAACCTGTTTTGTTTGCATCATCTTAAAATAGTCAACCATTTAACTCCCGACTATCTCACAAAAGTAATCTGGTACAGAAAAGAGGAAGTAACATCTTTGAAAGCAGTTGTATTTTATCCAGAAGTAGAAGTAAGTAACAGTAGCTGAAACAGGCATTGGAGTGCCTAACAAATACGGTTAAGGCCAGAAAGATGTGAACATGCTTGCAAGAGATGGGACAGGCATCTGACAGAAACCTGATGTATGAATTCTCAATATTCTGAAGGTGAAACAACAGTGAACATAATGCCAGCATTATTTCAAAAGTAGAAGCATTAGAAGTTAAGTGTGAGCTGAAAATTATGAAACTAGTACTTTCACTAAATTATTCATTCTAATTGGATCCTAACAGGTGAATATCATTGAACATCATCATAAAAGAAAGAATACGTTTAACACATTAAATTTAGTGATGCTAGTTTGGGGAAAAAAAATCTTGCAAAAGTGAAATAATAAAGATGTGAGCGAGTGTCTTGGAGCAGGACAAATTTTATTTAATACTGGACCATGGCTTTACCTGGGCTTAATGCCAGAAAACGAAGGTTCAACCTTTCCTGTCAAATGCTTGTTTATTGTAAAATCATACCGCTTATATTGCCTGCCTATGGAGAAGAAGAGAATAGAGCAGAATAGAATAGATTGATTTCCTTGTGGTTAACACACAGTACAGACACTGTTTATAATTCTCGTTCCAGCAGCAGTCTTTTCAATAAACAGCCTGACACTCTGATTTATTGCTGCAGTTCACCACAGTTAGTTAACATTGCTCTTCTCTCCCACTCTATCTTTGGGTAGCACTAATGCTACAGCTCATGCACACTACCACATACACTGGTTCCATAAAAACTTCAGATTCTCACATTGAAGGACTGTGAAAAAAATATACTCTAAACCTGATTTACAAAAATATTTCAAAAGTAATTGAAGTATTTTAGCTGAATAGCTAACTAGCTGAGATTACTAACATGGTATCCAGAATGTGCTGTGGCAGTATTCCACAGTATGTGTAATATGACAATCACATTGCTATTTGATGTGACACATACAGTGTTTACTATAAAAAATAAAGGTGGTTACATTAGCTCAGCTGATTGCTCACAGAAAACAACATTACACTAGGTTACACTAGGGTCAAAGACAGTGCAGTCAAAGAGTGCATTAAGGGATGTCTTAATAAACGGCAGAAGAGAGAACCTCTGGAAACTCATGGGACAGAACTCAGGACAGTTGACCATTGTGGATTCTTGCAGACGATGAGTCAGGAGAGTTTGACCGAACAACAACCTCTAACTAAAACCGTTGTGACAGGATTTCAGCAGCTGTTCAGCAGCAACTGGAGAAAACACACACTGAACTGATTAAACAGGACACTGGGTCAAGGTTGATTTCCTCCCACCACTTCTGAGAGTCCATCCATATTGCCTTATAGCCAGCTACAGCTAAACCCTAAAAATCTTCAAATCAATATTTTACACAGTTTCCAGTAACACATTTTGCAAATAATAAGGTGAACAGGAAAACCAAGAGTTGATAAAATGCTGTAAAAATTTCCTCAGTGAAAACAAGGTAATACAAAAGTACTGTACCAAATACTACTACTAATACTAATACTACTATACCAAATGTGAAACATATAACAGAGTATTAATAAAATATTATACCAACTACTTGGATCATTAAGAACACTCAAAGACCACTGAGAACATGTAAGTCTTGAGTTTTACTTTAAAAGTGTCAGTGAAGGGGTAACAGTTAATTTGAAGTGGAAAATTGTTCCAAAGCTTTGGGGGAGCTACTGAAAAGGCACACAAGTCTCCCACTCCACCTCAGTCGCACCTAGAGGTGGAGTAGGTTCAGAGAAAACAGAAATGAAGAGGTGCATCATGTGGCTTTAAAAGCAAATAACCCTGATCTCTGCTCTGTATTTGACAGGTAGCCGTGCAAGGATGCTAGTACAGGTGTAATGCTGTCTGTTTCTAGCACTATTTAAGAGTCTTAAAAAATTGCGAGTGGAAAAATAAAGGAGAAAAAAGAAGAAAAAACACTTATGCATTGCTTTCATTCACTACTTGAGACAGCATTTCACGTCCTGGATTCAGTGGAATGCATAATTGAGTATGATCAGCATAAAGAAACATTGTGCTTATGGACAATAGAGCAAAAAAGGGGACACACACAAGGCTGTAAAATATAACCTATGACCCAACCACAGGTGATGGATACAGATAAGAACAGGCTCCCAATCCTAACCAAGATACTGTTGTGACCCTAATCATAACCCTAACCCTAATCCACATACGACTCATCATGTCACATGCAAACTGATGTACTCTGGTTGCCTCTTTGCCAGGTGTTTTTATGGTTACAGCAACTGCTACAGTGTACAGCCACACAAGGACCACTCAACATGAATTGTGCTGTTTTTGTAAATGTACATTCAGCATACTATAATGTCAGTATTATTTCATCATGCTGGTGTAATCTGTTTTATCACTAACAAGTTGCAATAATGGGATAAGACTAATGTAAAATTAAAAATGTTGTGACATGTCAGCATTGTAGTATAGTATTTGCTTTCTCATGTACCACTGGCTCTGAATACAGTTCAGTTTGGTCACAGTTTTGTCACAAAAATGAGTATTTCAGGTTACAACTGTGTTATTTTCTGACAAAAATGTGTAAATTTCACTTGAGGTTAGATAGGGGGAGTGTTTGTTACAAATCAGATGATAACCACCACCCTAACTTTTGTTTCCCAAAATGTTTTACAGCATGCATCTCAGGCCAATTTACAGTAGGATGTAGTATTTGTTATATTTCTGTTCATCTTTGTCTTCCACTGGCTATCAAAGCTTTTTATCAACATCGCAGTAACCCTCCCAATGCTGACAGACAACCATTCTGATCAAGGCTGTGGCTTTACTGGTCAAACTACAAACACTCATACACACACATATGCATGGGTCTGGAGGTCATTAGGGGTCATTAGCAGTACTGGCGCTGTCCTGTGCCATGAGGTCAGACTGCTAATTACATTGGCCTTAATTTGAGACAGTACAAGACACACACAGGCCCCATACAGTAGCCCTATACAGCAGGATAGAATGGATAATGCGATTGTGATAATGACTGGACATCAAACATGAAACATGACTCAATAGATGGGACCACCAAGGGAGAGACACAGAAAGTCAAAGAGAAAGAAAGAAAGAAAGAAAGAGGAAGAAAGAAAGTGACTGTATTATCACCAACCATCACTTTTTCATTGGCTAGGGTCTCCCAAATATGGTCTAGTTACATATGTCCTATGAAACATCTAATGGACCATCTGTGAAATCTTTGTGTAAAATATTAAAATCTTAGTGAAAGTCCTTTCTGTTTCGTATTATTTGTCTGGTACAGCCTAAGGAAATGATTTAAAACTTTGCTTATAAATGGCTTTTATAGTGAAAACACACTGAGAAACTTGTATTGGTCAGAAAAACAATGATACAATACAAACGAGGAATGACAACTGTAATCAGATGGTACTATCATCCTAGTCATCAGGGGATGATAATATAATCAAATTTTACATCACAGCTCTCCCAATGTGTAATGTCTGTACCAAGGACATACACAAGTTCAGACTAAAGTTGCCTGAGCAACAGCCTATTTGCCCTCTTTGGCTAAGCTGCCAAAAGAAGGAGGAAAAAACGATATTCTTGCTGTTGTGGCTGCATGAATATGACAAGTCCATAGTTGCTAATGTTAGACCAAAATATTACTTTTTGATAGGCATGGCCCTATTGAACAGGGAGACGAGGCGGCCAAGGGCCATAAAAAATGATGCCCTCTGCCCTTGTGACACTCTAGTAACCAAATGAAAATGTCCTGATGTTATGTGAAAATAATTAGCTTAAAAAATGGGGTCCCTGTGAATAAAATCTCTGCATTCAGAACAATGCGCAGCTTGTCACGTTTGTATCACCTTGTGCAATATTGATGAATCAAAAATATAATGTTAAAGAGAAAGCTTTTCTGCAAAGGGTTAATTCCAAAAGCTCCTTTTTAGATGGTACTGAAGAGCCTCTGAAGTAAAATATTTCTAACATTTACCTTATCATTTCATATATTGTAAAATATGAAATGATAAGGTAAAAAAAAAAGTTAATGAGAAATCTATATGACATTTTGTATTTGCTCTGTACTTGAGTATATATGCACAACTAGCTGTTTGATAACAGTCACACCATGCAGCCTTAAAGAATGTTGTGAATGCAAACTAACTAAAAAACACACATCCAACAAGGCTCATTTTTTATTACCTTAAAAATGTAATTACTCGTATTTCATTAGAGTTCTAATTTCCTTTTTAGAATCAGAAAATGTTTCATGATGAGCCCACATTAGATTTAGTAGCATCATGTACTTCAGTCCACATACAGTGTGTATAGATGTTAAAACAGCATGGTCATTAGCTTGGCTATAACACGCTACATGTGGCTTATGTCCAGTTTGGCAGAAGGTAGTCACAAATACAGGACATTCACTGCATCTATGCCTCAAATGCAATCCTAGATTATTAAGTTATAACTGTGGAGAATGTAAGTGTAAGTAATTAATAAGTAATAACAGAAAATTGTGCAAAACTATAGCACTGCACAACTGAGAAGATATGGCATGTGAATATGTTTTTAAATATAAAAACATAAGAAAGCCCTAATAACTTTATCTGATGTCATATACAGGATCCATTTCTCTTTTAACAAATGACTTTAACTGTTTAAACTCCCATGATATTGGGATGTAATAAAGCTTCCAACTGAATGATGACCCGTGAAATTGCAAATAAAATTAATGCTGGACAGGAATTAACCACAGGGTTAATGATTTTAGCGTTTGGAACTTGTATAAATACATCCATGGTTTCAAGCCCCAGGTAAGTCCTGTAAGAGCCATATACATCTGTGAAGTGTGCTAGCATAGCACTCGTGAACAAGCAGCAGAACGCAGTTTGCTCATTCTCATAGCCCAGAGGCATGATGGGAGTAACACCACTGTTCACATTCAGTGGGCTGCATGTACTCAAAAGTGACTTGGAAGTCAATTTTTTTCAGCGTATGCACCAGGTGAGCAATTCTGATACGACTGAATAAGAGCCATTTCCGGTCCAGTTTCCAGATATTATAACTATGATTTAGTATTGACAGGTCTATGCTACCTCCTGCTGGACAACAATGACGTGCAATTCACTCTTCATTTTCTTCCATTTATTTATTAAAAACAAGAGGCTAAATAATTGATTCATGGTGAAAACCTGCAGACATATTCCCATCCCTGTTGTAGAGAGTAAATATAAAAAGGCCAAGTGGTAGTAGTTTTGTATGAGCTCTACTTAACAACACAACTTGATATGTAGCTGCTATTGGGTGTTATATCAATCATAACGCAGGTGATAATTAAACAAAGTTGTATGAAGCAAATAAGGAATATTACTGACAAGCCATGGCTCATCATCCTGAGCTAGTGAGGTTAACTCTGTTTGACCCTATGATTCACTCCACTGAAGTTTGACAACTCAAAAAGCAACTATCTTTAGCCCAGCTTCTGTGACTCTGTCTGTGTGTCCTGTCTCCAGCATGGCCTCAGGCATGTTGTTGCTTACCTCATTAAGCCTTGAAAGAATCGCCAGACCACCACTGCACACACACATGCACACACTGCAGCCTATTGTGCTGTGTGGCAGCACCGCCGCAGTGATTAGTGCCCAATTCTCTTATGTCTTTGACAGTGAAAGACTGAAAATGTCACTGACTAGCTATTCACACACTGACAAGCTACATGTCAAGTGTGTGTGTGTCTTTGTATAGCCCATACAGTGCTCTTCAGGCTAAATGGATCATTTCTCTTCGTTAGTGTTCCTTACTAACATATAGCCCGCAGACACAAAAAGACAGACAAGTACTCGCTGTATGTGGCCTTTTCTCCTGGGAGAATATATCAGTGCACTCCACCCGCAGACAGACAGCACAAGTTTAAGGCTTTGTGGAAGAGTAATATCTTGAATTAAAACCAAACCAATCTAGCCTTTTCCCAAGAAACGAGCAACAGGACCAAACAATTTCACTCAGCCATCCACACATTCAAACATCCATTTCCTTGTTATGTATAAAGCCACGGTACAGTTGCAAATGTGTATTATTGCCTGCAAATTCAAAGCACACAGAGAAATGTAGTCCCCAGCTCTCAACTCCATCCTTAAAACAACTGACTCCTAATAGGTGCCAACCCTCTTCTGTTTGGTGCTGTTCCCTGGTTTGATAAAACCATCTTCTATAAACAACAGATACCACCGTATTGTTACTGGATACTGTCCAGCCCTGTACAGCCTTGATATCCTATCCATGGAAACAGGAAAAAGGTGACAAAAGCCATCCCTCTCACAGCCCAGTGCCAACGTTACCCAATCCTAATGGTCAACATCTTCCCTTTTAGATGAATAAAGACATACTGAATTTAACTCACTTTTGATCATTTTAGACAATGACTTAAAACATGTCACACGGCTTCAGTGATCAAGCATGCTGAGAAAGGTGTAGAACGCACAGCATGTGGAGTCCTCTACTCTATTCTAGTGTTATATTTCTTGTACAAAAGAAATGATCAATTCTACAATTAATTCCTAATCACCAAAAATCATAAGCTTGGATCTCACTGGGCTCGTTGAAGCAAGAGTGACTGTATGTATAGCACTGTTGGTGGACAACATACAAATCCAAAGCCAAGTCCAAAGGTTTGTGATGGTCAGTCTCCATTGAATTAAATAAATATATTTATCCTGGGCCCTGGAAATAGACTCTACACGTGAGAAACCCGACAGAATCTGCTTTAACCATTCCCCTCACTATTATACCAAACTGTAATGATGACAAGTTTAGTAGATTACTTTTACAGTTAACTTTAATGTATGTGATTCAATGATACTGTACTGTCCTTGTATGCATGTGTGTGTGTGAACATATGCTTTACCATTTAAGTCCAGTGTGCATGCCAACATTTAATGAATAACACTAAACACAAAGTACATTATATCTGCAGCTGATGGTATTGTCAGGTTAGGTTGGTGTAGACCAAAGCACTAGACAAATTAAAATGACTTGACAAGAGCATTACATGAAAAGTTAAGAAAGGTGATGACAAAAGTTTGACATATATTTTTGTACCAAATTTCATGGCAGCCCACCCAACACTTTTCAAAACTAAAAATGTCAACCTGTGGTGCTAGAGGAAGGGTCAGGACATCATCACATTCATCCTCTGGAGACAATAATTGTCAGCACAGAATTTTATGTTGCTGACATATTGCAGTCTGGACAAAAATGGTGGACCATCTGAGTTATCATAGCTATCCATTGAGCCGTGGGACTAATGTGGCTAAAAACCTGATGTGGGGCATCCATAAGACACCACAATAAGCTTATAATACAAAGCTGATGATTTTAAGGAAAAGTGTTGGTTCTGGTTCTGTTAAAGCTTGTGTACTGGGACTGAGGTAGCAGCCTTTTGAAAATCCAGCTTCCCTTGTTTGTTAACTCCTTTACTGTCTCCTCATCTGAGAGATATTCCTGAAGGCAGATATAAGTTCTCACCTGTCACTCACACACAGAGACACCCAAATCCTCCTTATGGTAAGAGAGAGGGATGATGGGCAGTGAGCTGGGAGCTTAGCATGTCATTATGGTGTTTGAGCCATGTCTCCACAGATGACCTCAGTGACTGCGTTACATGAAAGTGTTTTTACTTTCAACTGTCAGTCCTGAAAACTAAACAACAAAATAAAATGACGAGATATCATCATCATCACTAAACATCCAGTATCCTGCGTACATCGCCATCAGTGTGGAAGGAGCTTTGTCTGTTAAGGTAGAAAGTGCTAAACAAGTGCTGTCCATTTTAGCACTCGCCTTACTAGCACTCACCTTTGAAGAGGTGTGCACGGATAGAGCCCTTGGTATTGTTTTGAGCCAACTGCTGTGCTCTTATACTGAGCTTAACATTCACTTTTATCCAATATCTCTGTGTGGCAGCAACAGCTGATCTACGGTTAAGGTTAGGAAACTAAAAACACTGCAGAGAGAGGGTTGTAAAAAAAATGTCAGCAGTGACTCTTAGCATGAGATAAGAGGAGAAGCCAGAATGCTGGTACAGAAGCCCAACACTCAGATACCCCTTCACCACACTCCTCCCCACATCTTAACTCTTTGCTGCACTGTGTGAATGCCTCCGTGTTTCCTGCATTAGTGCTTAATGTTGGTCTTCAACATAATCAGGAGTCACTCTCCATAAATCAGATGTGCGACATTCCTGTTTGCTTGAACTGAATGTAAAACTAGGGACATAAATAAATAAATAAATAAATAAATGAGGTACACGCATTTTTTTTTTTTGTTGTGATCACAGTGCTTGCAAAGAACGTTTAATGTGTCAATAAAGTCCGTAAATAAGGAAAGCTAATACACAGCAAAATGGTCCAATGTTAAAGCAGAGTAATTGAAAACCAGTTTGCTCTCGTATTTGGACTGTTTTCTCCTTTATAGCTACGCTGTAGTTACTTGCAGAAACACAGGATGTGTGTGTCAGTGTGGAGACGCCACCCGGGTCAGGGTCTCAAAGAAAGGAAGAAAAAAAAGATCCCCCCAAAGCCCCAGGTAATAGCTTAAAGCTGCACTCACACACACACAAGGAGCAGTAGTGGTAGTGTTATTATTGTAATTGCACTGCCAGTTTGTCTGTGTGTCGCCCACATCCCGCCCCTAAATCTGACTGGACAACAAAGTGTTTGAACAACCAATTAGGATACAGAAATAGCCAGTGTTAGTGTCAGCTGGTATTAGTGAATGGGTTAGGTAGGGGTCACCTTAGTGGGTGTGTGGCCTAAATCACCTATTGCCTAAAGTTGGTCAATACCGGAACTATGAAGTATAAACTATGTGCTACTCTTCATTATATGAATATACTTTGGAAGTTATCATAAAAGAAATCAATGCACTTTACTGTTTTGTACTAACAGACTAACAGGATGTATCGGAGATCAAAAACTAACCTTAACCCAACTTTGGAAAGCTGCTGCCAATTTCCCAAATGGAAAAATAAGAGAAAACCAAATGTTTTTCCATAATTTTTCCCGAGATGTTCCTGAAACTATCTCATCCCTGTCCACATGTTGTTTTACTTTTTCCAGCTGTGAGCAACTCCTCCGTTCCACATTGCATTGTGGGCACATTTTGTCTTTCAGACTCAAAATATTCTGACATTGTTTCTGGTTTATTTTGTCGGTGCACTACATGGTCAAAACCTGCGACTGGGACAATGTCTTAGAGATTGTAAGTTGGCCCTGTGACAGACTGGCAACCTGTTCAAGGTGTAACCCACCTCTCAATGTCAGCTGGGACTGGCTCCAGCCAATCCTCAAAGGACAAGCATATAGATAATGGATGGATTGTATGTTGTGCATGAATTGAATTTAAAAGACTAAGATAAATCTTTCCCTCCACCTGATCAAATGATCAGAAGACAGTGATCAGACAAACAGTTTCACACAAGTGAACAACCACACTGCCACTGGTGCAGCATAGTGCTCAGGCCACATATAATGTAAATATGCTACTATGCTGACAATGACAATATTAACATATTGATTTTGTGACGGAGCGCACACACAATTTTATGTCAATTTATATCAATGTACACATTCATTCAAACATGTCACCTGCAGGATGCCAGTTGTTCCGGTGTTACTGAGCCAAAACAGTGACGTAGCATTTGCCGCTATTAAATATTGCATTCTTGCGGTTTTCTGGGTCATGTGACCTACATTGTGATATATACATATATATATATTTGTTTGTTTTGTTTTATTTTGAGAATAATTTTGCTGTCAATGCATTGCTTGAACGAAGGAACATATTTATGAAAATACAGTTAATTTTTGTTTAATTTATATTTGTGTTACTGAGCCTACAGACACATTATTGGCAAATAAATGTTTTTTTCCATGTTTTTTATTTACTGTGGACCAGGGAAGTCAGTCTTGCCCTTAGTTACAGAAGAGGTAACATGTGCTCAGACTTTTGACAGAGTTAATGAGGAACTCTATGTAGTGAGAAATTACTTGCCCGTGAATAAAAGCTTTGAGAGCCTCCTAGTGTGTTTGATATGTCCCCATTATAATTTATTGAAACAACTTGCTGTATCTGGGCTGAAATGAATTCAACAAATACACTATTTGACAGTAATAAATTATTATTATATTAAATTGCCAGGAAGCAGCTGTTGATTTGTGCTGAAATATTAGTTGTAGTAAACGTGGGGCACAGTCAGAAATGACAGCTGCTTCAGAGTCACAGTGTTTGACCTGTGGCAGATGTTTTCAGTCCATTAAGAAACGAAGTGATCAGTGAATAAGAAATAATAGCAATGAGCTGATGGATTTTTAAATGTTTTTGGAGGACCCCCCCCCCCAAATAGTTAAACAATAACAATTCACATGGGGAATTGAAGGCCATAATAATGAGAAAAAACAATCAGCATCGTAATTGGGAGCACATATACAGATTAGAATAAGAGCGACATTATATAACTTCCCCTCTACAATTACATACCTACCCTATATTTCTCTCAGAATAGACTTTTCCTAGAATTCATCTGAATCCCTGATTATATTATCAGTATTTGACTGTATCTGTAACTCTATTTCTCCATTTTCATGTTCCCTTTCTCATGTTTTTCTCACTCTTGTGGCATCTGTCTATATCACATAGGACATAAATGTATATGATTGATACTATATGTCTCTCCCACCACTGCTCTCATTCTTGTTCTCCAGTGTTAAAGATGTTTCTGCTAGCTGAAAAGAAAAAGCTTACAGTTTTGATGCTAAGCAGGTATTATCATACCTGTACTTTGACATATCACATTAGTTGTTCGGCCTATACAGTTTTGACTAGAAATCAGCAAAATGGAGAATCATTTTAAAATTAATTTCCATTTCAGTAGTTCTAAAATTGCAAAATCTATTGAAGATAGCTACAATAACCTACCTAATGTTTACTGTTGCACCATGGCATGTTAGTTTGTAATGTACTGGAGATTAAATCTTTCTGCCTACAACCTTTGTCTCAGGCTAACTAAAGGTGTCTGGAAGCCATTTCTAATCATGTTAATTTTGCTAGTGGGGCTAAAAATTAGGCAGTTTTTCTGCTAAGTGCAACACCATGAAAAGAAAATGAAAACGGATGTCCCCTCATCTTGTCATGCCCCTCTCCATGTTAGCAGGTTTTTCACCCCACCTTGAGGCGTGGCCTTGAGGTACGTTTTTGCCTTGCCTGATGTCTTCACTGAAGGTCCCTGCATCCCCTTTGCCATATTATCAATTAGCACAAGACTAACTGCAGCAGTCCTGCTGATGTCACAGTGCTTATTTCACGGCTTCAATATAAACTTCCAGGTAAATTGTTTATTATTTCTGTTCAAGTATGACAGGTCAGAATGAACTATCTTTACATTTCTGAAACATCTGTATAAATTGTAATGACTGCAAGCAGCAGATTTCTCATCACCAGAGATGGTTGAAATGTTAATGTTTTACTTCACTGTCTGGAAATACAGATCAAAAACAGCACACTTCAGGAAATGGTCAGCAAGAATAATATTAAATGGGCTAGTGTATTAAAAGAAACAGTGGTATGGTCCTTCAAAGACACACACACACACACACACACACATATACACACCTCTAGTTATCCTCAGTGTAGCTAATAAAGTTGTTTTTATGAGGATCAGGTGACCAAGGCCCCTGATCTTGAGTGGAGGAGACACTGGGGCAATAGAAGGCCACCCAGCTTTTATGTCCTGTCCATATAGTCCACCTTGCAGCCAGGCAGAGCAAACACACACACACACACACACACACACACACACACACACACACACACACAAATATACACACAAATATACACACAAAACGCCTTGGCCACCTTGTCAAGCATTACAGCAGAGAGGTAACTTACTGAAAGCATTTTAAGCAACAACTGATGACCAACAGAAGTTCTTCTCACATTAGATCTTTTTTCTGAAATCCAAAAATGTCATTACACCAACGTAGTGTATGTGGAGTTTGGATCAGTAACTGGAGTGTTACTTTTAACACTGTACAGAGTCTGAATGTGGTGAAATCATTTTAAACTTCGGATTGATGGCACACAGCAAATGTTTCTGCTTTTACAGCATTTTATGGCAAAACAACATAGGATCTACAAATGCCATTTCTGTTTATAAGTGAGAATAATTCAGGAAGCAAGGTCTTGAGTAACGTATAGTTTGATTGACACAATGTATGAGTAAAGAATAAAAGCCTAAAACTGTGCTAGTGGGACCTAGATGCCTCTATGTTCATTTCACCCCGCGATGCAAACGTGTTGAGGAAGTGAAAAAACAAACAGCATCTTGATTTTGAACCTTCTGCTGGGTTCATCCACCCGAGACAGCATGAAAGTTATCATTACACTAGTTGGAAGTTGTTCGGCTATAAAGCTCTGGGCCAAAGTATTAGGTCGGCTGCTGCTAACAGGGCAAAAATCAGATCTGGTTCAGTCACACTACAGTGGGTTTCTATTCTGGATTGATGGGTTAATTTATGATTTACTCATTATGAATAAAGATTTTTAGGTGTGTTTAAATATCCTCTCTCTATCTTAATGTAATATAATGATCTCTAACTCTGTAACTTAGTGCACAACCTCATAATTAAACAGACAACAACTCGCTGAGGAGCTTCAGATCACTTCAGATCACTTCATTACACTATTAAAATCAGACTAGTATGTATTATGTATGTGTATTAATTAAATATATTAATATCCCAATAACATAAGTGTTGGTGACAAAAAGACCAAGTCTCTGTAGAGCCCTAATACACAGACCACCCTAACAGCTCTTCAACACCCCCTCTCCTGGTCACCCCATGCAGCCCATTTCCCCTTTCTCTGCTCACCCAAACTATTTTTTATGGCCACATTCCAGCCCATATATCTGCCACACAACTCGTCAACTGCACTGCAAGTGTGTATGTGCATATGCACTGCTAGCTAGTTCTCTGCCTCCTACTGAGACATGGAGATAAAAACATTGCATTACACTTCTTTCATCTGTGTTTCTTTATGTCTTAAATGTGTGTGTGTGTGTGTGTGTGTGTGTGTGTGTGTGCATACATGTTTTCATACCTCTGCTTTTTGTGGCATATACGTATAGGTACATGCTTGATTGAGTGTTTTGGGGGTGTATTGAAATGAGTGTGGGGGAGTGTAAATGGAATTAGTGTGTGTGTGTGTAGACACATAGGGAGTATATCAGTTGGTTTAGTAGCAGGAAGTCTTTGTAATAAGGGAGTCTGACAACTCTGGATACCGAATCCCGGTGGTGATTTATCACACACACAAATGTACTCACATATATGAAGTGAGAGGCATATTTTGTGGGGAGGAAAGCATGTTATTGGTTGCTGAAACATCAGAAAGCCAGCTGTTTCCAAAGACAGAGTGAGGAATTAAGACAGACAGAGTGCTCTCAGTCTTAGCTGCAGGTACAACACTCAAAACGTCACTGTTTCCAGGTGAAAGCCTTGTAACTTTACCTCCAGCAACTTCCATGTTTCACTCAAACTGCAAGCTGACAGGGTCCTTTGGCCTTAACAGTGTATTAGGGCTATGGCACACGTATGAGGAAAAAACATGTGCTGTGCACACATCATATTGGGATCTGAAACAACTCGATAAATTTATCGTAAATTAATATCAGAACATTTCAACTAGAATAAAAAAAAATAACACTCTTAAGTCATAGTTCACACTGGCAGAAACAGCACAACTATTTTACACAGTGTGCATTATAGTCAAGTGCTCACCTGGTGCACCTATGGCACACTTGTTTGTTTTTTTCCCATGTATTTCAATTGGAAACTTGTTTTTTGAATTTTAAATGAAGCACTGCATTCTTTAAGAGATGCAGATTTGCGAGGAGGTAGGTTGGGATGGATGGAGGATTCTCCAGGAGTTTGGTTCAAGAACCCATGCTACGTGCAGAGGTGAGCCCAGCTGTATCTAGTGGGTACCACTCTACACCAACTCAGGTTCCATCCTCACCAGACAGACAGTGGTCAAAGAGCACCTGAGACCACACATCTTTATTCTCAGGGGATCTTTTTTCATTAATGAT
Organism: Lates calcarifer; assembly: GCF_001640805.2. Lineage (NCBI taxonomy): Eukaryota > Metazoa > Chordata > Actinopteri > Centropomidae > Lates > Lates calcarifer. Next base: position 10,886,146 of record NC_066837.1, on the reverse strand, counting down.
CACAATTGTATGATTTCTCATTTAATCTAGATTAATAACCTTGCTGCTGAATCATTATCTCTTGCATCCTTAACCATCTCTCTGCTGCAAAATGATCTGCTGTTTAACTTTGATGTGCACAATGATGTTGACCACTTGGTGTATTCTTTTAACCAACACTGCCTTTCAGCCCTGGATAAAGTGGCCCCTGTTAAAACTAGATCAACTCCTTTGACTAAGTCCTCCCCTTGGATAAATTAAACTCAAGTCAATTTAATTGACTTAATTTAATTTCTTTCAGGCATGTAGTATGAAAAAAGCTGATTCCACTGATTTGGTCTCCTGTGCTAATTAGAATCAGTTAGGTTAGTGCATGCTGGAAGGTTAGTACTAGAAGGGTCAGCTTTTTTGTGCTTTTTATACTGTATTCAATACCGTTTTTCCTTTGTCATTCCATGTTATTGCACGTAACTGTTTATGGATTGGAATGTTACAAGTTCTTTAACTGTGGAGTATTATTTAGTTAATACCAAGGGAGGTTTCATGTGAATTGCTGCATTGGAAATATGTTTTGACAAAAAAAAAAAATCCTGGTGTGTTGAATACTTATTTCCCCCACTGTATTTGGCAAGTTGCAAATATGTTGATACTGAAACAGTACAATGTTCACAGCATATTTGTTTTCCACCAAAATATCACACACCACAGCAGCTACGAGATTGTCAAACTTCTGTTTTTACCTATGTAAACTGGATTCAATACCAGGAGAAAATAGGGAGTTAGGTGAGAGGCTCTGTGAAGGCTCTTACTACCAATTCACTGCCATGGAACTAGAGGCTCTTGTCCTGTCTTGTTGTGTAGTTTAATGTATTTGTATTTGACTTTACCTTGGAAATATTTTTTATTCATTAATTCATTTATGATAAATAAAAGTAAAGCCTTATCTAATATGATTTGTCTGTAACAGTAACATATAAATGTACTTAATACTATGGAATAAAATTATTGATAAATACATCTTAAAAGTATGGAGATGATAGTCATCCTGTAAAAAAGGAAAGCCTTAGTTTGGCCTGATTCCTGCCAGTCTGGTGGCTGGGACATAAAAGGTTTCTTTTTGGTTTCAGCGTTAGTTATCTGGTAGTTAAAAGCCACAGAACTTAAAGGTTTATTTTCTTTTATCCAAATCTCCATTTAGCCATGAATGAAAACTACACAGTCTGTGCAAGCGTGTGTGTTTTTTATCATTTATCTCTGGCACCAGCTCTATTTACCCACTGATAAGACACAGACCTACACACACACACACACACACACTAGAATGACGTTCTTTTCTGATGTGACCTTAACTTTGGTAAAAATGGCCCATAGGTGCCGCTCAGGAATGGCAAGAAGACACCACCTCCCTGACCAACCAAACATTCTGTCAGTCACAGCTCCTTGTATCATGTCTGATACTTGTGGTGCACCACTGGAAAGCTTACAGTTGCACCTGCAAGCTAAATGTGACATCTAATACCTCATGATAAAATGTGAGAATTAACTTGCTAAAATCTCAGGATGCAGCTGACAAAAGCAGTTCACTGAAATTTAATAAAGATTTATGAAAGTATTTTGCACTGAAGGATTTACACAAGCTGCATAATAATCAATGCATCTGAAAGTCTTTTGATCTCACTGGGTACAAATTGTACATAAGCATAAATAGTGTAAAAACCAGAGTAAGTGAACCAGCCAAGTGAAAGTGCTTTAGCCACAAGCTATTTGAGATAGCCATCTATTTGTGTGTGTGTGTGTGTGTGTGTGTGTGTGTGCGCGCGCGCTCGTGTGTGTCGTGCCTCAGGTTACTGCAGGTGATGTCTGCCCTAATGAAGCTACAGTTGATGTAATCTCTGTAAGGGCTGTCAGTCAGTTTACAGACAGGCACCCAATCTGTCTGCCTATCTGCTCTTTTCTGTTCTGTTCACTACTACATTATCCTCTCCTTCCTCTTGTCATTCCCTCTGTTGTCCTTGTATCTATGCTCTTTCTAAAAACATCTGTCTATTGACATTCCCAAGTGAAGCACCTACAAATCACTTGTTGAATAATTATACATAGTAAATCCCCTCACTCCCTCCTCCCTTTCAAATCCTCATGATGAAATATAGTTTAGAAAAATAATAAGTTACACACAGTGAAAACAAAAGAAGGAAAGCAAACTGCTTCAATTAATCACCAAATTTACACATACAATAACTCCTACAACTGATACAAGCTGGGCAAAATCAATAAGTATCCCAGTTTATATAGTTTAGAATTCAACTGGCATGGGATGGAGGGTGTGTGCTCATTTAGTATAAAAGTTTTAGACATTAGGCCAGTAAGGTTGGGGAAGGTCACCACATTATACATGTCTGATGGCCAATCACAGTCCAAATATAGCACTTAAAGGATGTGGATCAATAGTTGAGTGAAAACTTTGCTTGAGGAGTTAGAGCCAAAACACATGTAGAACAAGGAAACTGGGGTCAGTGTTGGGATAAATCTTGACCAGTTTAGCTTTGGTAAGATGGACAACAGTCTTAAGTTGTATAAGCCTGTATCTACTTCATGAGGAGGAAGAGTGTACTTGTTCTATGTTCTTTATATCCTTTGCATTAGTCTATATACTATTTCTAAGCTCAACAATATGATGCTAAACTATGTATATATGTGCAAACAAAGAACGAAGAGAATGATCAGTATATCAGAGTGGATTCAGTACCTAAACTGCAACAGCAAATACATTTAGAACAGCATGTGACTGTGACTGGATTACATTTACTATTAACATAATGAAGATATGTAATTAATGTTACTTTTTAAGTCGCAGATATTTTGCTACTGAACATATCAGTAATATGTTCAGTGTTTTTGTTTACATCTTATCTTGCAGTACATTAATGATTTGCAGTGACTCTAGCATATTAACTGTATTCTAGTCATGTTTAGACTCTCACAGCTCTTGGTTAAGGTTAGGGAAAGAGCCTGGTCTGGTTTAATACAGGAAAAAAATCATACTGACTTCAGACACAATCTGTTTACTTGCACTGAACCAAAACCACAATTTTTCGGCAGCCCTCAAACAAAGTACTTTTATTATGCACGTAAAGTGCATAATAAATACAACTCACCCTCACGCAGCAGCAGGCAGCATCAGCTCTTCACCAAGGCTTCTTAGCCTTAGCAACACGGTTAGCAACGAAGTCCGGTGTTCTCAGTGCAGCTACACCACAGCTACAGCTAGCTGTGAGACTTGCTTCTGTCCTTGTTGTTCACGTTTTTTTCCTTCAAAGAACTTGGATTCAGGCTTGTCTTTTAGGGCACGGTGCTTTGTCTTTATGTGTCGAAGCAGTTTTGAAGACTTCATTGCCTCATTTGATAGCCTGTTGGCACACATTATGTAGAGGGCGCCTGGAGCATGTGAATCACCTGTCGCGATAAAGCTGTATTTTAAGTTGAACTCCTGGTATTTCCAACGAAATGCAGCTTTATTTTTCTTGACAGTCTTTGGCTTTTCTGCTGTCTCATCATTGGACATTTTTCCATTTTTAAAGAAGCTCTTCACAGACATTTGTTTTTTACTAATTAAACACAGTTAGCTAGTTAGCTAGCAGCTAGCTAGCTAGCTAGCTAGCTAACTAGCTAGCTTAACTTGTCGGGCTTCACGGCCATGACTGAAACAGGTGTGTGTCAAGTGGTATCAGGCGGCACAGACGGATGTGACGTCAAGCGATGTCATTTTTCAAAATAAAACACCGGGCATACTCCAATAGTCAATAAGATGAAAAAATGTAAATTATTTATTCTTACTGTGTGGCCCGGTACCAAATGATCCACGGCCCATAATCCTGTGCTAACAGTTCAACAAATTTGAATTATCTGTCACAACAGAGGAATAGTGTTTATCGGTAAGTGTGTTTTTGTTTGTGTGTGTTTTTTTTTTTTTGTTTTGTTTTTTTTTGGTAAATGGTTTTGAATTTTTAGCTCATAAGCCTGGTGATGGTGTGAAAGCAATCCAGAAAAACAGAAGTTACCGTGGACATGCTACTCACCAGCAAAAAATGTTTTTTCTTTATTTTTTATTATTTTTTTGAGGTAGGCTTAATGAAGCAAAGGAGAAGAAACTTCAGGCTCAGAGCAAGGACAGTGCAGGTCAGACTGAGGGCACTGAAAGCAACAGTGAAGGTCAGGGTCAGCCTGAATTCAGCAGCCAAGGACCATCAAAACTTCTAGGGCCAGAGCAGCACCCGTGGAGCTAACTGACTAAATACTTTTAACTGATAATACATACCTTCCTGTAGCCAACGAAAGCAACATTTTTGAAATTTTAGATTTGTATTTGTTTCCACTTGGTTGTTGAAGAGAGAGGTTGATGGCAGCTTTCATTTCTGTTGTTACTTTTTGATGCACCCCCACCACCCCACCCTCCACCCAAATTTAACTGGCTGCGCAATCATAAATCCTCATAGGCTCAATCTGTTTCTTTCACAAATTATCTTTGTGGTTTTTTGTGCATGCATTAAATGAATGAACATGATGTAATGTGGTCACAGGATTTGAGAGTGTTCAAATTAATATTTTGGCTGCCAGCTTCAGCAGCTAGAAAAGCAAACAAGCTGCAAGAGCTTTCAGTAATCACATGCATCTTCAATGAAAATGCTGATCTAGTTCTTACTTGTTTATCTTGTAACAGAAATAACAGATATAAAAGCAATATATAATTCTGCTGGATTTCATGTGAGTGTGTTTGTGTGTGCATGTGTAGCTCCTTCGATTTTCTGTGTCCTGGGGCAAAGGTGAATCTATTTATACCAGAGACACAACCCAGGACTAGACCACACGACATAACCATTAACAAGGAGAAGGTGTGTATGTGTCTGTATACGTGTGTGTGTGTGTGTGTGTGTGTGTGTGTGCATGTGCACATGTGTGCAACAGGAAGGATCTACACTTTTTGACTTAGGACACAAGCCAGGGTCAAAGATCACAAACTTTCTGTCTGCCTGTTTTAACACTCTGACCCCGAATGGCCTCTTTGACCCTCTAAACACACACAAACACACACTTACTCATATCTACAAACACACAAGCCCACAAAATAAAGGCCCATGCCCTCCATCTTATTTATTTATATATTTTTTTTGTGCTATTTGTTTTTTAGTTTAGTTTTTAATTTGGTTAACAAACCTGCAGGGCTTGGCACAAATAGCAGTTACAGAAATACAGGTTGTGAAGAAAGGCAGCACAGCTGGCAATTCCTGGGCATTTAAAGACCATTGAAATACTCAGGAATTCAGTTAAAATAAAGGTCCATTGTTTGATAACATAATCTTTTGCACAATATAACACAGGTCCTCAAATCTAAAAGGATCTATATAAAGTCTCATATTTGCAGGTTATTGACTGTTGGCAGTAACAAGCTGGACTGGAGTCAAACCGAAAAGCTGCATGGCTGGCATTTTTATATTAATAGTGGGTTAAATTATTGTGTAATGTGATGAGTGCACAGAGAATTATCACCCAAATATTTTGCTCTCACCACTCTCATCATCTGTGTTTCCAGCAGCAGCAGGAAGCTATTTCAAAGAAAAGCTCTGATAACCACAGCACACTACTACTACTACACTACTACTTCCCACAACCAAACAACTGACAGACAAAGTTAGCAAATAGTTGGGTGAACGTAGTGAAACATTTAGCAGCTTAAGAGCCACATTTGGTGAAGACCAAAAACAGAGCTAAAAGGGAGTGAATGTTAGACATAAATAAATAAATCAAATGGATGTGAGAGTTGGCAACTTTTTGGCTGACATGTATTCATTTATTATTTAAAATTTATAATATGTCAGTGTTGTGTTTACATCTACTGACAGCAGGTACACCCAACAAATTTTAAATGTATAGACAATTACAAACATCATTTTTCATACATACAAATACATGGACATTATAATGGCTTAAAACTGTACACAATCTGAAATAAGCAGTTTTTCTTACTTGTCTTACTCTGGTTCGTACCATAATAATGTCAATAGCAACTGGTCATGTGACCATGCAGCATGCTGTAAACATACATGGTCCCTGTAGGATAAAGCCCAGTGTTTTTGTTGACCTCCTGACCTTTTGTGTGGTGCCTGTTTCAGCCCAGAAAATACACAGATCCAGGTGGACAGTGAAGACAATGATTTTTACCCAATTTTCCTTGCCTCTCTGATATGCTCTAATTTTGGAAAACATAAATGTGTATGATTTCTAAAGGTTTTACGAGACTGCGTGAGCATGATTTAAATAATAGTCTGCTTAAATTCTTATTCTTTTTATTCTTTGATGTAATCATAATTAACAGATTAGTTAGTACATAAATCCTGTGGTTCATTTGGGAATTTAATTTCAGTAAATCCATTATTCAGTTAGAAAGATAGAGACACAGGTTCGCGACTGTTTGGGGTCTCTGGCTATTTAAGGTGAAGAGGATTTAGCAGTAGACAGATGACTGCTGAGAGGCCTATTACGGCTAAACACTGCTGTGTGTGTGTGTCTGTGTGTGTGTGTCTGTGTGTAACATATGGTTTCTGATGACAACCATTTAAAGGTGTCAGACTGGAGCCACAGCAAATTATCAAAATCAAAGGCACACCCACACACACACACACACACACACACACACACGCTCCATTCCCCTCTTTCTCTCTCTCTCTCTCTCTCTCTCTCTCTCTCTCTCTCTCTCTCTCTTGTCTCTGTAGTCTAAACAAGCCTGTTATCTTGCCCATTATTAGATAATGGATGACAATAGGTCACATGACCCGCCCTAACAAGGTGGTTGCTAAGAGCAACATCTTAATGGCACTTTAAAACACTGGCTGACTACAGAAACTTCATATTATTCTGCTTATTTAACAGGTTAAAGTCTTATTAAAGACTGATTTCCACTGAAAAAACAGAATGAAACTTGTGAAGATCTCATTGATCTTTGAGAATCACACTGTGAAAACACTGGAGAAATGAAATAACCCCTCATGAAGTGAAAATAATATTTGAGTCTACTTTTGCCATGTGCTATTTTTAGGGAATTTCTTAGAGCACTGAACTGCACCTAAGGATAAAGAAATTATTAAGGATATTTCATCTCATGTAATTTATTTGTTTATTTGTTGTATTTTTCTTCAAATACCTACCCACAGTCAGTAAATGTGTTGTTTGCATCATGTCATATATTTGATTGGCATCATACGAAGGCAGGCTATCTAAAAGAAAAAAACTAATTAAACAAACACTTTCCCCAGATTTTTGTCACTATCAGTATTTGTTTGCTAACTGGAGGTTCCACACACACACACACACACACACACACACACTCAAAGACACAGACGCATGCCATTGGTGCCACGTCTGGCGCCAGTGATTATGCTGTTAAGCCAAATCAGCTTCCTGTGTTTGGTTTGATGGATGCCATCATCTTCATGGATCTAAAACAGGTAAGTGTGCCCCACTACCACCACCTCCACTGAGGCCGGACACACACATGCACACACTTAGAAAAGTGTGGTCCCTGAACCTCCTCAGAAAAAATGGATTGGTTAAAAATGTTCAAAGATATGTTACAATATTCTCAATTTGGCTAAAAAGAAATTGTGAACATATGTTTACCATCTTTTCAAACCTTGATGAACACTAATTAATCCTGCTTTGTAAACTGATTACACTTGGTAACACTGGTATTTTAAAGAAACATATTTGTTGATGATTGTCTGATTTGATGATGGCATATACCCACTAACTAAAATATATAAATGAGTGTGCCTCACTGGGAAGTAGACACAGAAGGGAGGGTTGTCATTCCAGGTCGCTTCAGCAGTCTGGGTATACTGGACTTCATCTCTTGTCTTTTACAGCAACCAAACGTGCTTTCAGTGTCCATATTGTGTAGCTTGGAAGTATTACAGTGAGATGGACAGCTAGGGATATGTTAATACAATCAGGATGAATTGTTTGTCCTAATACAACAACCCTGCAACAACACACTCCTTGTGAGTTTTCATTAAGACTGTGTCATAGAAGTGTTGACTCAGCTCTGTGATATAAAGGCAGCTGTTTGTGGTGTTCCTCATGGTGATGCGCCACCTATTCCTAGAGATAGTGTTTTAGTTTTTAAAGATAATCTGTTTGGCATTTATCCTTTATTTGACACTTAAGACAGATACAAAGGTTTGACAATAATCCTCTGCAAAGGCACAGACTAAGAGCAAATTAATTATTGCACCAGCCACAAAACAGAAAGATCTTGTTTCTGCTTAGTTAGCAATTATGCAACTACCACAGGGATGACTTGAGTCCCTCACAACTGCAACTGTGTTTATAGGACCTGAAAAAATCAGATGAATAATCTTTATGTTGCAGTCAAATTGTGTGGATGCACATGATGCAAAATACGCAAGGACCATGAGAATAAACCCACAACACTGCCAAAGCATCACCCAAATTGTTAATGTATAGCTGGGATACATCTACACTGATCTTATGAATAAAAGATAAAAAAAAAATAAAAGGGTGGTGGGGGTGCAGCACTGAATCAGACTCACTCGCTGTACACCATTAGGAAAGTCAGGTGAACTCCACATTATCAGTTGAGCCAAGACATTGAATTGAAATTTTGCTTTCACCTATGTAGAAGTTATTTGTCATACAACTATAAGTGATGCTTCCATAATTAATTTTTAATTTGTTTTATAATTCATTAGCCTGTCAGTAATTTAAATGTGCCCTCATAATAATTTCATTTTCTAGTTATGAGTGTTGTAAAATGGGCATCTCATTCTTGAGAGTAAGCATAGGAAGTGAAATAAATAACTGGGTGGACTGAGTATTTTACATGTTTTCGGGCTGTGATTCTGTCATGCTCGACACTTGGTAACAGACAGAGGCCTGTGCTCTGGCACACACTCTGATGGGTGCATGTTTTTGATCTGGCTGGACTCCAGCTGCAGATTTTGGTGTGTTTATGTGGTCAGTCATAGTAGTATAAAGATAGTGGGTTAACTGATATGACAGTGTAAAACTAGTAGGTGAGTGTGAGTTGATCTGAAACCAGCTACATGTGAAGTACACTAAATATCTACACGTAGTGACTTAGACAACAGTATTACATCCACTGTACATGTGAGAAAGTGTGTTGTTCATATGTTCCTATGTGTGTGTGTGTGTGTGTTTGTGTGTGTGAGAGAGAGAGAGACGGGGGAAAGAGAGACAGCTGGACTGTGTCAGGACTGATGAGAGACATTCCTGTTAGTGTAGCATAACCTTCCTACTACACTGCTGATAACACTGGCACCTCTCTCTGTCACACACACACACGCTCATATCTTCTGCACTGCACCACTACTACTAATACCATGGGAACCAGACTGTGGGTCCAACTGTGTGTTAAATTATTCCACCACACACTAACACACAAAAATTCACAGGGCTCTTGTTTCAGTGACCTCACTGTGGAAAGAGTTAAGATAGCATTTCTTATCCACTGCATACACACACAAACATACTTGTGCAGGCACACATACACCAACATAGCGAGTTAACTAAAAACGTATATTCAGAGCTTCCATGTAACAGAACACAGAGGAGTCCTCACTGTCATAAATCACCAGCATCATGCACTGTGTTAATTAATTGTGTATTTACAGCTTATAGATATAGATAGACTAAAAGTAGGTCCAACATGAGCAGTCAGATGATCGCAAGTTCCAAACAAACACCAGATGTTAGCTGAACATATCTGGAGGAGGAAATAAAGGCTAGTGGTAAGATTATTTTCCAAATTGTTGACTGTAAAAATTCATCACAGTTTGCAGACTAACTTCCTGTTTCAGCAGCAAATCTGTCAAAAATGTTGGCTTGTTTACAGCCTGCGTAATTATCTAACTGCTTACATATACAATGAAATAATGTGTGACTTTTAGTATAGCATTCAGTGCCTTTGGATGGAACCATAACCTGACTTGGTATTGTCATCTTGTCCACCCAGTTACACTGTATGCAGACAAGGGACCAAGTCCAACTGAAAGTGATGTCCTCTTAGCAGAGGACAGTGAGGTGGAGCAGAGGGCGGGGCACTTGGACTCAAATCAAACCTGTTCATGACTCTTTTCTACCTGTTCTGCTCTCATGCTGTGTTTAAGTAAACCTGCCATACCTTACCAGCACACATCTGTTGGTTCTTGCTTGTCACACATGTCCCAGGACAGCGTTATGATCCAGAGGGCCTTACACCCACACCCCTCCACTCCATGATGGCCGCCCTGGTCAAAGGGGGGAAACTGGCCAGGGGTTTTTATTTGTCACTTACCTCCAGTTTTAGGATTACACCGGTTATCTAGGTCTCTGTATCAGAGTGTTCTGCATTGACACAGGTTATGTAGGATTGTAGTTGAGTAGTTGACTGTTTGACTATGCCACATGTTTCAAAAAGCTGTGGATGACTGTGTTTACCATGCTACAGGTTACATGAGGCTTTGCCAGCTGCTTTGTCTCTCTAATGGAAGGAAACTGGCACTGAGACAAATACACACTTAAACACTTTTAGCTGCCACTGGGCACAGAAGTGTGTGTGTGTGTGTGTGTGTGCGCGGCGCATGTGTGTGTGTGTGTGTGTCATAGGCTACTTTTGGGGCCACTTTAGGATAAATCTCCACGAAATGAATGCAAGTCTATGAAATGTCCCCAAAAGTGACATAGATTGTGTGTGTGTGTGTGTGTGTGTGTGTGTGTGTGCGTGTGTGTATGTGTGTATACTTGCTCTTACACTTGTTCACTACTTTTTTACTTTGGCACCAACACTTGGCTCAAAGCCTCCCATATAAATATATTGACCCCAAACACACACAGAGTGTTCCTCCATATTAAGCCTTATTGTTAACGTGTAAATATTACAGTTGGCTGGCAGCCTTGAATTCTAACCTCTCCATATTTAGCTCTATCATATTCATAGTCATACACTATATTAATACGACCATCAAACATTTATCTAGGGATCAATGGAAACACTGTCTTAAATATATTCTGGTTAGGCTGTCGCTTAGCTCGGCTACAGTGGGCTTAGAAGTAACTCATGATATTCATTCTGCAAATCTTGTTTTGTCAGTGATGGGAACTATTTCTATATTGTGCATTTCCAGGGATATATACGTAATGTGTGGTTTTTCCGTCACTGTACATTTACATGTGCAGTATGTTACTGTATACTATATACTTTATGTGACTGAATGAAAGGACCCCATTGAACAACCAGTCTATTGTGTGTTTATATAGTGTTTCTTTTAGGACCCAGCTGATGCTTTTAAACCTTACACTGGATGCTTTCAAAATGAAATGTTGCTCTGAGAGTCACCACCTTAATGTGGTGGAGGAGTTTTGTTTTCCCCGGTGATCCTGGGAGCTGTGTTGCTAGGGGAAACAGCCCCTTCAAGAGACAACTTAGTCCCATGGTAAGGGTCAGACTACGAGTGATTCATAGAACCCCAACAGATGTTCTTTTTTTTTTTTTTTTTGGAGATGCATCACCTTGCCCACCTGGGCCCACTACCTGCAAGGATAGGAGTCGGGGTAGTGCAATGAAAGACAAGTGGCAGACAAGTGTGGGGACTTGGGTGTGCCAATCCCTGGCATTGTAGGCTGGTCCCATGGATGTGGCATGTCTCGGGCAGGGAAGGAGCCTGAGTCGGTATGGGAGGTAGAGTGGTACCAGCTAGTTCTCACCTCATGGCTCACCTGTACATGCAGCATCGGAGCTCTGGAGCCAATCTCCTGGATTCTTTTCTGGAGTTGCCCAGCATGTGAGACTCCAGGTGGACGTGGTGACACAGTGAAGGTGAAGGAGGCTGTCAAGCTGAAGAAGGAAGCATTTTCGGCTTGGTTGGCTCGAGGGCTCATAAACAGCAGATGAGTACCGGAAGCCAAAAATGCTGGTGCTCACGGATGCTAAAACCTGGGAGTGGGAGTAGTTCAGGGAGGTTATGATGACGGACTTTCAACTGGCCTCAAGAAAATTCTGGCAAACCATTAGATGATTCAGGGGGAGAAAGCAAGACTTGGCTATGACTACGTTTGGCATGGAAGCAGATCCGCTGACTATGACTGAGGATATTATCGGCTGGGGTCAAAAATACTTTGAGGAACTCCTGAAGGCTTAAGACTTTGTCCCTCAGGGAGTCTTACAGGGAGCACTGCAGGCGTACCTGGGCTGTTACTATGAGCCATCTGGTCATCATATAACCAGAGTTAGAGTTGTGCCCGTATTTGTGGCAGGAGGTCAAACATGCGACCTACAGCATGCACTGGGGTGATTTGCGGCTATGTGTGAAACTGCTGGGATGAGAGTAACCACCTCCATGTCTGAGGCTGTGGTTCTCTCCTTTTTTTAAAACCAGGTTAAAACTTTACTCTTTGATAAAACTTATTGTAAGGGCTCATTCAGGCCTGAACCACCCCCCAGTTATGCTGCTATAGGCCTAGACTGCTGGGGGACTTCCCATGATGAACTTCCACCTCTCCATCTGTACGTAATCTTATCCCATATACACTTTTAGCCTGGATTTTATATTTACTTAAAGATTTAACTGCAATACACTTAAACAATCTAAGTTAGGTGCCATTACTATGATGACAAAATCTGATTGGTTTACCAAAAACATCCATCGTCAGCTGATTAGAAGAAGCTGAAGCTGAATAACTCAGGAATATCCAAAAAGAGGTTCAATCAGCGGTTCTGTAGAACTGGCAAAGCCTCTTGAATATATGAGCATCCAACATTTTTGCATCAGACAACTGAATGTTATTCCACTAGGCAGGTTCACAAAATTAACAATATAGTGTCACATTAGCAGAAACTCTGGTCGCTCTCGTGAATGAGCATTTCAGCATTTTTCTGAGTAGATGTGGCAGCATCTATAATGAAAACAAAACCGGGCCTAGGATGCTTCCTTGTAGACACTGTTCATCATGCTAGGCATTTTTTATACTAAGCCCTGATCATAGTGGGGAACCAATGTCTGAATGGTTGGAGCAAAGCACTGATGGAACATCAGATTTTGCAGAAATGGTGTCCAGGTGGTGTCCAGGCTCAGGGCAGAGTTGCTAGCCATTGAGTCCCTGATTAACAAGCACAGCTGCACTTCTGCTTGGTCAAGCTGGAGCCTGCAGGCCTGGATAGTGAACTGCTTGTGGAGGTTTGCTGATAGTAGCAGAGATAAGAGCAGACCTCAGGCAAAGGACCTGTGGGCTTGAGAGCCAATGAGCAGGACACCTCAGGAGGGCGGCTCAGAGGCAGGACAGACTGGTGGAGCCGCTGTACAGGACAGTCTGTAGGCCAGACAGACAGGCCGAGGGTCTTAGAGGGAATGGCCCAGAGGCTGGACAGACACATGAGACTGGTTTGGTGGGCACTGGTGAAGCTGGACCACTGACTCTCAGCAACAGGTTTGGGAACTGGTGAGACCCTGGAACAGGCTTGATTGTGGCGCTGCAGGCTCTCTGCCACTGGGCAGCTGAGCCTCTGTAGCCTCAAGGTCCTGAGGTATAATACATGATGTTTCAATATCACATTTCAAAGTCATAATTTAAGTATTACATATTTGATGTAGGCAGTGTAGTAAGCGTTCAGGAGTACATATCATTTCGTTGCTGTAGTATACCATGTAGAACATAATCGTCTAAAATATCCTTCAATAAAGCTGTTGACTGGGTCTTTAGGTTTGCTTATTAGTAGTTATCAACAAGTGTCCAGGCTGGAAATTATTATCATTATTATTATAAGTTCTTTACAGTCCCAACACTGATAAATTCAACTGTACTTTTGCATAACATATCATCCATCTTTATATATAGTTTATGAGCACATATCCATTGGCAATTGTTTACTGCATATAAAATAGCTTATTAGTGAAGCTCTAAGTATGTCTTTCAAGTAGAATTTTATTTTTGCTAAATTATCCCCATTTCCAGACTGCTGACCGTTTATATTTAACAGCTATGAGAGGGTTATTAATCATCTCAGATGTTGGTAGTGACAGAGATACCAAAGTTTTTGTTACTGAGCTTCTTTTTAAATCCTACATATAGTGGCTTCAAACATCTCAATTATTTGCTTCAACTTTGTAATCTTGAACAAAAATAAGGTAGAAATAATCAGTACAAAGTCTTCATGTGTATGTGTACATGTTTTCACTTGTTTGAATTCATACGATGTAACTTGTTGGCAGCAGTGGTAGACACACTGAGCTATTCAGCTCTGCCTCTAGGAACAGCGTGTAGCAGGGTAAGCAGGTAACAACCACCTAAGTCCTAGGAGAGATCAATTATTATATTTACACAGGACATCAGTGTGGATTTCATGCAAATACAGCCATATTGTAATTACAGATTGATGTTTACCTATTACCTAAATCTGTGCTCATCCAACAGTCTTTTTTTCTTATATTTTCCAACTCGATACGTCAATTTACCAATGGACATCAGTTCCTCAAAGTTTAATCCTACTGCTCCTGCTGTCTCATTCACACAAATAATAAAATAATATTAACACAAATATTGTTGATTTATAACCTCAGGTTAGATTCAGCTTCACCTTTCCTGCTTGTTTTAACGATGTAGCGTTCATTAACATGAGATGAAGTTCTTATCTGGAAAATGTAGCCCTGGGTAAACAAGAGACAAATAAGTGAGAGACATCAGCAGAGATGAGCAGTGCTGACCAGATGCGTCAGTGACGATGTCCAGACTAGGTTCTGGACCATCGTTAATTCAATTAATGTGCACTACAGGCCTGTCTGAGTGTGTGTTTTTGTGTGTATGTATGTGTGTGTTTGTTGTGTCCTGGTTGGCCCCTGGCCCTGGCCCTGCATCTCTGGGCCCAAGAAACAAAAGGTTAACTGAATTTGGTCAAGATGTAATTGATGCATCCCCTCTGTGTGTGTGTTTGTACACCAGTGTATGTGCAGTGGTTCATAAACCAGACCTTCGAGCCACAGATGTACTCTGACAGACATTAAGTTCTGACTGATTGTTTTTCTGTGCCTTTGTCTGTCAGGGTCACATAGGTGGGGCAGTAGCCGAGGAAAAATAAAACAAAAAGCATACAAAGGAAGTTTTTCCCTTGCCACTGTCGCCTAGTGCTTGCTCATGGTGGGATTTGTTGGGTCTCTCTCTGTGAATGTCATATTTTAAAGAGTACAGTCTAGACCTGCTTTATATGAAAAGTGCCTTGAGATGACTTCTGTGGTGATTTGGCGATATATAAATAAAAAACAGAATTAAAATCAAACAAGCGTTATCATGTGTAAAAATAGGAGCATCTAATTTAATGAGTTGCATGATATTGCAGGAATGAGAGGTCTTCATCAGAATATTTAAAAAGACAAGATGATGAGCTGCTGAATTAATAATTAATAATAAATTACTGAAGAATTTCAATAAATGGCTCTGGTCTCTGCAGATTCTTCCCTGCCTCTTTATTCCCCTGCATGTCTGCCAGTCTCTTCCTCCCTCTCCCAGACCACTCACCTGCTTGTTGCTATTCTCCGGCCTCCTCACTCCTCAGGCTGCCACCTGCTCCCTGGATCTCCAGCTCCTCAGTGTTCCCCACCATAGACTCTATTATTATTTCCATTAAAGCCACCTACAGTATCTTCTTTGCCCAACACTTTTGTCTGAAAAATATTGGCCAGGTTTCCATGATATTATGTCCTCTTTTCATTTAGACAGCCCATGACATTTCCTCCAAATTGTCATATTTGTTCACATATAAAAAATTAATGGCGAAATTTCCATGAAATATTTTATTAAAAGTGTGACACTGTAAAAAAAAAAATGCAATGATGTTTAGCTGACTCCATAAGCGGTCACATCCATCCCCAATGGTAATCACTTCTGCAGTCTGTATTGTACTACTACTTACTGGTTAAGGAATATTTAGAGTTGTTCACACACACACACACACACACACACACACACACACACATGGTGTGTCTCAACAACAACAAAACTGAAGTCAAGGTGAGTAAAACTGAGTTTAAAAAAAAAAAAAACTATAACGATGTCGCTCTGTCATTGATGAAAAAAGAGGAGGTGAATTTACGTCTAGTGTTTTTTCAAACACTAATCCATCTTTGAATGGCTGCGTTGCACGTTTCTCTGCCTGTGCACCAGATCATCTTTCCTATGACTTTGGACCTAGCAATTTATTTTAATGCTGTAGGAGCCTGGGCAACACAAAAGATCATGACTGCAACAAAATAAATGGTTTGACATGTTTGACACACTTCCAATACAACACTACTGAGAGGAAAAGTGAGTGTGTGGCTACAAAATCACCAAGAAGAAAATTACAAACCTGAAGAGACATCTTCAGGAGCACTACACAGAAACTGAGGTAACCTAACATTAAGATGTTAAATAATGTTACTTTTAAATCTCTGTCAAGACAACTACTGAAGCCAGTGGTGTAATATTAGCATCTCACAATGGGGCACTGCTACATTGCTTGCAGATGGAGCAGCTGGACCCTCACTGAGAAGCCAGTAGCCCAGCCAGCCAAATAAGGCGAACATTATATATATATATATATATATACAATTAAATCTAAAAATAGATGAAAAATTAAGTAGTAACTCATGCTTAAACTTTAACCACTGATCATTTTCCTTTGACATGTCCACTGTGGGTGTCCTAATGATGAACATTTATGCAGGAGGAACTGATCTGCTGTGATGTGAAGTGATGCTGCAGTTAGTGTCTCCAGCTGAAAACCCTGTGGTGCCTTATGTACCACAGAATTTATTGTGTGACTGGTTCAGGTAAGTACCCTATTAAACCAGAACACTGCTACTAACCTGCCTCCTAAACATTCACTCTGTGTGTGTGTGTGTGTGTGTGTGTGTGTGTGTGTGTGTGTGTCCAGTTATAAAACCACTGTGGCAGCCTCAGTCATGTGTTTTTGCTTGTATGTGAAGTCTGTGTGTCAGCCAACTTCAAACAGAAACTTAATGCTGGTACTTTCAAATCTCTCTGATTCTTAAACATGTATTTAAACTTTAGTTCTGAAGTTTGTAACTGTTTCATTAACACAGGTCTTCTTAAATGTTTTCAAGTCAGAGGCCCCCTACATAAAATCTCTGTTTGATCAGACCTGGACCTAGAAACCACATTAAAGAGTTTCTGGGTTGATTTGTTGATTTAGTGCAGAACTATTAGTACGTTGAGTGTAGAGACATACACACCTCAGACTGATGTCACCTTCAGCACATTTGCTTTTTTTCTCAGCTTGTTGGTTGAAGCGAGCAGGGATAGTTTCTTTCGGTACCACTGGGTTTTACAACAGACATGTGTGAAAGGAGGAAACTGATCACCTCCCCACCACTGAAGCTTCATTTGCTGCTTAAAGTCTCTGAAGTGCTGAGAAGTAGAGGTTTACAGGAACTACCATATCATTTCATGGAGCCTCCATTATGGTCCGGAAATTGCCTTGTCAGCTGCGTTGTGGAGATGAGAAGTGCTTCAGGTTAACTGTGACACTTTTCAAACACAGAAGAGATATTTGGTTCTTCTGTTGGTTTTTGGTTGACACACTTTCCCATATAAGTTAAAATTAAAATGAAATGAGTTTTTTTTTTCAGATAAGAGTAACAACTGATTCCATTTCAGATATCAGCAATATTATCAGATATCATTCCACAGTTAATGTCAACAGGTAGCCTAATAAATAAATAAATAAAAGATGGATGACATATCATAGTCGATCCATTATCTATACAGCTTATCCTTAAAGGTTGCAGGGGGTTGAAGCCAGTGACACTGGGCGAGAGGTGAGGTACATTCTGGACAGATTACCAGTCCACCACAGGCACACAGAGTCAAACAATCAGTCGCAATCAGTCACCAGTTAACCTTGGACTGTGGGAGGAAGCCGGAGTACCTGAAAAGAACCTGGCAAACTGGGGTTTGAACCCTGAACCTTCTTGGCTCAAAGCTAACCAGGGTAACCAGAGTGAATTGTCAGCTACAATTAGCCTCTGTCTGCCTCCCCCAAAAACCCAAGACAATCTAGCAGCCATTCATGAGCCAGATGAAGCTCTCATTAGATTCTCAGGTCCTGGACCACAGCCAAGTAAGTGCACTCAGAGTCAACCACAGTCAGTGTGACCAGATCACATCTCTGCAAGTCTTAGAACTAAAACAAAAAAGTAAGGTTTAAGTTGCAGACTCTGTGGTTGCCTCTCACAAAACCACCAACACAAAACCGTTGGAAGCCATTTCCATTCCAGTCAACTGACAATGGCAAAACAGACTTAAACCTGACTTAAACTGACTACAAATATATTTCACACTGCGGGTGACAATGTGAATACAGCTTGTGCTTTTGACAGTGGTAAATGACTGGTACAAATGTGACAATATGCACTGAGGTGTACTTTTCATATTGTTTTTACAGACAATATGCTATAATATTGTTTGTTTGTTTTTAAGTTTATATATATATATATATATATATATATATATATATATATATATATATATATGCATGCTATAATCAGATAACTGTCAGTAGTAGGCACTGTCAGACAAGAAACATAGGGAGAAACCAAGGGGGTGGCCGTGGTAAGCATCTTAGAGCACTATGTCATACATTCAGAGATACATAGATGCGTGGGTGTGTTACTTAACTGACTTGTTACTCTGTGGTAAGTAACTATTCATAATCTGTACATCCATAATAGCAGTACTATAATATGTAATAGCATTAGTAATAGTCTGACTATCTGAAACTAGCAGCAGTGATATTAATCAGAATCAGCATAAACTTTATTGATTATTGTAGGAAAATTGTTTTGTAAGTAAATGAAATTATAATATCAAGTAAGTGAATAAGTGAATGTGCAAATATGCGAAAAGTAATGTGCCCAGTGTCGCCTGATTGAAGTCATGAAGAAAGCACTGCATGCAGTCTGGAGTCTCGTGGTAACAGAGTGGATGACATCACACATAGTTGCCGTGTGTGTGTGTGTGTGTGTGTGTGTGTGTGTGTGTGTGTGTGTGTGTGTGTGTGAGCAAACAACAGCCAAGATGGTGTATGAGAACTGTGTGATAATAATAACTTCTTACAATAGTAAAAGCACAAGAATTAGCGACAGCAGTAGTAGTGATACAGTAGAAGTGGTTGCACTAGCAGTAGCATTAGCAGAAGCTGTATTAGCAGCAGCTCTAGCTATAATTTGAAAAGTGGTTAAGTGGTTGATAATAAGTCATTACAAGTGCAAATCTATTATTTGCTTTAACTTACAGATCAGTTTTATAGTGTCAGTTACTCTTGGAAAAGCAAGAATAGCTAAGGTGCTTGCAGCAATCAGGGAAAACATTTCCATTCACTATATGTTTTCTTAACTGCTTTTCCTTGATAAGACGACCTGAGAGGAAATTTCCTGATTATACAACCCAGGATACATCCTTTTGCTGTGACTGTAGCTTCTTCTTAGAGTACCACTATAAACATCAGATTTTGTATGATACTTTATTGATTTCTATTTGAGTAACATTTAGTCAAGTAACAGTCTGTTTATACTACACTCCTCACCTGAGCAGTAACAGTTCACTAGGAGCAGTACTAGTAGTACTGCTAGCAACAGTGTTAGTAGCAGTAAAGGTTACTGTAGGAGCAGTAACTATAGCAGCAGTGGTGGTTGTGGCAGCAGTAGCAGCAGTAGCAGCTGTATTCTTGCACTCAGTTGTCTAACACCATCTTATGGATTTAAGGAGTTTCTTCTGCCCCCTACTGGTCAGAGAGGACACTGCACACTAACCAACAACAGCATCTGATGTTCTCTTCACACGAGACCAGCAGTAAAGACAATCTGTCTTCCTTCATCGCATTACCTCCTTGAACTCTGCATGAGCCAAATGCCCTTTGATTTTCTACCAGAACATGCAATCACATTAGGTATTATGGCATACAATGGAAAAAAGTAAGACAGTGGGTTTACAAAGAAAAACAAGACTCGGTCAAAACATACTTTATGGCCGGATCATGTATGGCCAACACTGTAAACTTCAAAATATAGCAGAATTTTAAGTTAAGACACAAAACACAAGTTGTTTTTCTAACACCACCGAACAGTCAATGAAAACATATCACCTTAATTTTTTTTTAGTGTTATGAAAACGGATCTGGTGTTACTGTTTTATCTTTGTTCACTACTGAGTAAAAAAAGTCAATTTGTCTCTGTAATAGCCAGTTTTCAAAGCAAGATCATATTTCAGAGGTGAAATATTTTCAAATCTTCAAGGTGATGCATTTTCATTGACAGTCAGTGTATCTTGATTAAATATTGCATATCGTGCAGAGCCTTATTTTTAGTCTGGATGATTTAGACTAGCTCGTTTATTGAGGTAATTGTTTGAACTTCAGCTGAATTCAAATTGAATGTTGTGTAAACCCTTGTCCTGTTTCTTTGACAGAAATTTGAAGAGTGAGTCCTTCATGTTGAATAAAGAACTAGCTAACAGCTGAGCCTGCTCCCGTCTCAGCCCGTGTCAAAAAGATGACATGCAAGGCTGCTGCCAGCGACTTTGTTAAATTCTAAATGAACAGAGGTCAATCTACATATTACAGTCCCCAACCAGTCTGAAAAATGACTGTATAACCACACACTAACAAGCATCAACACAAACTGAACATGATCCAGTTTCTAACTAAGTAGTATGCTACAGAGAATGTGAGATTAGCATTCAAACTGGACAGTAAATACAGCAGTGGACATGTTTTCATTCCTTTCTTCACTGAATCTCTGTAATAAAATTCTTTAAGTCGGAGCTGATCACACAGACTTTAACTACTTCAAAAGTTCTGATGAAACCAGAGCAGAAAACGATGCAACATTATCCTGTTAAATAAACTCAGACAAGCCTCCTGTGGTCTTTCCTCTGCTGTAAAGCCAGACTGGTGTTTGTACTGGACTCACTGGGAGCTGTGGTCCTGAACCCGCTCTGATGCTCAGCTCCTCAGCTCCTCAGATCCACAGCTTCTCTGGGTTTAAAACTGGATATTAAACTGTTATTAATTTAAAGTGAGTCACATAGCCTTGGTTAGCTGAGGAGGGAGGTGACTTCCACACAGAACCACAGTGGGCCGTGCAGCCTGCTCCACCAGGCTGATCACCACGACAAAGCACATCTGTCTCCCTTCCTCTCGCTCTCTCTTGCTCTCTTTCTCCGTCTCTCTCTCATTTTTTTTTTCACACTGAGTCCGTGGTCCACTGCTGTGTGTGTGTGTGTGTGTGTGTGTGTGTGTGTGTGTGTGTGTGTGTGTGTGTAAATGTGATCAGGAATTCAGAGAGTCAGATCTATGCTGCAGTCTGCTTTCTGTCAGGTCTGTAGCACACTGATTTTTTTTTTCCCAAGGCCAAGAGGATATCCCTTACACACACACTTACACACACATAACATGTAGACACTGATACAATTCCCACACATGAACCAGCAATCGGTGGCACAAGTGAGGGAAAGAGTACAGCACAACAGTGCTGAATAAAGACCAACATTGAAATTGCACCCAAACTCAACTACATGTTTGTCATCTATGAATTTCACATCAGCGTACAGATTGCGACTAGAAATAAAATGCTAGAGTGGGCAGGTATTTGCACATTTGTCTGGATTTATTTTTGTGCACACACTCATCTAATACTGATGTGCAAAAATGCCATACAATGCTACGAAAGAACAAAGAATAAAAAAATTAAAAAAGGAGACGCTGTGTCTGTGTTAGTCAATCACATATACGGTCAGGTGCAATCTGTATCTACATTTTGGAAATGAAAAAAACCACCCTTGTTTTAACTGGATACACATCCACTCTCGCTATCATCATGTGTGCAGAATTGAAAAATGACTGTCCTGTGGAGGTGCAGCTACACCAGAACAGAATTTCTGCTGCAGTCAGTCAGGGGTGGGGGGTGGGGGGGGTTAAAGCTTGGACTCCTCATGTTTGTGTACATTCACTCCTTCATTTATCTAAGAAAGAAAGTGTCCTTTGTGACTGTGTTTTGTGGTTGAAAAGCTGAGTGTGTGTCCGTGGTCTGTCAGTCTTGTTCCAGGCTACTCTGTGCAGTCCTCAGCAGCTCTGCGCTGGCTCCAGTCTGACACCCCAGGACAGGACTGAAGGTAGGTCTCAAACCAACCAAACAACAGAGGCAACAACTCAATGGAAACACAATTTAAAAACAACACTTGTATCAGGGATGAATTTTGAATTAAAATGAAGAACTATTCCTTTAATTCTATGATACTGGGTAAATGGGCTTCACCTGCTAACTGTTGAATTTCACTGGATTATCATGTGAACATTCACTGCTCCTGTCAAAGTGCAGCCTGCGTTAATGTCCTCTAATGACTCAAACACACTATTACACTTCTGATTCATTCATTTCAACACAGTTTTTAGCATTTAGACAGATAGGAGGGGGCGACGCAGAGGGAAAGACTGAGCGAGAGAGAAAGAGAGAGGGCGAGAGAGAGAGAGAGAGTGATGAATAACAGCTAAAAGTGGCCTAATAACTAAATAGCTCCGATTAAGGTTTTAAACGGGGCTTGTGAACGCGCTCTGTTACGGAGTACACGCCGCGCCTACGTGAGCCCGAGAATCCCGTTTATCTCTGAGAGGAGTGTGAGCGGGGCAAACGGCAGACTGGGTTTATGGATCATCCAGAAGCTCGACACACTGTCTGTGTATTTAGAGAAAAATGTAATGAATGAAGCTCCACGGGGCCAAAAGCCCACGCGTTTCTAGCGCTCAACAAGCGGCCAAAAAGACCAGTTGTATGTGAAGGTAGGCCAGATGTGTGTAAATCACACTGAAACTCAAGCTGGTTTTGACTTTACAGAATTACTGATTTATATCTATTTTTTGCTTCATAATAAAGAGGAGGCGCGCTGAGGAGAAACGGAGACTGAACCGTGACTTCAAGAGAATTATTATGATGTTACTGCTCACGGTCGTAAAACGCTGTTGCCGATTTCATTCTATAAAACCACGTCGTGCTTATATAAAACCCTTGTCAATAAACTTTATAACCACTTATAAATCAGTATAAGGCTGTTGGTGCGTAAACTTCAGTTTAACTTGTTTTTCTGCTGGAGCCTCTGATTTGTCTGAGAAAAGTCAGATATATATCCTGCTGTATAATCAGCTCCAGAGGATTATTGGACCGTTTGAGGTTTTAGATGTGATTTATTATTCACTATGAAACATGTGAAATTACACGTCTATAGTCTAAATACAGGCAGAAAGCTGAATATGAATATCGATCTGTCCGAGCGATTTCACTGACAAATACCGTAAAACTGTCAGATCCCGTCTACAGCGCTGCTGCTTAAAGTCAGTGCAGGTAACAAGCAAATAATAATAATAATAATGAAGGCCTGAAAAGGTTTAACATTTTTTTTAAATGCCAACATTATTTTTTGTTCTATAATTACTTATTTTATATGTTATACACATAAAAATAATCATTAATAACCGCTTTTCCATATGAATAATAGGCCTACAATTAATACTACCCCATCTAGCCCATCTAATATGATCGATTTCTGCTTAAAAGGAAACATATTGAAACGAATATCGTCGCAATTACATGAAAATGTGTCACGCATTATCCGTGATAAATTTCTTCTTAATATTGGAACTAAAAAAGAAGGGAACAATTAACCATACCGTTATAAAGCCATTAAACAAACACAAACAACGGTGAGAAATTAAAAAAAATTCTTAAATAAATTAAAGAAATGTGAGACAGAAGAAGTGAAAAGAAAACAAAATACACATTTCTGGATTATTTCACAGTTTAAAAATATTTGACATCGTCCGTGCGCGAGGCTGAAGGATAATTAGAGCATTTTCTTTTGAAATATGAAGGCGACAGCAAGTTTATGTCTCAGTGGTCATTTTCACATAATACCGCGATGATGTTAATGGCGCCTGTGATTAAAGCGAGTTAAGTGGCTGACCTCTAGTGTGTGTGTGTGTGTGTGTGTGTGTGTGTGAGCGAGGTTTACCTACTGATGATTGTAAAGATGATAAATGGTAGCCTAACACTCAAAGCCCATTACAAATTAAACACAGACGTGCACGCAAACGCGCGCGGCCGTGCAGGTAAGCTATAAGCTATCATGTGTGAAGAGCGGACGGTCTCGTGCATGGCGAGAGAAAATTAGTAGAAGAGCATATCACGAACAGCGAAGAAGCACGCGATCCATCACCGCTGCAGCGTGTACGTCTGTGTCCAGCTTATACGCGCCCTGCTCCCTCGTGTTATAAAGGAGGTCAGCACGCTGCTAACGAAAGTAAGCTGCCTGCTGTTTGATTTAAAGATGTCTTTGTCTCCCAAATGATCAACTCTAAAGATCCACATTAGATACAAGCGGCACGTTTAGTCTTCCCATAGCTAACACAGAACCACTGGTTCTCTACACGCGCTGTCTTGCAGGATAAACAGTGAACCTCATGCAGAAGCAGAAGCTCTTACAGAACAAATGTTGGAGACTAACAAATTGGATTAAAGTCTTTTTCCTTCTCAGATTTGAACGTAGGTATTTGGGGACACAGACTACAGTTATTTCAGTTGTCACTAAAGCTTAAATATGATGTTGAGTTTTTGTTTTAATTAGTTTTATGTGAGAGTGAGAGCAGTCAGCCTCAAGTGTGAATTTGTAGTTCATAAAATTAATAGAAGACATTGTTTTGTGGTATAAAAGCGCCACACAAAATGAAACCAGTGAAAATGATAAGCAATTGAAAATTGTATGATGCAGAAGAGAAGTATATGAAAAGATGTATAAAATAGTTATTAAGGAGAGAAATACCTCAGCAGTGCAATAGTTTCTGTCCAACCATTTTATAGAAGAAGAAAAAGAGGAGGAGGAACTGTAGGCAGACCGCTGTGCTAATGAATCTGACCTATAGCTTTGGCTCGATTTTGGTACTTCCTGCTTCTTTGTTGAGAGAAGAAAATGGCTCTGGCTTTACACAAACTATTCCAATAAACTAGCTAGTTAATTATTCACTCACTGTTTGCAAGAAAAAAAATCTTTTGTTACTTCTGTTCTAAAATTAACAGCTGTTAATTTTGAGGCATTGCCCTGACAATGCATCGCATTGATCTGCAGACCCCTGCAGTGAAGATCGCCTGACAGGAATCACAGTACACCTTGATACTCAAATGGGTCATGTCTTAGAGAAGGACAGCTCTGAAGCCATGTTAGTGTACATATTGGCAGGGCTTGGCCGAGACACAGAGAAAAGCTGCAGTAGCTTCAGTTTATACCTGAAATTATTGCCTCAGCATTATCATATCTGCATGTCAGTCTCAGAAACAGTGCATGTTGGCAGCTATGATTTATATTTGCTTTGTTTGCTTGGACCCTTGAACTATTTTTTACACACTCATTGTATAAAATCATGTGAAGTGACTTCATTGGTAGACTGTACATTTTCAATCTGTGTATTCGTAAGTCAGATGATATTAAAAGTAAAACTCTACTTCTGGTAGTCAGGGAGGATGAAGTGCAGCTGTATGTAGAATTGTGCAAATACACAATCTGACGTGGTAGGAAAAAAACACAAAGAAAAACATAAAAATAAATGTCTGGACTACAAGCTTTTTTACAATATATTCTCTAACACCGTTAAAGTATTCTACAACCTTGCACTTCTCTTGAGAAGTTAACTGTGAATCTTGAAGGGTGCCACAGAAGCTCCAGACCTCTTTAATACACTGCTACATGCAGCAAATCTAGAGGTCTTAAGTCAGACCTGTGGGCCTGAACCAAACCGAGTGACGTCCAGACCTGTCAGCGTGCCTCAGTTCCTGGTTTGGTCCAGCTTTGCTTGCCGTGCCCCTTGACTGGGTTTTGAATGGCCCCAACAGCACCCAAGAACAAATTACTATAGAATTAAAACAACAATTTTCCCTCTTAACCTGCTCTCTGACTTTTAGTCTTAATGCCATTAAACTACCCTCCACTTTACAGTTACTACAAGTGGTACAATTTATTATTATAATACACAATTCAAATGAACACTTTTGCTCATCCCAGGTTGTTTCTCTGTGGTATTTCTTTAAAAAACTGAGCAGCAGCTACAGTGGAATTAAACTTATGTGGAAACCTAGCTAACATTCAAGTCTTAATGTACTGTCTCTTTCTGTTTGATCCTGAGGACAAACATTGGCGGATAGGAATTTCACTTTTGCATAATTGGTGTAAAAGAAAAAAAAAATGTCCAAACTTACTTCATTTACCATCATTACATTTTACTATATTGTATTTTTTACATTTAATAAAACAGTTGTTATACCTCTACCATCTGAGTTTTGACACACAATTAGGTTAGGAGTCAGAGTAATTTATAGGTGACAGTATTTCTATTTCAAAAGAATGAATGATATATAAAGAATGGCTTCAGTATTAACCATTGAATATCACTAATGGAGACGTAAATATATTGGCATCACAAAGTATTCGGATCCCTTCACTTTTTCACATTTTATTGTGTTGTAGATTAAAACACCAATTTACACACATAATGGCAGTGAGACCATGTTTTTTTTTCCAAATTTCACTGAAAATAATTTACAAAAGTATTCAGACCCCTAATTCAGTTCTTTGTAGAAGCCTTTTTGGCAGCATTTACAGCTTCAGCTTCAGCTTTGGACAGTTCCTGACAGAGGGGCATTGGTCCTGACAGAGCTGCCATCTTCAGGTCTCTCCAGAGATTTTTAATGGGGTTCAAGTCTGGTCTTTGGCTGGGTCACTCAAGAACAGTCAGAGATTTGCCCTGAAGACACTCCAGTGTTGTCTTGGCTGTTTGTTTCAGGTCGCTGTCACGCTGAAAGGTCACCCATCACCCCAGTCTCAAGTCATGTACACTCTAGAGCAGGTTTTCTTCGAGACACTCTCTCTGGCTGCATTCATCCTTCCTGAGACTGTCCTCCCTCCAAAAATGACCCCATGGGTCGTTTGTTGCAGTTACATTTTGTTTTCAGGTGACCTCTAGCTGCCATAGTAATTGTGATGGAGGCAAAGGGGGAAGGCAGGAGACGAAGTGAGAGTAAAGTCCACGATGGGAACAGGTCAGAGTGGATTGATGGGTCAACAAAACAGAACTTTTACTTTCTCCTTTTCACACCTTTAAGTCAGTGCTTCTTTTATCCATGACTACTCAACAGCCTTAACTGCACGTTTATTATTCTAACCATGATGACACAATTCCTCTACCCTTAACGAAGTATTTATTCCCACCCATGTCACAATCTTTTCCTAAACCTAACTTTTTTGTGCTTCAACCAAACATAATCACGGCAACTTATTGGTTATTGATTTTCTTCAAATTTCTGAATCAACATAAGTATTTTCTGATCTGTGTTTATCATTACATCCTAACATTATGGGAATAAAGTTGGCATGAAACATAGTAACTACAGTCCACTGGTTTTTAATTTAATTCCATTGTCATTTTCTATTTAACATCAGTGGTTAGAGTTTGCCACTGTGACCACTGAAGTAAGGTCTTCTCTGGATTCACCACAGTTAGCAAACCCTACAAGTAGTCATGTGATCAGTACCAAAAATGGTGTTAGCAACAAGCTAGCAATAATATCCACTGTCCTCAACTGTAACTTTCCCTTAGGAGTTATAGCTGTCTGCACACACGCACACACACACACACACACACACACACACACACACACACACACACCCTTAGAAGTGAAAAGTGATTTATAGCAACTCACCAAGGTAAAATCCTGGTAGGGTGAGACACAGAGGCAGACTATTTGTGCCTGATTTTGTGGAGCAAAATTGTTGTGGTGCTACATAAAACTCCATAGAACTTACACAAAACTACATAAACTCAAACAACACTTCACAAACTTCATTGTGATTTATCTCAAGCTTTATGTGAAGGCTCTGACAATTTCTACAATTTCTAACAGGCAATAATAATTAGTACCTACTTGATATAGCTGCAGCATTTTTAATTTCCATTGAAGTCCAAGCAGCCTCAAGAGATGTACACAGTAAATACTACTACATATACACTGCTACTGAGCACAACGTATCAGTCTAACCCAAGTGTGCTTAATAAGCTGTCAGAGAGCTAAGCTCCTCAGAGATTTTTTTTTTTTTTTTTTTACCCATAAAGCATCTCTGCACCACTTAACTCAGCTCACCTCACCCTCTGTAAGGGGAGGGGTCAGAGAGAGAGTGAGAGAGCAACAGAGTGAGACATCATTCCACAGCTGGTTAACAGATGGCTGGAGCTGACATACACTTGCATGACATTTTCTCATCTACACTGTGTATCTAGCTAGCAGGCTACAGCTAAGAAA
Source organism: Lates calcarifer (assembly GCF_001640805.2). NCBI lineage: Eukaryota > Metazoa > Chordata > Actinopteri > Centropomidae > Lates > Lates calcarifer. The sequence continues at coordinate 10,857,719 of NC_066837.1, read as the reverse complement.
GCTGCTAACTAAAAACACTGTTTGGTTTGAAACATGTCTGCTTACCACTGCAAGCAAACATTGTTCTGTATATCCAGCGTATGTTAAGAAGGACATAGAGAAATACTGCAAACACACTGGTGTTGATGTGACTGAATGTGTCGTGGATCACCTATTTAGATGCCACTTGCTTAACACTTCATCACTACATATTGTGTGACACTTTACAGCTGAGCTTTGAGCAGTCCACCTTCATTTTCCAAGATAAGTCAATTCTGTGTGAGTGGAATAAGGTGACATTGTAATCCATCAGTCTTTAACATTTCAGTTGAATTAAGACCATGATCACAATCAGATTTTTAGGCATGCTAGTGGCATGGCTCTATATGAATGGTGTTGTGTTGGTCTGAAACCTACTGTGGTCCTGAAAGAAAAACCTCAACAACTTTTAGATGGATTGCTATGGCTGTTTGTCCAGACATGGTCATGGTTCATGGTCCTCAGACGATGAATAATTTTGGTGATCCCTTGACTTTTAATTTTGCCCCATTATCAAGTAAAATTGTAAATTTATCTAGTACTTAGGTACCTCTCAGTTGTGAACATGTAATTGTTGTTCCTGCTAAGCATCAGCATGCTAGCACTGTCATTTACTGTATGTTAGCATGCTGATATTAGCATTTAGCTTTAAGTCCCTTTATTGAGTATTAAATCTTTATATTTTTACCTTTACCAATAAGTAATTTTTATATTTGCTCGTAAAAAGCACCCAGTCTTGATTTTCTTTTGGTTTTCTATTTCACACTGTCTATGACAAAATGCATCAAGGTCCAGCTCTTGCTCATTGTCAGCTGGGGTTAGCTCCAACCCCCCCAACACACACACACACACACACACACACACACACACACACACACACACACACACACACACAACCCTCAAGCATAAGAGGTATAGCTAATGGATAGATTATTCTGAATGGTTGGCTTCAGCCTTGAACAGTCACATCTGCTCTTTAAGTGCACTAATGCCACAACACACAATTTCTGTGATGGAAAAGAACAGTGTGAAGTTGATCAGCCAGAATAGCTTCTCCCAAGTGGAAAATAGGAGCTTATCCCATTTAGCTTTCTCTCCGGCCTGGAACCCTTGTATAACTCAAAGTGCAGTGCTTTTCTGTTACAAGTTATTTTTAGTGTTTGCTGTGTTGATTTTTAGTGTTTACTTTTGATTTTGGACCATTTCTGAATTTCCTGCACATTTCTGTTAATGTTTCCACTCTGCCATCCTGCAGTGTGATTCTTCTTTGGCAGAATGTTTTTACAGTAGTATTTGAGTTGGATTTTTGGATTGTATATGGAGTTGAGGCATGTTTAGAAGAAAAAAAAAGATGGGAAAGTAATTTTTTTAGGAAAAAATCCTTCATCAGACAGATCGTCAGCTGCTGTATCCTTCTAGTATGTTTCTACAACACTGATAGAAAGACTTTTTTTCATTCACATAATGCTCAGTGCTCACCTCGTTCAATTTCCTCTTTCCTTCCTGTCTGTAATGAAAACATAAGCTAGCAGTTCTCTGCTGTCCTGGAGCTGCACTAGCAGCAGTAAATCTACCAGCAGACAGACGCAGGGAGACAGAGACCGAATGTGATCTAACAGTGATCATGCCTTTGTGTGTCCTCCGCACTAATAAATCATCATTGAGAGTGTCTCTGCTTGGGCTGCAGTGCTCGGCAAGCTGCTGCTAAGTGTTGCACATCATCTGACAAGAGCTGAGACACAGGCAGCATTCTTCAGCAGAAAGCCTGGACAATGTGGCTAATAGCTGCTTTTAAGGGTTTGACACAGTGTCCTGGACAGGTTTTATCTCTCACAGGTCTTTTGCAAATTTTCTGTTGGAAAGAAAAAAAATGACCAAACAAGCAAAAATAAAATAAAATCAAGACAAGATCAAACCTTGTATATGTCTGGAACAAGTATGGTCAGTGTGTGAAATAGAGGGAGTGTTGAAAACTGTTGTAAATGGTTGTAAATAACTAACAGCTAAAGCCTGCTTGAAAAGGTGCTATGAGACACTAAATGGCACAGTATGCAAATTAATATATTCATGACATCATTGCGTTCCATTTGCGTTCTGCCCAGTGTCATGAAAACCCTATCTGTTTGATTCTCTCCTCCTCTCTGTCCTCACGTGTGCAGTATTTTCATTCAGCCCAACTCTCAATAAAGCTGCTCCCAGTGACATGTTTTGTCTGTTTTTGTCGTCAAACAGAACAAGTATAAAACAGTGACTGAGACGCAGCTCACTGAGGTTACATGTTAACCAGCAGTCACCTCCAAGCTGCTGCGCTGCTAAAATCCTGACTTTACAACAGTGACGTCATCTGACAAAATCACCAGACACATAACGGTAAAGACGATAGCTGTGCTGTGATTTCAGCTGTATTTACTTATAAAATAATCGTTCAGAGAAAAAAGATGGAGGCTCATTCACGCTTATGTCAGCTGCCTTGCAGTCAGTTCAATGAGATGCATAGAAAGGCCTGACTTCGTGCTTGTAAGGCAGCGGTCCCCAGCCTTCCTTTGTACCACGGACCGGTTTCATGCAAGATAATATTTTCACGGACCAGCCGTCGCCAGGGGTGGAGGGTGGGTGGGGGATCAAAAGTCTTGCGTTTGTCCTTTCGGCATAAAGACAAACACTTAACACAGCATAATAAATACAACTCACCCTCACGCAGCAGCAGGCAGCATCAGCTCTTCACCAAGGCTTCTTACCTTTAGCAACACGGTTAGCAACGAAGTCCGGTGTTCTCAGTGCAGCTACACCTGTAGCTGTGAGACTTGCTTCTGTCCTTGTTGTTCACGTTTTTTTTTCTTCAAAGAACTTGGATTCAGGCTTGTCTTTTAACGCAGGGTGCTTTGTCTCTTTGTGTTGAAGCAGTTTTGAAGACTTCATTGCCTCATTTGATAGTCTGTTGCCACATATTATGTAGAGGGCGCCTGGAGCATGTGAATCACCTGTCGCGATAAACCCGTATTTTAAGGGTATTTCCCACTAAATGCAGCTTTGTTTTTCTTGACAGTCTTTGGCTTTTCTGCTGTCTCATCATTGGGCCTTTTCCCCTTTTCAAAGAGGCTCTCCACAGACATTTGTTTTTTTACTCATTTTAGCTAGTTAGCTAGCTAGCTTAACTTGTCGGGCATCACAGGTGGACTAAGACAGGTGTGTGTCAAGTGGTATCAGGAGGCACAGACGGATGTGACGGGAAGAGATTCCGCTCATTTTTCAAAATAAAATGATGCTCCATGATTATAATGGATGATACTGGAGCTAAGAACTGACACAATACCACCTAGTTTCACTGTAAGAACCACCCAGAATTCACTAACAACCATATGGCACCCAGTATAGGCCAGTAAGTACCATTTGTGCACATCATTATGTTCATTATGTTCAATTTTGGCGTGTTGGTGATGTAATTCAACTAATTTTATTTTTTATATGTGTATTTATGAGTGTTTGCTCCGTGTTGAACTTTATCACACTATCAAAAGTTTTCTAACATTCGTCCTGTCTGAAATGTGAAAACAACAACAACAACAACAACAACAAAAGATTAGGAAATCATGAAAATGTCCTAGAGAACAGGCCTTTTTTCAGGGATGGGGAAACTGGTTAACCACCAGCTTTCCTGCAGCAGAGGAAGTAAATGAGAAAAGTTAAGTGAGAAAAAGGCAGTAACAGAGGAAGACCGACTGGTTGGTCAGGGGTTCATTATACAGCAGATAATGATCCAGAACATTAGAAGAACAGAACCAGACCTTGGCTTCAGGTTATGAAGAGCAGCACAGTCTCCAGACTTAAACCTCATGGAGCTGGTTTAGGACAAACCGTTCAGGAGGTGAAAGCAAAGCAACAAGTGCAACACATCTGTTGGAACTTTGGTAACAGGACGAACTTTCTGAACGTTGTTCCATCTCCACTGTAGAAAGAATGGATGAGTCAAACCTCTAGATTCAATTCAGGATTTAAGACTTCATGATATCATTAAAAAAAAAACAAAAAAAAAACAACCTTTTAAGTTCAGGAGTTTTACTGTCTGTTCAGCAGAGTGCCCAGGGGCATTAGATACAATTCATCCTGGTGCATTAAGATTTGTAACGACATGTTGATCATGTCATGCTTTATGAAATGCACATCCATGTCAGTGAAGACTTTAACACATCTAAATGAGACAAATCATTTGTCATTCAAATCAATCTGTGACTTTTATTTCACTACATTTGAAGGGGAAACATGGTGCTTCTCCCACATTTTAAATTACATGAGTGGCTTTAATGTTTTTTCCATCATATTTATTTGTTGTTTGCTTGTTGACTAAATAAACCAAAATCTAGGGTTAAAAATAATTTATGTTCTCTGCTGCCCTTGTTGGATATTCTTGCAAAAAGACTTTGAAAGTTTACACTCAAGCCAGACTGTGTTGAAAGGCCATATGTGATATGTTTTTTTTAAAGAACGTTTTCTGTTGTTTCTTTCTATTTCATTCACTCGCTCCCGTCTCTCATTTATTCCTCTCTCTTCTTCTCGGTGTAACTGAACTTTGTCTGATTACACAGGATTAGGAGCATCAGTGGGACTTCAGTAAAAGATACATTTATTGTGAGAAAGTGAAATAGGTTGAAAAAACTCCAAGCAACAAGAAAACAGAGCAAAAGAAAATTGAGTCCAACGTTTAAAAAAGCATTTCAACACATCACATTTTCACCTTTCAGTTTTCTTCCCTACAGAAAATATATGTACATGAGTCTCTACATGAAACATGTAACCTTTGTGATTCAGCATCATCTCGATCATTTTATATTTCCTTTCTCATTTTGACATTTTTTTCATTGACTGAAAAAACTGGAATAACAACCAAGTAGACACATAAACACACACATGACTGTGACAAAGTACTTACTTAGGTTTTTTGTTTTTTGATTTAGTCTAAGATTATTATTATTATTTTTTTTTGTTGTTGTTGTTAATGTTCCACTTAATTCAAAATGCATTATGCTTGTATAATTTGTTCATTAAGTCAACACAGAAGCACAGCCTGGTTAGAGTTAGTAATTAATGATGATTTACAAAATGACAGCTAAAAATCAGTGGGAGACATTATGGCTCATATAAATGTCCACAGATATGTATCTGTACCAAACTGTATATACCACAAGAATATGGCAGCACTGACCCTTACACTTTCATGTCTTATTAGAGTTCCTCATTGGAGTTTATATGTAAAAAAAAAATAAAAAATGCAAGTGACAAAACTATCTATTGCTACATTAGAAATATAAACACAAAGACGTCTGCTGCTGGTGTAAATGTCTTATCAGAAATAAACTGTATCTGCTGGAGAAGTGACTCAGTTTTATCATTATTTATCCATTTTAATTTTGTACCTGGATGAAGCAGTTTTCATTATTTCTGTCAATTAAACTTATTTTAGTTTTATTTTTACAGGCTGAATAAAATGGCAGATTAGAAACAACAATAATGACAGGAAAAAAAAGAAAATAGAGGCAGATGAATTCCATGGAAGGGGCTGCTGATGGTGGTCTGACTGAAAGTCCAGTGGCCATTCTTCATGTTTAAACGCTGAGCCTTAAAGGCTTTTAAGAAAAAGTCCTGGTCATCAGCAGCCCATGAGGAGGGGGGTTTAAAACAGTAACACCCACTAAGCTTATAGTTTTGACTCTGGGAGGATGGTGGGGGTGTGTGACAGCGGTACTCGCCACATTTTACAGAAAAGGCAGAACTTTTCGTCTCCTAAGGTCAGAATGTTTAGGAAACAGGCAGTAATATAAAATAAAATAGGCAGTAAACATGAACAGGAGACCAGAGAGAGAGATAGAAAGAAAAAGAAAAAGGATGAAATCTTTAGAGGACAGTGCTGGCTGACAGTCATGGCTCTGCAGCAGAAAACTGACTCTGGATCATCAAATCAACTTTGAGCCTGGAAGTATTTAAGGTAAAAACTCCAATATCCCAGTGCAACAATTTAATCAAATCACACTAATGACTTTATTAGAGACAATAATTTCCATCTGTTATTTACATCTGTGGTCTCCATGCAGAAAACAATGAACTGCCGCTCTCACAGAGTGTTGGAGGACAGTTCACCTTCAGTCCGTTGTTCCACCACTTCTATTAAGTGAAGTGAATTAAACTAGGTCTTTCATTTTGATTTACTGATTCTTAATTATTTTTTCTTATGCGAAGAGTGAAGTGAAGAGTTTGACACTGCTAAATTTATTTTTCAGTTTCTTTCTTACTGTTGAAATGTTCAGCAGTTGTCACAAACATAATAATAAGTCAGAGAGACAATAAAAAAACGCTATGAGAATAAAATGTAGGATATGCACAAGGTCGACTGGACATTATCACTGAAGCATTCAGTTCATTTTAATTGACATTGTTTGAAATTCTGAAACAATAAGTGATCAACTCTTTTTACATTTGAAAATGTGCTGTAAGGATCTTTAGATGAAGCTGGGTTATAGTATATGTTCACTGCTGGTTTAGTGACAGTTGTTACTGCATCACTTCATACTGGACACATACTGGGCTGGACACTAAAGATCTGCTGTAATCAGTGAGGAAATGTGTGTTGATGCATATCAATATATATGTTATGTTAATAATGTAATGCATTAATGTGGAACTATGAAAACTACTCCCCTCCACCATTATCATCATCATCTTCATCACATTTATGTCCACAGTAGAAAAAGTTCTCCATCAGATGTACAGAATGATCCCACATTTCCTTTCTACTCGTGACTTTCTGCCCAAATAATTCAATTCATTACAAACTCATATCCTACTGACAATATGATATATAAAAAAATCACATGCAAAACCTGGTCTTGTGATTGATTATATATATGTATACATATATAATAAAATGTACTAAGTTTTGCATGTGATTTTGGAAAATTTCTTACCATATATAATGCCAAAATCAAAATTTCGCTGCAATACTAAAAATATGTTTCTTTTCCAATCACAAGACCAGAGTGTTGTCCCAGGTGAAAGCCGTCAATGGAAAAACACTCAGTACAATACAAACGTGTGTTGTGTAAAAGAAAAGAACTCAAAACTCTTCCATAGGTTTTATTGTTTACCAGTAAAAACAAACAATTTGAAGGCCACACAAGGCACTGCCAGAGCATATAAGCATGCACATCTAAATTGTACAGTTATATAATTATTTTTGGAAAAACCGGGCTGCTTAAATTCCTCTTGTTGAATTTAGGTGAATTTCTCACTGTCTTTTTTGTAATATTGACAAAGTAGAAGTGTTGCATGCTTCTGTGAGAAATACGTGCGGTCTGCCAGGGCTCTGCTAAAAAAGGTCAAAAACTGAGTTAATGAGATGAATGAGTTTAAACAGTAACCTGTAATCTGTCAGGACAGCTGATAGAAGGGAGCAACACTTCTTCCTTTATTTTAATACTAGCTCTTTTGTTTTATCGGTGGTAATTTTTAAAGCTTGTATTTTAATTGTTTATATGTCATATATATCATATATGTTGAGGTATCAGTCAGTACAGGATCCTTCATATGTTTTCCTTTAAAGCATTAATAACTGTAGCATAAGTTAACATTGCTGATTGCAAGTATGTGCAGTATTGGGCCTTTGCCCTATGAGAGGTAAGGTGTCTTAGGCTTTTGTCATCATAAACTACCTGACTAACAAATACAGTGGTCAGAATCACATCTAACATCTTTACTAACATGAGTACTAATCATAATGACAACATAATATGAGCAATAAGAAATGATCTGGTAATTAAAGCACATTTATTAGAGAGCATACGCAGTAGAAGCTCTGCCATGCAGAGGGCTGACAGCGGGGCTGTGTAATGACTGAGACAGAAACAAGAACAGCAGGCAGAGAGACAGAAAGCAGAAATAGTGTAAATCCTCCTGTGTTTGGAGGAGGTGGTTTCTGTGGTTTTGATAGCTCTGTTTCAGAGGCTCTAGCTTTGATTTAGCTCACACTGACAGAAACAGCAGTTAGGAGGCCAAAGGTGTGTTTAAAGTCTGTGAGAAATGCCTTATAACCCAACCTGGAATTTTATATGATATAATAATGTTACCAGTTTGACGGACAAATACACAACAGGCCAGTTTTACAATTGTAAAGTGCTAATCTGTGAGATATTTTGTTCCAACTGAGGCAAATAGCTGCTTGCTGCAATGTCTCTGTAGAAATAACCTGTCAAGTCAGTCAGACTGTATGAGACATATAGTGATATCTTTATTTAGACTTTTCAGTTTCTGTGGGTGTAAGGCTCCTTTCTTCATCTACATAATGCTTTCAGTCCCCACTTTAAGATGATACAATTTGCTGAACAGCATCCGTTATGATCACAACTGACAGTTATGTAGAAATGGTAAAGTACAGGACAGTCAACAAGTTCATTATACATTTAAGTCTATCTGAAGTTGGCTAACATCGGCTAATATAAGCAGATCAAGTGCGGCGGTGCGGTCTAAACTGTGGGACCTGACCCAGACTGATGGGCAACAACAGCCTGTCTTTACACATCAAAATTAAATCTACAACATAAGAAAGTGTGTAAAAATACTCTCTGAAGCCACTGTACATCTGTACACTATAATCCTCTGTGTTGCCTGTTTGAAGTAGAATAACGTTTTTATGTTTACTGCATGTTTATATGAGACTTGGGGCTACTATGTTGTTACACTTCTCAGCATGCATAACAACACCTCTATTATTATTTTAATTTCAATATCATATTCTTTTTTAGGTTGACAGAGTGCAGCAGACCACAGGTGAACTGTTTAGTCATTTTAGCACATTCACAACAGTGTTTATTAAAAGGTATTGTCCCTGTTTGTGGATTAATAAACAGATTTAGAACATATTGCTGTCTTATTCAAACAAGGCCTCGTGGCTCCAGACAGGCAGGTCATCACAGGACGTCACCTCCTTTTGTTTCAATTACAAAGTCAAAATATCAAGTTAAATTTCAATCAAAATATCAAATTATTTAGATTTTCAGACATGCACACACACACACACACACACACACACACACACACACACAGATCACCTGTCAGTATTCATATAAAATAATTACCAGTCATTCCTGGCTCAGTGGGCACCAATGTTACATCAGTTAATTCTGCTTTTTTCCACATTTTTTTCTTCCACTCTCTCTGTAAATCCTGTTTTCTCTTTTGTCCCTCTAACTCTGTGTCGTTCATGTGGATATAGGTTAATATCTCTGTCTAAATCCTCCGTTTTTCATTTGTGCTTTTATTGATTCTCTGTCTCTGCTTCATGTGGCTGTGCTTTTCATTTAAAAGTCGCATTTTACTGGACCGCTTTCTGTGGCTGCTGGACGCTAACAAGCTTGTGGGGGAGCATCCATCTGCCAATACACGAGAGCAGCAGGGACAATTCCACCATGTCCTGTGTTTGACACAATAACATTTTATTGTTTTACACAAATGACATCAGCATTCGCAAAGTATAATTAATGAAACTTTCATTCTGAGACCATGTGTGGAACAAATCTGAAGTATAGGAAAAAAAATTTAATTATCTCTTTTTTTATGTATTGATTGATTTTTTTTTATCCCTTTAACGTCCATTTTGTCTTTTATTTCTCTTTAAAGTTATTCCAGCCTGAAGCCTTGAAATATTTAAACCTGTGGTTTGCACTGTTCAATCAAATGAAAACTTTCTGTCATGAATTTTATACACATCCATCTGTTGTGTCCAAAACTGTAGTTCTGCCTCCCAAGAAGTCACAACACTGAAATACTCCCTTTACAATGTAGATTTATTACATTAAAGACATTATATCTCTATTATATTATATTATATTAGAATATATAATGGGGTATTCTGTCGTATTATGAGTCTCTAGGAAACTTTGGGACTGGAACTTTGGAATTTGAAATAAAGGTCTGTGAGTTCAAACAGTGTTTGGTGGCACAACATGAGTTTGTAATGACTGAATGGTGCTATGTAAATTGCAACTGTGGTAATTGAATTAGATCATTTTCATAACAATGCATTGCTATAACTACAATCTACATGTTATTTCACTTAATGCACTGGTCTGATTTGGCATAAAGATGCACATATTATGAAATTCATATGTATCTATAATCTATGTATTTCATTCATTTAAATTTTATTTGGTAAAATGTAATGTCTACATTTACATAACTGTTAAAAATACAGTCCATCTCTTTTATCAGGTAAGCCTTTGTTATTACCTCTCAATAACTTTCCTTATCAACGTCTTTGTATAAAAGCAATAATCATGTCATGTGTCATAATAAGAAAGCTGTGTGTAGTATTGTTACTTATTATTATTTCTGGCAGCAGCAACAGTAATAATAAATAATGGATGAGTGTTGGTAGTAACCATAGTAACAGTAGCAGGAGTACCTTTAGTGTCAGTAAGGTGTTTTAGCAAGAGTGCAGTGTGAACCAGCCTGAAATGTGTGTGTGTGTTTTCGTGTGTGTATCTGTGTGTGCTCATGCATGTTTATGTGTGTGTGTGTGTGTGTGTGTGTGTGTGTGTGTGTGTGCGTGTTCGTGCGTGTCTGTTGCAGTGTCAGCAGCAGTGGCTGCTCTCGCTGATGAAGTGCAGAGGCTCTGGGGCTCAGGAGGCCATCCATCATCTCCATCAGGCTTAAGTGAGGCTCTCTGGACTGGGACACCACCAGACAACGGCCTGGGCCCACCGGTTTGAGCTGGACTAAATAAATGCCAGCCCCTTCATCATCATCATCATCATCATCATTCTGCTGCTAAGACCCAACTTGGGTGAACACCATCAGCGGCAGAGAGAAAGGGTCGGTGGGTTAACATGGTGCTGAATGGTTCTATTCATTATTTTCTTTCTTTTTTTTCAATAACTCATAACACTGCATATGAATACATTAATTTGAACATTGAGCATCCACTCCACCTCATCACAAGCTCTGACCATTGTTCAAATGACGAAGCAGTGTGACAGTAATTATATCAGCAGCAGAGTTCATCACATCCATGCAAACAGCTGAATTCGCTACAACACACTTCTCTAATACAAAAAAGGAAAAACACAATTTCAGATCATTTGTCAGAAAATCATTTTTGAAATTTGCTGAATTAGTGAAGTATTTACATTGTGGGACTTTTCCACTTCATGTCACTCGAAATACTTTTGGATTCTTGGACTGTTGGATGTAAGACATTGGTTTTGGACACTATGAGCTGATCTAATTAACTGAAGTTTAACTGAAGGAAGTTATTAGCTAGAAATGAGCAGCACCAAGGGGCACATCTCTAAAAAGTCAGGATGAAAAATGAGCCTAGAATTACAAGCAACAAAATAAAAAAATCATCAGAATATTTTTTGGCTGGTTTCAGTATCATTTAGACAGTAGAGACTGTTTCTACTGCAGATATTCACTGATCAGATTAAAATGAAGTGTCACAAGTGTTGTTTTACTTCTGTGGGAGAATGTGAGTGTGTGTGTGTGTGTGTGTGTGTGTGTGTGTGCGTATGCGTACATGTGTGTACGCATTTCTACCCTCTGCACTCTTTTCATCTGCAGTACATAAACACCACTGAGGGATAGAGCAAAACACACAAACACACACACACACACACAGGTCAAGTGTCAAAGGTCATATTGTGTCTGGAGAGGATTTACTCTTTTGCCTGTTTGATCTCAAACATGCACATGCGCTCTCTCTCTCTTTCTCTCTCACACACACACACACACACTGAAGTAGAATTCAGAGGAACATCAGAGGAACATTTCAACATATATATATATATATATTTATAAAAAAAGACCCCACAGATTGTTTGTGTGAGCGGTTTATTAGGTTTTACTGTTAATGTAACAGGTTAATGACTGACCTCTAGTGGTACTGTGTAAGACAGCATCAGCTGCGTCTGTAAAATGATATTTGTTTATGCTCAAGTGACAAAGCTCTCTACAGTCTGTAGTTATAGTCCTGCCGCTGGTAAGAGCACGAATTCAGGAAACTGATCAGAGGATCAGACTAATTCATGTTCTGTCAGCATCCTTTAATTGGCAACAGGATCTGATTGGTCTGATTCAGTTTACATTTTACATCTGATTCCTGTAGGTAATTATTTTGATGCATTACCTGTATGTATGTATCATCATTTCAATTAACATCATTAATCAATTGTGTGCTAATAAATATCATTAACTGATTAATGACTTAATATTATTTTAGCATTAGCCATTAGCTACAGGAGCCCTACCGTCATCACTAAATGTCTGGAACTGGTCTGACAGCATCACTGGTGAATATTTACTCATCTCTGGCTTCTCATTTAAATTCAGTCTCTTTAAATGTCTGCAATCACTTTCTTATCAAGTTTGTTCCCAGCTGCAGACAGAGGAAACACGTGTGTGAACCACCTTCATCTACTGAAGCTGAGCAGCAACAGGAGAGAAGAAGTGAGGAAACAACATATTTATCAGTGTAACAGATCAAACAGAATAAGTGGTGCATCATTTCTTTCTAAGAAGTGGCTTTATTTCTACCCTTTGAGACCTTAAACTGTTTAATTGCAGGTGTTTGAAACATGTCAGTCAAGCCCAGATTTAGTAAGTCAAATAGCTGGAACAGTACAATATCAGTACATTTTGTCAGTCATAAAGAAAAAAAAAGTACAGTCACAATTTAAAGAGAACAGTGAAGTTATAATTCTACGTCAGTGTGTATCATCAGCAATAAGTTTAGCTAGCGTCAGGTTTATAATCTAATAAAGATGTTTTAACTGAGTTTACCTGGATACAAAACAAAATGAAACAAATAAATAAATCTGTTGTGATATTGCAACTGGCTACTTAAGTTTTGATATAAACTCCCATAATTAGGTTTAAATACAAAACTGCCTCACTGCCATCCTGTCCGTTGCCATGGCTACATTCAGTGACCGCCGTGACACCTGTGCGCGGCTACATGTTAGCTGCTTGCACTGGTCAGTCGAAGCTACTTGCACAGAGTGACAACACTGCATTCAGGCCTGATGGGCGTCACTGTCAGACTGATGTACTTTTAAAAAGCAACAGAAGTATTTCATGCACCTGAATGTTTGAAGATGTTAGTATGTTTTGGTTAATGTTTTTTTTTGTACACTTTACTTTCTCCAAATTGACTTTAAAGCCCTGGTACTACTGCAGTGCCTACAGAGGCATCAGGTCCATGTATGTGTTTGCCAGTCAGACACCACATCTTCTCTACTGCAGTGTTGTCCTCCAGATGTCATGGGCTTCCAGTTTCAAAAATCCATTAAAATCAGCTCAGACACTGCACTGACCAATGACATCAATCATTTGAAATTACATCAACATTTTACCCATTACTTTACCACACTGCTAATTATGATGCTCTCTCTTTTTCCATGGCTCCTCTGTTAGCATAAAAGTACAACTAAATGAAACATAAAGGTGGGTGTCATATATTGAGATGCACAATAATCTCTGCTCATTCATTTCTGGAGGACTGACACTACCTCTGACAGGATTGCAGCTGTAGTGGCTGTGCTGTTATAAAGTCATTATAAAACTGCACGTCCAATTTAAATTGATGGATTATGCTATTATGTCGTGGCATCAGCAGCTATGTCCTCATGGGCTGTTTTTCGACAACTGTGGAAACCTGTGACTTCAGGAACTAAAGCTAAACTTTTAGTAACTTTTGCACAACACACGTGCATTGTCCAGAAACATGAAATTATGGCTGTATTATTTTTTACAACACAAGAATGTCATGAACCTCATATACTGCACTGTCACCCACAGCCTTTCATGAGCCAAAAGCCATAGAACGATCCTTCATTTTCTCTCTTTACATTATCTTTCCCTGCACTAGACTTCAACCATTCCCTTGATTATGATGCTGGGATTAGAGTCAGGTCCATCACCAAACCCTGACTTCCCAACAACTGTTCCTCATAAAAGAACATAGCACAGAACCAAAACACAGAAGCTGCTCAACCTGCTGCATAAGAAACGTGTCACCCCCACAGCAGTTACCAATCTGGACAAAAGCTCCTCTAAATTTAGTTTACCAGTTTACCCACAACACTGAAATACTGATGTGTATTTCACTTGCTTTGAATTGTGTGACTATCAATTATTATGAATCCACCATTGAATGTGCATGTTAAATAATCTCAGGTGCAGACAACAGCCTCATGCAACAACCACATATGAGCAGATCAGTTCATACGAACAAGTACAAACAAAGGCAGAGGAGCTACAAGTCGGTACAGACCATATTCAGTGGTCCAGAGCTGTAGTATGGTATGATAGGCTGTCTTTTTCATGGGGAAAAAACACTTTGTAGAGATTTATAATGTCACATTATGCATGAATTTGAAGGTTTAATATTACACCAAAATTAAATAAAATTAAATACACAACTAAAACAAACAATGCAAACTTTTCTTCATCATCAAAGATTGCCAATTCATTGACAGTGTCACCTTGTTGCCTTTTTTGGCCCCGTAACACACAACAGGTCAGTAGTTGTTGGTAGATTCTCTCGCTCTAACAGTTGCCTCAGGGTCTTTATGCAGGTCTGTGTCCACTATCATAACACAAAGGACAGTGTAACATCACCTGCTGTGGGCTGGAATATTCTTACATCTCTGTGACTGTCACATTCACTTCTCTGGTATTAGTTAAAATGTTGTTCTAAAGCAAAGCAGACCATGACTAACTTCAAACTATTCCCTCTTTATCTCTGTCACAGTAAAGCCCTGCTTTAATGACACATCTCATTTCTACTGGTGAAGCTCTGAGGGATGAAACTGTTCTTTTACACTCTGCGAATGAAACCTTTCCACAAACAGAGAACAGGCAGCCTTGTGCACTGATTATGCTAATGATAAAACCTCACATGCATGCACTTCCTCATGACCAGGTGACACTCATCAGGCTGAAACAACCAACTTACAACTTTGTGCAGTTAAAGAGAGTTTTGGTGAATCTGACTTGGAACACTCGTACGAGCAAACCTCATGGACAAAAGTCAGATATATTTAAGATACAAAAATGTTCTTCTTCTAGTTGAATCGGGACATTTGGACATTCTGGTTATTACCACAGGACAAATGCATCAAGGTCAGCTGATCTGTAGAACAGCTCCAGTGTAGCTTTGTCATTAGTTACACTGGTAAATTCTATATTAGTGAGTAAATTTATGTTAGCCTTGGTCCTGTGTGTCACTTCCTAGAAGCATGGGTAGGCCAGTCTTTGTCCTACTGTCCAACAGGAAATCAGCATGACTGTCCCAGCATCTGTGGAAGGCTGAGACCCTCCACCAATCAGCAGTCCCCATTTGTCAGTGCAATATATCAGAGCTTGTCTTCATGGTTCCACCTCCTTCTTTGCAATGACTTGCATTTATTTCAGATGATTTCACACCCTTGATTAAACTCTAATAACACTACTAATATTTGGTAGCACAGTGGAGTGGCGAATTTTCTTTTACTAACCTTTTAGTAACATTTATTTGTTGTTCAATTCCTTGAAAGACAGGAAAATTGTTAAAATCCATTTCCACAGCAGTCCATACTTTCAAGACGTGTAGGATCCCGATCAGCAGGTCCTGTTTGTCAGTGCAGTGAGAGGATTTACTCTGGACAGCTGGTAGGTGCAGCTATGCAGCCACGTGGCCAATCAGGTATATGTTGTCATAGAGGTGGCCTACGAAGTCATCTGAGACATTATGTGCTGCTCGGCGAGTGTTCCTGATAAACTCCCTCTTGGACATTTTGTTTTTGACGTGGGGGCTGGTCAGGTCGATGGACAGCAGGATCAGACTGTAGCACAGCACATACACAGCATCTGCAGAGAGATGACAGCAAACTGGAATCAAACAGGGCTGAGCTTTCACTAAAAGCTCAGCTGTGTGTGGCACTAAAGAGAACAACTAAAGAGTCCACTGTAGGCTGAAATTTCATCGTCAGAGGCACATAATCCTTTGATGAATTTCATAAAGACAGCCTCAAATTCAGCTCCTTGAATCAAAATGTTACAGCAAGAAGAACCATCATAAAGAGGGGGGGTATCAGACGTGAGACTGAAATCCTATGTCTTAGGCATGTATTTATGTGTAAATATGAGGAGTAGAACAGACAAATGCGTACAGGCCTACTAATAAACTCTCAACTGTTCTCCACTGCTGTGTCCAATCCTTTCCAGAGGAGACAGAGTAACAGTGAAATGAAAAGGCTGACTTCAGAAAAGCAGCCGTCCACCCATCTGTAGCCTCAGGCTCAGAACCATTACTCTAATCCTACTAGTGCTACTAATCATACAAGTAGGTTGAAGGCTTTAACAGTAACAGAGTCTGGGATTGTTTTCTGTATGGTCTGCTGACATTGACAAAGCCCTCAGTTGATAAATGCATGCTCCATTGACAATACTGAAGCCAGGGATTACTTGAAAATAAAACCTTGATGGTTTCCCTCATTTTGTGGTCGGGCAAATGGATGAGAAGGGTAGTAGTTTCAAAATCACAACTGTCACAACAGCTTTTGGTCCTCCAGCTGCAGCGTTTTACAATGGCAATGTCTGCTTTGGGTCAGGATAGACTGGATATTTATAGTCCACAGAGGACATTTCTGAATATTTTGAGGATCTCCTGACCTCTCTTGGAGCATCACCATCAAGTCACAATTTCAACCTGTACATTATAAATATTAAAATCTAATCACACTGCCTTGAAATTTACTGAATGTATTTAGGTTCTCCAGAAGATAAAGCCACATCCATTTGCAACAGTGTGTGAGCTTTCCTTGAGCGCCACCCTCAGGTCAAACAGTCACTGTACACAACTGTGAACAAGTTGTGTACAGAGTTGAGTACAAATACATGATTTTAGCTTATCATATTTATAGTATATAGTGCCTGTGAATGTTGGCTGACAAGTAGCAAGAACCTGCAGGATAGAAAAGCCAGCATATGTTAAGGGTAATATAGTAACAGGGTCACCAGAGATCTCCTCTGAACGCAGCATCATGGTCACAGTTTCCTTTCTGCTCCAGTTGTTGCCATTTCTTCCTTTTAAGACTATTTTGTACATGGTTGTTTCTCTCTGATTGGAATTATGACTGTTAAAGTCACAGGTGTGAGTGAGAGAAATAATAACTTCAAAAACATATCCCAGCATGGAAACATGTTGCAGTGTAACGGTGTGTAACAGTTATTAGTTCATAATCAATCATATGCAGAGCCACAGTTCAGCTGCAGTTCATTAAGTTGTCATAAAGTCCACTGTTTCATATTTCACATCTTTCCACTAACCACTTCAATCTCATTTAGAGTTTGATCTGTCTCCTCAACTTCTCTGTGAAAACTGAGACATAAATAAGCCAATAAGCATTTTTTATGAAAGTCCATTTCAGTTACTATTCATTTGGAGTCACACATGAAAATTTGTCTTCTACAGGCCATTGTAAATGCCACTGTATATAGTTCAGAAAATGTGAGACTGAATGATTATTAATTAGTAACAATCACAAACAAGAAACAGGTAGCACACTTATTTCCAGGTTTTAAGATGGATTTTTAGTCAGGGCAGATGAGTTGTAAATATTTACATTATACAATAAGAACAGATCCTGAACAACTACACAAATGGGATATGCTGTGTGTAAGGACTCACCAGGACTGAGGCCCAGCTCTCGGACAAGACCTGGATTACAGGTACAAAACCTGTGGCTGAACTTGGTGATGAGGGTTTCCAGATACTCTCCTCTCTCCTCTGGTGCATGGATGTGTCTGAAGAAATCCCGCAGAGCGTTGGGGAGGAACTGGTTACTGAAATTATGGAGGGTGACCAACTCATCCAGGACATCCCGCCTGCATGTACACAGACATACACAAATGCAGACTTACTGGCCTGACAGACGCAAAGTTTTTCAGTTTGTACACAAGTAATGAAAGTTGCTGAATTATGAGATATAGAATTCTAATATCAAAGTAAAAGGGCGCCAATAAATACATATTTAATCTCATAGCAGACACACTAAATAAACACTGCTTCATAGTGAAATAATTGAACCTCTTACAAAAATCTCAATGGAACAGGTTTTAGACTTCCTTAAGAAAAACAGAAATGTAAAAATGTTAACTTAACAGTTGTAGAAACCTAGTGGTGAGTTCTCTGGGTATTCTGTGTGTGTCTCTGTGTGTATGTGTTAACCTCTCATCCAGGTAAATCCTCAACATCTTCCAGTTGAGCCGTCTGGTGTAGAAGATGAACTTAGCAAGCTCGGTTGGATGATCCAGTAGTATACCTTTAGACATAAAATAACTGATACCCTTCACAGACAAACATACACACACACAGAAAAAGAGAATCATATTAATACTGGCCCCAGTGTCATCTGTTCAGTATGTAGTGGAAACCCCACACAGCTTTGCTACCTTCTCAGGGTATAAGATAAACCTGTGGAAGAGTGAATGTTACCCAGTCAATAGCCTTACCCTAGAGTTTGTCCTTTCATGTGTCTACATCTGTTTTAAGTACTGAGGCATTAATATTTCCTGAAACTTTTCTAGCCTAAAAGATAGTAATTTTACACCACTGACTGACAGACTCACACTTGATTTCCAAAGGTGAGGCGCCCTGCATAAAAATTCATATTTGTTTGTACCTATTTTCCTTTCAAAGTCCCTTTTCAAATTTGTAGAAAAGCTGTTCTCATCCTTTTCACGGGGAGGTAATGACACAGGGCAGAGAGGGCATCAGACCTTCCATATCTCAGGAAACACTATTGGGCCACAAACACCCATAACAGTGTTGACAGGTTCTACTCTCTCAGTGTAGACTGGTGTCACTTGGAAACAAATTCCTGCCCATCAATATCAGTCACAGCTAAGCTACACCTCTCTCATATACCACTCGCCCCATTGTGTCATCTCCATTAAAAATGGTCTCAATTCAGTCAAAAATATATCTTTCCAATTCAAGGCCCAACCATTCCTTCCACCTTTGCTAAACTGGACATCGTTCCAAACACAAACACAGACACACACAAACACTGCAGAAGCTCTGAGGCAGTGTGCGTTTACAGGACTAGAGACCTTAGCTGTTAGGGTATGTGTTACAGTACCTCCTGTGGGTTAGCATTGAATGTCAGGACTGCCTTCATCTAGCTGCAGGTATAGTCTTCTGTATGAGAAACCAGCGGGTAGTCTTCTGTTGTAGATGGAACAGTGTCCCCATGTGGACTTACAAAGCCTGACAGGATCCATACACAAGGTTTATAGCACAGAAATAAAAAAAGAACACAACAGAACTTACTGTATACACATGGTGAAAAAAGCTTGTCTGGTAAGTTCACAGCCACTGACAGAAACACTGGTGTAGTCAGCACTTGGAAAAAACATTATTAATTTCAATACTTAGAACTTTTGTCTCCTCTGGGTCTATCTGTCTATTTATTTTGTATGTCAGTACAAATCACAGCAGATCATACAACTGTTGTCACTGCTGAGAATGGCTGCTGGTCGACAAGAAGCATTTATGGACCTCAATCAAATGGCAACTTTAATCACCACAAACAGATGACAGAAACTAGAGGTGACGCTCCTTACCCTTGCCATAGATATTCGTCATTTCCCAGGTCCTGCCACACACAGCCGGCCAGGCACAGATCAGTAGCATTCAAGTAGGACAGTATGGTGATGCCTAATTCAGGTGGCAGCATCTCCAAATCTATAAATCCATGCTGCTCTTTACCTACAGTCACCAAAGAAAAGAGGAGGAGAGATGAAAAGAGACATTTACATTTACCTCCACATGGCTTATATGGTATATTGTAAATAAAACTAGATTAATTGTCCTTATCTCATAACATGGTCATTTCTAAGTCTTTTAAAGCAGTACAGAGTAGGGCTCTTCACAGGCTCTAAATTTTGGACATGATCCAAAACATACATGAATGAAATTTAAAGAAAGACAGACCCAATGTGAGGTTACCTGAGCACAGCCAGACCCAACCCCAATATACACAAGTATAGTTAGACCCCATCCAAGATGCAATTGAGCCAAACCAGACTCTAACAGCGAGAGAACACAAACACCAGCAGCAGTATGATGTGCTGTCAGTCAATTCAACCTATTAACAAGCCCACACAGTGGAAAAATATAATAATAATATAATAATAATAATAGTAATGATCTATAATAACAGACCTATATTACATGGCTTGGTAAGAACTGTGTACTCTCCACCACCCACTAACTCAGACTGATCTTACCCACTCACTGTACACCTGGGGCTCAGCTGAAATCATTACACATATGGAAAGACAATACTTCCCCTAGTGGTTGAAGACAGTACATGTACTCCTACAATTTCCTAAGAATGAATGTAAAGTAAGAAGAAACTACAACATTAATTTCTATGCTTCAAAGACAATATGTATACAAATAATTAAAAAGGCCTACTTCCACCTCATGTATTAGCAACAGAAAATTCTGTAAATCTGTAAATGTTTTAGTCTTAATTTCAGAGCTGTAATAACCTACTGCACCGACAACCGGTGGCAAAAATTCATGAATCATGTTGGATTATCTGTCTCTGAAATAATGGTTTCTTCTGTTTCTTCTTTCATTTCTAACCATGCTGACTGTTCTGACACACCATTGGCAATAATGGAAAGGAGATGGGCATAGTAATGCATAATACATAGTAAGAGTGGATGGAGTGCTGATACAGAGAGTTAGTAGTAACTATGTCCTTAGTGTGTGTTTGTGTGTTCTTACCTCTGCGTGTTCTCAGCAGATGGTAGATGTCAGGGCCATAACAGTGCTGAGGACCTCTTCTCTGGGAACCTCCATCTATCCGCAGGAAAAGAAAAAAAGAAATAAAAGAAAAATGAATAATTTTCTTTCTTACTTATCTATGACAGGGAGGTTAGAGAGGACCCTAGCTTGTCTTGTGGCTTAAGGCTGATCAGTATACTATCATTATTTAACATAATTTACAAATTCTTATGTATACTCACAGGTTTTATTGGTGTCTTTATGATCCATACAGTATTGACTTTTAAATGTTTTTTTGTAAAAACCTGAAAACATTGGTAACTTATTACATTATTTATGTATAAAATAAAATGCTCATGAAATAAGCAAACATTTTCAGGTGAACTGATGTTAGTTGGCTGAACGTTTATTAAGGACTTGAACCCAAAACCTGTTTTGTTCTCACCTGTAACCAAGCTCATATGTTGTCTGAAATGGAAAGTATTAATATTAACCATTTCTGGTAGCAGGAATCACCCACAAACTACAAAATCCTTAGGTGGAAGTAATTTTAATGTTGAAAAATGTAAGGATTACCTTGCTCTCGTCTTCCTCCTCGGTCAGCCAGACGGTCGGCTAGCTCTTCTTGAAGCTGCTGCTGTTGTCTGGGAGGCAGCCTCCACAGTGCCTGACCCATCTATGGACATGATCACAACTAAGATGAGACTCATATCCAGGACATTGTGCATGTAATCATATTCGATAACCACTGCACTTCAAGCAACATGGACTAACCAGCTTTTATTGTGTGTGTTGATCTGTAATAAGTTTTCACAGACTAACTGTTTTGAGTATGATATTGATATTCATGATGATATTTAACATGGAAAAGTGTTCACAACTCTATGGCAGATAGCACTGGAATGCAGGTGAAACAACATTTCTGTGCTCGAATTAATATACAAACCATTGTCATACAGTGTGCGTACTCTACCTCTGCTGACACATTACTGTTCTAGTTGAAGCACTATCACAACTCTGGTTAACTTTAAAATGAGCTCCGGAGACTAATCGACTTCTAAGTGTGGGTGTGTGCGGGCTGAATGTACAGCATGGCCGTCCTTTCCCTCTCAGACTGTCTCACGTCATTTGTGTTGCATGACAATATATAAACACCAGTGTTGGAAGTTCCGGCAAACGAGGTAGTTTGACCTGTAGTCCCGCCTTCCCTTCAATACCATTGGTCAAACATAAGACGACAACATTCCCAGTGGAACATCATTGGTTGAGCTGGTTGTCACTCATAGTCTCTTCTTACAAACAGCCGAGTTAGCTTACTGAGCTAGTTTAAGTTGACGAAGTCAGTGTCGACCAGACCAGGTTAACTGATCCGCCCTGTAAAACAGCCCTGACCGTGTTTCTTCTACAAGTATTGTGCAGTGTTTCCTAATGAGAACAACACAGCGTCTCAACCCCAGCTACCTACCTGAGTTTAGTGATTCCCCTGACAACCCGACCTGATCGCAAGGACAGCTTGGAAATTAGATTTCCCTGCTATCAAACGTCTCCAGGTGTCATTTCATTTAACCGAGATGAAAGCAGTTACTCCTCTGGGTCAGCAGGAACGTTTCATACCGTAGTCCGTCGCTATCTGTTGTCACTCTCCTCCTGTCACCTCTGCCCCTCCCCCTCCACTCCCCCCGCTCAGGCTGTCATCACAGAAACAGAAGAACTGCGAGAAAATTTACAATTTCACAAAAATGCGCCCAACACGTTCAGTTTCCATGCAAACACACGCTGCCTGTGACAAACTGACCAACTACATACCAACAGAAAAAATAGAATGAAGTGTGCGTGCAGGCTACGTCATGACGTCAACTCGTTCTTTCACGTGAAAGACGTTTTTTGTTTGTTTTTTTAATGGACGCTATTTAGTGGGTGGATTTTAAGGGAATATTAGAAGTTAATGTTATGTTCAGTTAATGTTGAGATGGGAGAAATGTAAATGCACTAAACTGGAACTGCGAGCAAGGCAAAATTAATTGTCTGTAATCACAGTTTTCCAGCTAATTGTCTTTTTCAAGGGTCATTGAAATCAACTGGTAAGAACTGAACAGGACTTTTTTTTTGAATCTCAACCTGACCTCATTAATGAGATTTGAACGTTTTAGGGTAAAGTTGGATGCTGGGCTGATGTGGGGCTCAGGATCAGGGACAATGACAGTGAAGGTTTTATTGTAAAGTCAACTTTGAAGATAGTAGAAATAGATGTTGATGTATAGTTTTTATCAAGGTGAACGTGCAGCCTAAATCAAAACAACTGGATCGCGTGAGTCTTGAACATACTTTGCTAAGATGCAGAAAATATAACACTAAATATTGTAGACAGAATTATCACGCTACGGGTTTATACCATGGTTTATACCCAAGAATATGAATGAAGAGGGCGGTAACTCGCCGGTGGCCAAAAACCATAGAAGAAGACGCAGCTGCAGAAGAAGAAGAAGAAGAGAGGAAGAGGAAGGAGAGTGCAGCAGCCAATCCCGCTTCACGCTGTTGGTCACCCGGGAGAAACAAAAGTAGCTACAACAACAATACCAACGGCTGTTAGCCAGAGAGAATCTATATAGTGGTGTCGTATGATTTTGCGTCGTCCTCATTTGTGTTTCCATAGCAGACAGGTTTTGTAGCTAACTGTCAAATCGGTTAAAGCTAGCTGCTCTGTATAAAGATTTACGTCGGCGCTGTTCTCTCTGGTCCTCAGTTAAAGATGCTGTCCACTGGAGATGTTCACGGTCACCTGCGTAAACTGGAAAAATTCCTGCGGCTGATAAAGTACCCCGGAAATGTCGACTACAACGGGTAGGCCATTGAGCTGCTAGTAACGTTACTTTAGGGATACAAAGGCCCTATTTGTAACAGTATAGACAAGAGCCTTCCTCTAAAGCGTAAGGGGCTTTGTCTAACTGTGACATGAGAGTCAGTAAACTACTGCTTTCATTAGCTGAGGTTTTTGACCTCAAGAGTGTGATACAGAAAACACTGTCCTCTAGGTTTAAATGGAAGCGAACTGGGGACTTTTTCATACCATGCTGAATGGAACTCATAACACTTTATCTGCTGTTTGGTTAATACATAATAACATAATAATAAAGACACCAGTATGTATTGTCTCCACTCTCAGGTCCATTGCTCAGTAACACAGACACTGAACAAGTCTAGCAAGAGTCCTGAAAGCTCCTATGACTTTATGGAGATTGCCCACTGTAATGTTGCATGTCAACTACAAGGCATCGCTGTGTTCTCAATGCATTGAAGAGCTATTGCACATGGGTCCACAGTTGGTCTCATTCACCTTTATTCCAAAAGAAATTTTAGTTTGACATTGATTCTGTCTTTTTTTCTTAACCGTCTCATCGCAAGGCCAGTGTCTATATTTTGTATAGTGCCTATTGGATTTTCTTGCACATTGTTATTTGTTTCTCCACCAGTCTTTCCAAAGGAGATCCCTCAGCTTTTCTACCAATCGTGAACTTCACCTTCACCTCCTTCTCTCCACCTTTTGCTGAGCAGCTAGTGGCAGCTGGACTAGAGCTGACTGGCAAAACGGATCTCCGCTTCATTGACACTCTTTATAAGGTACAGTACCACCTTCTGAGCACCATGTTTCCACGAGTGCATAAAGACTACTTTTATTTAACTTTCACTTCAATGAATCTACCAGGCTGTGGTGGTCCGTTCAGTTGTGAATGTGTGTCTTTTGTGTGTCTAGGCACTACGAGATATCTTCAACTATAAGCCCATACTGACCAAGCAGCAGTTCCTCCAGTGGGGTTTCTCTCAAAGGAAAATCTCTGTCATTTGTGATATCATTGACTTGGTCCTACAGAGACACAGCCAACTGAAGAAGGTACAGAGCCTTTGAATGGTTTATTTTTCTTTACATTAGTGTCTATGTGTAATCCAGATTACATAATTCATAACATTTCTGCCTTTTATTCTAGAACAATCTGAGGTTTTGGATCATAAACATCTTAGTTGTTCAGTTCTGTTTATAAATCACATCACTAAAGCTACAATAAGCATCATATTAAAAGCTTCTATCACATCGGACTAATCAGTAAGCAGGGGTGTCCCACTACCAGTAACGAGGACACAATAAATTTGATAAACTGTTAATAACTCACATGGTCAATTTGAGCCATATTATATTTTTAAAACAATTAAAATCTGTGTATGGTTGTCTTACCTCTCCTACCTAATATGAGCCAGTCACAGGGCTGAGAGCAGGAAGGAAGGCAGGAGAGTGGCATGCTGTGAAGAGCACAGCTGGGTTTTTTTTCTGAGTCCTTGATGGACAATGAGTATTAACTCTCATCAGTAAAGTATCTGGGTTTGTGATTGAAATCTTGTGAGCTGATGAATGAAGTTTGAGAGACGTAGATGTCTCTAGAGGAAGTATTTATTGAAGCTCGGCCAGTGAGAAAAAGACACCCCAGTTCTGAAGGAGTCCTTCCTGGTGGCCACATTTAACCCTATAGCCATGTCATACTCACTACAGGTAAGGTATGGCCTGAGCACTTTTCTTGTTGACTGACAACCAAGGCATTAAGTGAATGAATAGCCTGTTTATTGTTAGTTTGATGAGGCTTAATAGTAATTCAGTTTCCAGGACCTATATATAAATAACAAAATGGTCAACAATATTAAACAAACAGCAGTTCTGCATTGTAGCCCAGAGTCAGATGCCCAACCTCACACAGGGATGGAAGAGGAGAAGGTCATCCAACGCTGACTGATGCAGACACTGTAAGTATAGTATAAAGTGCTATACCACCACTAGAGGTACAGAGTACAGTATAGTACTGCGCACCACTCAATAATCCAGATAAGACAGTAAGTTAGTAAGTGTACAGCTGTGGCTCTTTTTTCACACATGTAGTAATAATACAAATGCACATTAATGCTACCTTAATGTCTTTGAAATATACAGGAATGTTAACAAGGATGTCATGAGGTGTTAGCCCCAGTGGGAGTGTGCTGTTAGCAGTAAGCTGTGATGATTCAGACAGGTCAATGGTTAGAAATGTGAATTCATATGATAATAATCATAGAAACTCAATACTACTAAATAACAATATGTTACTGTGTTTATATGTGTTTCAGGTCTTGGGGAAGCCATTTGTTGTGAATCACATAGAAAATCCTTCTTCTTTTCCCACACACTCCTCCCATGCAGAAGCACTCGCCTCCCATTTTGTAACCTGTACCTCTCATGATGAAGTCCACTCCTCCAGTTCTTCTGAAAACAGGATCATAGAGCAGGCAGAAGGGGAAGAGGACGAGGATAACATTCTTCATGTAAACACTCACCACATCTCTATACAATCTAATCAATAGATTCAGTATAGTAAAAGTTCAGACCAGTAGATGGAGCCAAAAGGATTTAGATTAAAATTCTCTACTTCTGATACATTGGATATGGTGGAGATTATCTTTCTGTGTTTGACCGCTAAGAGAATGCAAATTAAAATCTGCGAATTTTTATTTACACTCCCTTTGTTTAAAATAATAGTGCTACAGCTTTGCAGCTTTCACCATATTGTTGATTTTATTTAGATGAAGACAAGAAGCTCCCTTGCATCAACATGTATTGTTGGTGACCTTTAGCAATATGGTTTCAGTTCTGTGCTGAAACATGTAAAGGCTAAAAGTTCTGAGGATCACTGGATCCACCCAGGATCTGTCCAGAGGAGGTTAAAGACATGCCAATATAAAATGTAATTTAACTTTCATCTCTAGTTGTCAGAGGTGGAAAGAAGGCTCTCAGCATTGGAAGCACAACTTGAATGTCTTCTGTCTGGACTGGACAGACTCAGCATCCTGGAGAAGCGTCTGGAGGAACTTGAGAGATGGAGACAAACTGACAAGGTTGATGACAATCTCAACTTCTTTAATATCTCATGCTTATTTATCTAGTTTTTTCCTTTTCTTCCTTTGGACAGACAGATAGAAAAGAAAATTGAAATTGCACCTTTTATATTTATCATATTCTGTTCCAGAATGGAGGACAAGTCATCACTATATCCAGAGAGAGCTGGGAAAATCTGATGAGTAGAGTCCTGTTACTGGAAACTAAAGTGGAATTGAGCAACATACAGGTAGGAGTGCTATGATCTTTTAATTTAATTTTCATGCAGAATGCAGTTACTGATTTCCCAGTTTCGGGGTCTGCATGACATTAACTTTGTCATCTGTCCACATCTGCAAGAGCTCATGCAGATCCTTGTGTGGATGACTGCATGCAGCCTTTTTAGACTGTGCACTGTCTGCACTACAAGCATACAGACGAAAGTAAACTGGATGCTTTTTTCCTGTTAATGTTGGTCACCTTCACATGTGATTAGCTTGAAACTTGCACTAATCCGGTTTTCAGATTAATCTTTGACGAAGCATATTTTTACATGAAATGACCATTTGTGCGTCTCCCTTTGCTGTTTCACCTTTTTCTTAGTTAAATGCCCCGCCACCGTGTCCATCATCTACCACCTCCTATTCTTCCAGCCCCACACCTGATACTTCAAAGGTGAGACAGAGTAAAGGACTCACTTACCTGTTTGTGTGGACAAACAAATCACTATATTTATTGTATTATTGTTTTCATGTGCTGGTGTGTTGTGTTACTGGGGATTGTTGAGCATTCAAATAAGACGGTCCAGGATTCCAGACTAACTTTTTACACTGGTTGCACTTGTGCACCTAGCTTTTTCATTTAGGTTCACCTAAATTTAAAATTTACCTTTTTTAGCAGTTCCCATGCACACTGGTAAGTTCTTAACACATCATGTAAATGAGTACAAACAGGAATGAAGGTGCAGTGCTTTGGCTGCAGTCTTTGCAATAAATGCAGTGCGTAATGTTGGCCACTTCATTATATCTGAACAACACGATTAGGAGAAGCCATTCTTTGTGAAAGGCAGATATTTTGGCCTTTGGAAGTCAGAGGCAGAGGAGGGTAGATGTGGGGGAAAAATAATGCCACATGCTAAATGTCAGGTGCAGCAATCTCAAGTGGGTCTGTTGTACCATTTACAGTCTCAAATGTCATAACTGGACTATACAGTGGTGTTTTACTATACCACATAATCATTTGATTTAACAGTGAAAGAATACATAAGAAGCTAGATAACCATCTCCATGCATGTCCAATGCTTTCAGTGAGCCTTTCTTCAGTCCAGCTTGCCCAATATGTCTTTTGGAGATAGAAACATATTTTCTTATCTGTCCTGTTCTGTTTCTTTGTCTAGGAGGAGCTCAAGGACAAGCTCGAGAGTATCACCAACATGTAAGTTCTTAATTATATTAACTAAGACAAAATCCTGAAATAGAAATAACACTCCTCTCTACAAACCTCTGGAATAGCCAGTGAGAAAAAGAGAACTTGAGTTTTTACCACATCAAGGTGATCAGATAGGTGTGCTCCCTGATTTTGATTGACGTGTTTGTTATTTAGCTTTCCCTATGTCTGCTCTGAGAGGTTAAAGGTGCACACAATTCAAGTGCTCAGTCTGCCTAACCTTGTTATCTGTCCCAAGCCAGTGTCAGATTGTGTTTGGGCCTTTCAACACAACAACAAAGTTTTGTTTAAGATCCGATTCCTTTCCAGTGAGGGATTTTTTCGTTGGTCTGGTTACTACATCCAGTCTGGCTTGATGATTGCAGCAACAGTTGCCTCTCCAATTCTGAATCTTGTGAATGTTTCCTGGTCTTACAGAGATGGTGGTGGTGTAGCTGCTACATTTAATATTCTATATTTAATATTAATATTGTTTATGTGTTTGTGTGTCTGTGTGTAAATTTTATAGGCTGAGGAGCACCTCCAATCTGTTGAAGAACACTGAATCCTCTACAGCAGCCTGCACATAAATTATGTGAAATGATCACACTACAGTCTTGGCACACTTCTCTGTCTTCTTGGCACTGGCCTTTGTCCTTGGCCATTAAACCTAATTATGACCATTATCTACCTGTAGGTGCTTTTAATTCAGTCTGAAGTGAAGTTATTGTGTACAAGATACACCTGTCACCACGAAAATGATTTGTTGAAATGTTAAGGGATGAAGTCTTTGGCTGGTGAAAGTACAGCAGATGATTTCCACTGTGTTAGCTCTTCACAATTAAATGCTTTGTTGTTAAAACTGGATCATATTTCTTCTTTCCCCCCAATATCAGTCTATCAAGCAAAATTTAAAATAGCAGTTTTAAGTAAGATTCAACATCGCCCACTTTGGTCCAGGAATACATTGAACTATGGTTGCAGGTGTTGCTACCTTCAGGTTTCTAAGAATACAGCTGGCAATTACCAGAGTTGTTTTTGCAGCGAGTGTATTGCTGAGTGGGGAGAATCTGAACTGGTTCATGGTAAACAGTGGGATTCTGGTTTCCCAGCTTCCCAGGTGCCAGGGGAAGGTTAACAGGAGCTACATTCACCTCCAGCGCAGCAAATAAACTACATTTATTACACGTACCATTGTCACCAAATGGGGCAGAGGAATAGCTAAACATACAGAGCAGGACAGGGAGAGAGAGAAGCTGTGACCAACTGCTAAGATAAACTTAACAGCAGGATATGGTGTGTGAACAGCTGTAGGTGCTATTAGTGAGTAAGTTGCCAAAAAAGGAGCGCTATGGTCAGCTATTGTCACTTTAGATGTACAGTTTAAATGAGTAGTTAGTTGCTGCTGTAATGACCGGTAACAGTGAGAGAAGCTACTAATAACTCAGAAATGCTGGCAACTAGAAATGATACAATAAGCTTACTGCAGCAAGTCACCACATCAGCACATCTGTCTGTGATTTGTTTTATTTGTATGTATGTGTATCTAGGATTTGTTAAGCTTTCTCAGAAGAAAAGCCAACCACAGCAGGAATTGGGAGTTGGTGCACCCAAACTGAGGAGGAAAAAAATTCTTACAACCTCCAGCAGTAAATAGTTATGCAGATAATTTAGATTTTATTTTCCGAGGTTTTGAGGTATCTGTCGCTGAAGTTTGTTCCACCACACCAATACAAATGTGCTCACAGCACTGAGACAGTACATGTAAAAAAAATTACACCCTTACCGTCAGGACAACAATTTGTCAGTGCCTTTTAAGATGGCCCATAAAACCATTAAAAAAACAATTAATAGAAATGTGTTTGAATGACAGTCAGGAAGAAACAGGATCGGCATTATGTGCCCTCTTCAGGCTCATAGACTGTAGACTCTGGGTCGTAGCCAAGGAAGTGATAGAACTAGAAGCAAAACACTGCCTATAAATAGATCCTTTAAATACAAATAAAAATACGTTATTATATACATCAGAATCATCATTACTGGAGTGCAATAAGCAAAGTGGCAGTGTATGATAAATACAGGTAAAGTATGATATAGATAGTGTGAACAGATGGTAGTGCAGTGTGTTCACACGTCACACAGAGGTGTTGTAGTGAACAGTAGGAATTATTTCCTGACACCTCCTTTGTGACAGTGGAGCTGAATGAATCTGTTAGAAAATGAGCTCTGCAGTCTTTGCAGTGTGTCTGGGAGGAGACAGGAGGGCTTGTCCATCATGGAGATGTTTGTTGTTTGTTCAGTGATCTGCTCCTCACACAAATGTCTCCAGGTTCTGGCCAATGATGTTCCCAGCCTTCTGAATGAGTGTGTTGATCCTGCTGGCATCTCTGGCACAGATGCTGCTCTGACACACCAAGAAGCTGCAGAGTGATCAGAGAACCTCTGCAGGTGGTGTGATTCAAAGTTATACTGCAGGGTGAACATGCAAGACTCCAGCCAGCCTGCAGGTTTAAACCCAGAACCCTTTTGCTCAGAGATGACAGTACTAACCACTGCACCACCCTGCCGCCCTCATGAAATCATGCAAGTTCAAATATTCTCTTACATCTCGTGGCAGCTTGTGTAAAGAAGCTTCCAGAAACATCATCCAGTCATTCTACGCAACAGTCCACAACAACCTGAGCAGACAGCAATAGCTATGCCCTGCAACTCTTTTCTTTTTCTATTAAAAATGCAATTTCTGTCGAGAGATAACGTTTGAGTGTCAAGTAACGGAGCAAAATTAAACTTAACTCATGGTTAAGTTTAATGTCTTGCTGTGAGCTCCCAGGTTAATACAAATTAACTGTGAAATGAAGTCAAGGTAGCCTGAGGCCGTCAGTAGTTTAAGAAATGCAAGAGTGAAAATCCTTACAGCTACAGTACAGCTGCCTACGTACAGTACTAGTTTTCCAGTGATCTGATTGGTTGGTATTTGGGCTGTTGACAAGTTATGATCGGATAGATCCTCTGCCCCGGAGAAGAACTGTTCAGCATGAGTTACCATGGTGATTTACAGCGATAATAAGTGAACAACCGTCGTGAGACTGAACACCCAGAGTTAAACCTGAAGTTACCTCGCTAAACACAAATCGTGCTTCGTAGTACAGACCTCAAGTCGAGAGGAAGCGTTTATGAAAGGAGAGATTTTTTTTTTTTTTTTACTATTCGAACGCAGCCTTAGAATTCACGCGGGAGATTTCTTCTTCCTTCACGGTGACGTTTGTCCAGGGGTGTGTCGTAGATTCTTTCCGCATCTTAGTGTCGCATTCAGCAAACACAAACACAGTCCAAAGAAAAGCAGAAAAACCGTCGGAATTTGAAAAAGTATGGAAGAAATTCAGCAGCCGACACCTGCTTATCAAAACAGGTACGTACTTTTAACTTCCTGTCTACATTCGACATGAGAGGCACGCGCACACACCGAGAGGAGGTCAACGTGGCTGTGAGTCAAACAGAACTCACGGTGGTCCGAGGTTGTTTTCCTCAGTTTTTGTTTAGTTCACTTGTCAGCGTGTGTCATATTTAGAACACTAGACCGAGTGAATCTGTACCCCTTTTTCATTCTGTCACCCTGTTTATCAAATTTAATAGAGAGACGTGTTCTCTCGAGCTCAGCCCCATTTCTGCCTGATTCCACGTAAAACTAGCTTAAGATGTGTGTCCTGACAGTATACTTTTTAACAGTGGTTAAAGAGGAATTTGGCTCCAAAAGTAGCAATACCACTGTGTAACAATACTTGAAGTAAAAGCCCTACGATTAAAATCTTAAATTACATAAGTATTACCAGCAAAACGAATGAGAAAGGATTACTAATAAAAGTACCCGCTGTGCAGAAAAAAATATCCATGTGTGATATTAGGCTATATATGATACTGCGTAATATAGATTTTCAAATTGAGATCATATCCATTATTAGGTAAGGTATAGTTTTTGGTCGTATAATCTACAGCAGCATATAATAATACATAACATTTGCATGCTGAATAAATGCTTTGTGTGTTAAATCTGAAAAACGTCTCAATATTTCCCTCTGATATGTTGAGTGAAATGTTGGAGTTATATAAAGTAGCATAAAATGGAAATACTCAATCTATTTTTTTCATTTCATAAATCTACATCTATTTTCACTAACCAAAAATAATAATGTTTCTTCTTTTAGATGGCTCTGTGTTGACGCAGGAGTAAGGTTTTTACCCATAGATTAAATCAGAAGTCAAAGAACCACTGGGCATGCTGCCAAAACTGAACCAAGTCAAAATGAAGTCAAAATATATTTCTTTGCAAAGCTTGTGCACAAACCCCAAAGAACAAGATTCCAGTAAATAATCTGCAGCTTGTTCCCCTGGTGATTGTAAGAGCGGCAGCCTGGAGGATATAATTTTCAGGCTTATAGTGAGATTATGTGCATAAAGCTTCTTCTCAAAAGATTACTCTGTGGTGTCTTGAAATGACTGTGCTTATGGTAAATTAATGACTTTGCAAATCATTACCAATGTACCGTGTATGCACACATCAGGTACAAACAAGTTGAATTTAAATGTTGGAACATGGATAGGTGTGAAACAGAGCTCAGAAATGAGCTGTGATTTCACTCAATAGAAAGCCTCCTAACTCAAGAAGTGCTTAAAGGATTTGTTTTTCCCTTACACAAAACTTTACATCCTCTATTTTTTTTATGTGTGTGTTTCTCTTAAGTGGCATAACCAGGAAGAGAGATGACTATCTGGAATGGCCGGACTACTTTATGGCAGTAGCCTTTTTGTCAGCACAAAGGAGCAAAGACCCAAGCTCACAGGTGTGTGTGTGTGTGTGTGTGTGTGTGTGTTTGTTTGCATGTCAGGGCTCCAGACTAACTTTTTCCACTAGTAGTTACGAGAATGCTATGACACAACAGTTGAAAACATCACTTTTCTCCAGCTTTGAGCAGGTGGTTTGATAAAGCAAGCGAGCACGTCCCCATTCAAATACAGAAAAGGGTTAAAAATATTATAATTGTCCTAAAACTTAGGTTCTCTAAGGTACATGAACTTTATATTTTCAAGTGACAACATTCCTGATCAATACATTCAAATCCCTTACGTCCCACTTCCATAATGGAATAATTGGAAGATTTAGTTGTGTAGCACAGGGTAGAGGCCCAGCAAGGCCCATAAACTCTTGAAAAAGTAATTATTGCAAGTAACCAGAATAGGAGGATGCTGTTAGAGCAAGTGACAACATGGAAAATAAGGCCCAGGTTAAAAATACTGGAGTTATCCTTTCAGTTGATGCAGCAACATGTTTTACAGATCACACAATATTAGACTATTGACTTTTGATCTTAGGTTATTTTATGATATATTAGACTGTTTGACAGAAAAAACAGCTAAACCAAACTGAACCTCTCTCTCTGCAGGTTGGGGCATGTATCGTGAACCAGGAGAACAAGATAGTTGGCATTGGTTACAATGGTATGCCCAATGGCTGTGATGATGACTTACTACCCTGGTCCCGGTCTGCTGATGACCGACTTGACACGAAGTACCCTTATGGTGAGAATGCATATGCACACACTCCCTTTTAATTTAGCTTTAATTTCGGACAGTCTGTCATCATGATTGGTTTTATTTGATCTGCAGTCAAACAGTTTGAGGAAAATGTGCATGTACAACTAAATAATAAAGCACACAGAACTCTGGAGTTAATATAGTACAGTTTTAAAGGCATTTGTGCATGCAGCAAGATTGTAAGTCATTAGTTGTCCATACTAAGCTGCTGAGTTCTCTTCATGTCTTAGGTACTAAACTTTGGCCTGTAGAGGGAGGTATAGGATAAATAATGAAGAAATCTTAAAATCTTCTTTCACATTCTACTTTACCCTTCTCTCACTTTCTTCTTTTTTCCTTGCTTGTCTCTCAGTGATTAATTTTGGTGTAATAGAGGGCAAACAGGTAGTCTGCATCTGTCTCCACAGAAAATCAGTGTATTCACAAAATATTCCTGCATAATACCTGACTCTTAAACAAGACCAAAACACAGAAAGCCCAAATAGTGGTCCCTTGATGCTGCAGTGTTTTTACAACCCCAAAATTAAAGTGAACTAATTCACTGGTTTTGTTTACACAGTATTAGTGTGGTTAAAATGTAGCGGTTCCTTGAGAGTGGTGCCAGAACAGCTAGAGAACGGTTCACCTCTCTGATTCACTCCTCATTTCTCCTTGAGGGTAGTAGCACAAGGCTACATTAGCCACTTCTAAATTGGCACAACAGAATCTCCAAAATGTAGCAGTCCAGGGGAATTGCAAGTAATTTAGGCCCAAGGTTTTGACAAAGAAAAAGTACAAATAGAATTAAATAATGTTATCTCGTCCCGCTTCATCAGCGTTGACCCTTTGTCCACTGTGGGTGCGCAACACTATATTGGTGGAATTAATAGGATTCATTCTCTGGAGAACAATAAATATGTTCACTAAATCTTATTGCAATCAGAATACTAGATTTATATGTTTTTGTATATAAGTAGAAATTGTGGCCTGATACTAGAGGAAAGCAGAGTTTGCAAGATGGAAAGAGTTTATCCTCTTAGCAGCATGAATCTTCTCAGTAAACTTAAAGACAATCTAGTCATTCGATTTTCATATTTCCCCTAGGTTAACATTATGTTAGAATTTATGCAGACAATTGATCCAATGGAGACAGTAGCATCAGCAAAGAGCATGGAACGCTTTATTAGCTTTCAAAACTAAGAGCAAGTGCAGGATTGAGGGATGTGTGAGTGATATTTAGACTGAGGCTTCCAGCTCCACCTTAATACACTGGAGGTAAATGGAGTTTTGTTTGAGGTGCTCAAAGCCTTGTTTGCAGAACAATCTAATTAAGGCTAAAACAAGAAAACATGCAGGGTCTTGTGCTGACTGGGGACCATTTCAATTCTCTGTCCCACAGTGTGCCATGCAGAGCTGAATGCCATCATGAACAAGAATAGCGCTGACGTGAAAGGCTGCACCATGTATGTGGCTTTGTTCCCCTGCAACGAGTGTGCCAAGCTCATCATTCAGGCAGGTGGGTGTTGACAACACACACTCTTACACCCCAGTCAGTTCAGTAAATATTGGTAGATTGACACTGATTTTTGAAGGTCAGTAATGATATTTTATATTATGGATATTTATTATTATTATTATAAGTTTTAACTGCTTAAAAATGGTGCTAACTGTGTACTACTAACTACTGTTGACTGTGTACACTACTGTGTAATGTTTTGTGCTAACATTCAGTGTCTAAAAGTTGGGAATGGTCTTGGCAAAATTCCAAATCTTCACTATTATCAGCAATAATAACAGATATTACTACCCAAATAGATTTTTATGCTCAGAAACACTGTCTCATAATAATCCACCAGTGCTTTCTCAGCTGGAAGCAGTAACACAAACACTCGACTAGACTTGAGGGGAAAAAAAGCATTTGTCTGCTTTGGAAGAATCTGGGAAATGCTGGCATGCATGATTATTTCTATTTATACATTTAAAAACTGACTTTAAAATAATTTTGGCCTTCAGTGCCTCTCCATTTAAATGCCTCACACCAAGCTACCTTTTCAGTTCAATAAAATGGTATTTAAATCAGTTAGTTTCCATCATTATTATCAGGTCCTTTGCAAGCTTCTTGTCACCCAACCTCTGTCTCTCAGTAGCAGTAGCTTGCACATTCCACTTCAGGCTGGCATGTTCTTATCGGCTTTTCACATCAGGTTCAAATAGCTTCAGTTGCTTTAGAAAGTAAAGTCAAATCCCTGCTGCAGTCTTTTGTCTGTGCGGACACCTGAGTATTTATACGAGGACACCTGAATGCTTGTCTGGATTTTTATGACCACTGGCTTGTGGTCAATCACTTACCTTGGGTCAAAGACCATTTCCTGTGTTTGGGTGACATTTAGAATGAGGTGGTTGATGTCACACTACTTGATGAAGGTGTCTTATCTCATTGAGGTACACAGACAGCTCCATGTTGGTATGGAGAGGATATAATATTTTGGATGAACTTTCCTACAGTGATTGTCTCTGACAGTGTCCCAGTGACCTTCACATGCTGTGTCCTGTCAAAAGAATAAAACCATCTAATCAGAGTATAGGAGGTGGGGTTGCACAGTGTTAAACTGAACTGAAATCAACAAATAAATCTTGAGTGCAGGCTTTTTTGTCCTCAGGGTGCTTGGAGATAAAGTACGTTGAGAATTTAAAAAGTCTGTGTTTTGAATTTTAATTATTGATTGTAGGAATGTGTAATGAAGACTCCCACTCCCACGCAGAGCATTCTTTTGTGAGATAAAAGAGTTACTGCAGGCTTAGGCCTCATCCAATAAATGCCTCAAAACCACATCAGACTCAGCAACTCTGAATCACACACAAACAAAGTGAATTTATACAACAGCGTTTGAAATACTGTGTTTATGAGAATTGAAAGCTGCTGTTAGCCCCAGACCTGCACTCCTGACTGATGCAAAGTTCATAATCTGTTTCAACCCACTGATATCCTGTTGCAGTCGTCAATTGTTTTCAGACTTGCTTTTATGTATTTGATTGGCATTTTTTGCCCAAAAACTCTGCATTGTTTTTTTTGTTTTTTTCTCTTTCTCAGTACCCTCTGTCTTGGCACCCAGGCTGAGTTGTTTCATACAAAACTTGGCCCTGAAAGTCCCTGAATGGTTAATTATTAAGAGTTGAACTGTCAAAAACTTTGCTAACCTGCATCATCTAGACTGTGTAGGTGTGATTGACTGTTACCAAACAAACAAAGCACCAGCTGTTATTAACATCCATCTACAGAAATAAAGAAATCTCACATGTGAAATACCAAAACTGTCCTCACTTCAGCAGAAAACCTTGCTCCTGTAGGACCCAATCAGTTAGAGTAAGAAGCTGTTTCAGTTTTGACAACTTTTAACTCCCCCAGATGGCTGATTCATCATTCATCATTGCCCCAGCTGCTGGAATTTCAGTTTGTCCGGTTATAGTTAGTTAATAGTTCTGGCAGTAATTCACCGAGACATCTTCCTCTGAGCCAAACATCTGGATGGATGGACAGACAGATGTAGCCATACAGGATATAGGAACATGGGTCACTTAATTCAACACCTCCTTCTTTTTCACATTGTTCTCTCACTTCCTACTGTTAACTGTAATGTGGTCAGGTAAGAGGCTGACCTCTACTAAGAAGACTGATGATGGTCTTTATTTTGTACTCATGCCCTCTGCATCCCTCCATTATCCCTCTGTTCAGGTATTAAGGAAGTGGTCTATCTGTCTGATAAGTACCATGACTCACCAGAGATGACCGCATCCAGACGGTTGCTCACTATGGCAGGCGTACAATACAGGTGAGCTGCACACAAGATAAAATAGAGTGTTGCTTTCTTACCTGTACAGGAACATTTCACCCTGATTCTCAGGCACTGTTATGTTGTGATGGTGTAGTAATTAGTGCTGCAACATTCACTCTATTGTTATTCAAATCTGTATTATTATTTTTCCATACGTTTTTCAGTCATTAACTACTGTTGCTTTGTACTACAGAAAGAATTCAAATATCAAAATGTTCAGCTCCTTTAGGACATTTTTGCTTATATTAAAGTTTTTTATGCTATTTATAGAAATTTTTCCAATCAATTAAAAAATGAAATGAGATCTATGACACAACCCTGCTTGACAAGAATAGTAGCAGTCATGACATGCAGGAGGCAGATGGACATTACAAATTATTAAGGGCAGCCAGAGCTTGGCTGGTTGATCGAATTAAAGGTCAGACTTGGTCAGGTCCGTAAAGCTGAGAAGTAGTTCCTTGTGCTTCTGCTGTAATTGTCTGTCTCTGACAACGTCAGTCATGTCTTTCCGCTCGAAAACAACACATACATGGAGGCGCGGTGGAGGCAGACTAAAGGTGAAGGAAAGGAGTGAATTTTAAGGGAATGAGAGCTGATTTTAAAACACACACACACACACATACGTGCCACTTTGCATGGTAGAGCTAATGGATAATAATGCTGGTTAAACTCAGTGTTACAGAGCAGTACCAATATTTCAGAATTAAAGGTCCACCTTGTTATTGTGCCAATACTCAGTACATCTTAATTTTCTTCAAATCAGCTGATTAACTCACCTCACAGGGATCACTAAAGCTTTACATTTACTTTGTATTTTAGTGATGGTGACATCTAGGATTCATAATAAGAAACTGTGTTATATTGTGCTTACATTAGGTTTCTAGGTTGTTTATTAGGGCTGCACTGACAGAAATTTGACATGAAGTTGGCGTGTGTCATAGCTATCAATATATTTTTGTAGTATTGATACATGCCCACTAATAATTTGCTGAGAGACACAGTGTCCGAGAGAGAAATTACATGTTGGGACAAGTGTAAAAAAATTTTTGTAATTTTTTTTTTTTTTTTAACTCACTTAAGCAGGTTGGTTCCTTTTTCTCTCTCACACACCCTTTTTTTCTGTTGACAACTTGCCTGGACCTTGTGAAAATGTATCAGGGGACAGATCAAAGTATGACTTGAAAAGACAATGAAAAGGTGACTTTCATCCTCACGCATGGGTTTATTTGGTGTTGCCTGCGTGTGTCCTCACACCTGTGCAATCCTAACTCGTGTGTGTATGTGTGTGTTGTTTATTGCTCTGTGTGTTTTGGCAGGCAATTCAAGCCCAAGAAGACAGAGATTGTCATTGATTTTAATTCCATTAACCACCCTGGAATGCTGAACAGCGCAACCAAGTGAAAATGCAAACGGCTCACCTTGGGGAGCTGCTGAATGAAGCGGGGAGGCAGAGTAAGACTGACGAGATTGAAAGGGACTTTGATGCCTCTTTTCTGTATGTCGTCTTGCCCCCTGCTTTGTCCAAAGGAAAACTCAAGGATACCTCGACTTTGGCGCCTTTTGATATTTTGATTTAACTGGATATTCAAGATAGTTTAATCTGAGGCTTCGCCCTTTTTGGCTCACTGTGGCGGAAGGTCTTTCTGTGCTGCTTTCACAGGTTTTTCTTTTAAAATTTCCTTTGGGTTTAGGAATACACAAGGACTTTGAACACACTGTCTTGAGTGTTTGATTTTAAAATCTTTTATGTTGTCAATCAGATCATCTCATGGCTGTCTGCACAGCCTGAACCTGAAATCTGTTTTTTTCCTCCCTCAAACAAGGTTTCACATTTATACAGACTGTTACGTCCTGATATTCAGTTAATTTGACCTTTCACATTCACAGTAGAAGCTGCCCAATAAATTAAGTCTTGTTCTGTTGAAACCTTGGAGCTGCTTTGTGTTACTGTCGGCCTCTTGGCATCTGGGTGAGCAGTTGGGGTTTCAGGGAGTACAGATTGTGTTTACACTATTTTACAAGTACGCTGTAGACAATGGCAATTTCACTTTTACTGAGCAGGGGTTTCTTTTTAATGCTGATTGGTTGAATCTCATCAGAGTTGCACTGTATACTCTGTAATTTGCATTAAGTTGGCACAGTTTGAAATTAGGTTCATCAACCCTGTATTCACAAACAGGTTTTAATGCTGTGGCTGAATGGTGTTTACATACAGTGTGTGAGTGAGAGAGAGCGAGAGAGAGAGAGATGTTAATGTTGTGGCTGTAAAATGTGAACACACAATCATTTTAGCAAAGATGAAAAAAACTAATTTTTTGAGGATTTAATAGCCACAGCTCCCATGAAACTTTTAACAGCACATCTGTAACCTATGGAGCTTTACTCTTTCAAACTAATGGTTTCTGTTAAATGACAGAAGTAAATCAGTGTGTCTGATTAGAAGGATTAATGTATGAATGACCAACTGTTCTTCTTGCCTACGCACGGTGATATTTTACTGTGTGTGTGTGTATGAGGTTTTTAATATATTGCCTGTAGGAGATATGGATCTTTAATCTTTGGATCTTTAGTTTTAATGATCATTTTACAAATGTATTGCTGCCTTCACTTGGTGAGACAAAGTTTCTGTGATTAGAATTTGTTATTGTAAAATGACTTGATTTTAATTGTAGTGACACAATATAATCATTTCTTCATACCCTCACAATGTGTCTGTGTATTTATGTACAGTGGCTTCAGAGAGGGTTCCCCTTTAGTTTTTACACACTTTACCGAGCTGTAGATTTCTTTTAAAGGGGAAAATATACAATTGGTCGTCATATTTTTACACCCAATAACCCATCATAACAAACTGAAAATGTTCTTGGAAACTTTTGATAATTTAATAATAATCAAAAACATCTTTCATGTATAAAAGTATTCAGACCTCAGGAGCAGGTTTTATTAAAAAAAAAAAAAAAAAAAAAACTCATTTGGCTGCATTCATCCTTTCCTCAACTCTGCCCCCATAACATGATGCTGTCACCACCATGCTTCACTGTAGGGATGGTATTAGCCAGGTGATGAGCAAAGGCCTGGTGTTCATCAGACACGAGTTCTGCCCAAGTTTTTGTCTCATCAGACCAGCAATGCTTTTGGTCATGTTCTCAGAGTCCTTTAAATGTGGTCTAACAAACACCAAGTGAGTTTTATATCCCTATACCTTGACTAGCTTAATCTAGTCACAAATGTGACTAAATGGAGAGACCAACAGGAAATGCAGGGAGATAAGGGGGATGATATGCAGCAAGGGTCCCTGACTGGATTCAAATCATAGACATTTCAGTTTATCTGGGGAGTGTCTTTGCCCCGTATACAGTTTTACTCATCAAATGCATTAATTTACAACCAGTAAGAGTATAGAGTATAGAGAAGGCATTTCTATAACAAAATCCTACTGACTTAGTCTTTTTAGTCTTCTGAGCATCTTTAACACGGATGACAGGCCACTGCTGTTTTCTGCAACTATCACAGTGTAGATGCAAATATGGGAATGTTTCCATAAACTCTGGATCTTGATATTTGTTGTAGGTCATCCCCTCCTCTGTTATTCTCCATGTTGTATTTTTTATGAAAACACAAATGCCAGGTTTGCATTGTTTCAGTTTCACTTGTTCAGATATTATATCTGCCAGCTATTGTTTGACAATCTGCTAGTGACATATTCATGGGAACATTCTGGGCCTGTGGTCACAGATTTTTCATTGTTTTGCCTTTTGACCACCGATTCATAGAGGAAGAACTCTCTCTCTCTCTCTCTCTCTCTCTCCTCTCTCTCTCTCTCTCTCTCTCTCTCTCTCTCTCTCTCTCTGTGTGTGTGTGAGAGAGAGAGAGTGGAATTCAATCCAACTGATGAACACAAACACACAATGTCACACACACATTGTTTTCCATTTGCTATTTGACATTTTTTACCGGCATGCCTACACATGGAGACAGTAAATGCATCCAGCACACCATTTCACTGATTGATTTGCTGCTCATTTCCATGTCTAGTCTGAGCCAGTGTATTAGAATTACTCTGCACCTCAGAACAGATTCTGTCACCACCTCTTATGGGGTGTGTGCTGGGGGGGTTTACTTGAATATTCTTGATGTTAAAAAGACTTAAAAAAATATAAAAATATATATTTTAAAACATGTATGTTGTTGATGTTTCACTAACATTGGTAACTGTGCATCATAGACTTGTCTGATGTCTCTAGGTTTCATTTTTTTTTATTTGTCTACAAATAATCAGCAGTTTTGGTGAGTAAAATGCATTTTATGTATATTTTATTGTTTCAGTTTTTGTCATTTTATTCAGTTTTTTTATAGCATTGCTTTAGTAATGGCATTTATTCTAGCTACATGACATGCCTGTCTGTGCAAAGTTCCGTTATACTGCTTTTTTTTATAGGTTGTTAATGGTTTCTATAGACGTCATAATGACAGTATTAAGAGCTGGGTTATTTCAGGTAGGACACCAGTGAGGGCCGCCACTGTTAATGAGACTGCTCTTGTTAAGGTCTGCAGTGACATCCACTTAAACACAGACAATGACAGAGCTTTGCTTCAACTTGTTATATTACTGGATCTCAGTGCTGCATTTAACACATTGACCACAACATATTACTAGACTGACTAGAAAGCTGACGTATGGAGTTCCCCCAGGGCTCCATTCTGTTCAAGACCCATGTGCTTCTGCTAGCTCCAATTATGGAAAGCAACAAAGTAAATTACCATAATTATGCAGATGACACACAAATGTACATAACCATATCACCAGGGGACTATAATCCCATACAAGATCTAAGTTCAACCACTAGATGTGCCAGAATTTTCTTCAACTAAACAAAGTTAAAACTGAAGTCATTGTTTTTGGGGGAAAAATAATTAAACATCAGATGGAAAAGCCAGAAATCTTGGTGTAGTCATGGACTCTGACCTAAATTTTAACACCCACATTAACACAATTACGAAGTCAACTTACTATCACCTTAAGAACAAATAGAGGATTTAAGGACTTATGTCTCAGCAAGACTTGGAAAAACCTGTCCATGAGTTTATGTTCAGTCGACTCACCCACTGTAATTGTGTCTCTAAAAAATCAATTGTGCAGCTTCAGCTGATTCAGAATGCTGCTGCTTGAGTCCTCACTGAAACTAAGACAGTAGATCTCAGTTCTCAGATCTTTACACTGGCTTCCTGTCAGAGAGCCAGAGAGCAGATTTCAGAACACTGCTGTTGGTTTATAAAGCACTGAATGGGTTAGGGCCAGTATCCATTTCTGGTCTGCTGCTACGTTATGAACCATCCAGACCTCTCAGGTCATCTGTGACAGGTCTGCTTTCTGTCCCCAGAACTAAACATAGAGAAGCAGCATTCAGTTTTTATGCTTTATCTGGAACAAACTCCCAGAGAACTACATGTCTGCTGAAACTCAGTTCTTTTAACTGAAGAACTTTCCATTCCCCACTGCATTTTATTAATGATAATTACTAATTTCTTGCACTGCACTTTAACTTTTATTCCAGTACTTATTATTTATTATTTTATTTTCCATTCTACTCTCATATTACTGCTACTCTCACATTTTTTTAAATTTTCCATTAACTCTTTAATTTATATCTAAATGCTTTTTAAATATTGTCTCATATTATTTACATTTATCTTGATGCTTTTTATCTCCTATGTAAAGCACTTTGAATTATCTTGTTGCTGAAAATACAAACAACCCTGCCTTTCCTTACCTTCTCCAAGGTCAACTTGACTCCTACCTCATTTTCTGTACTAATGCAGAAACGAGGCACTTCATCATTTCCTGATTTTGTTATTTTCGTTATAAATGAATTATTTCATTTGCGTACGGCAAATATTTGGTAAGCTTGGTTCATAACACCAAACTATTTTGTTTATGCTGTTGACATACGAGGCAAGAAGTTGGTTGGTAAATTTCCACTACACAATCAAACATTAAAATATGTCCAAATATATTTTACAGCAGCCTTTTAGTTGGGCTCTTGGAACAGACATTTTGTTGCATGGGTATTATGACAAACTTTGTTTTTAAATTAATGGAAACTGGTGGTTTGAGATAATAACATTACCAACAATACAATCTCAGCTCTCCAGCAGGAAAATATGGTGTTGTGTTTTTAACTGTTTGAATGTCAAGGGAAACAACATACAAAATAGTTAATTATTTTGACATTTGTTACAATTTCTATGGAACTGAGGAAAGAACATTCCAGGGACTCATTTGTTCCAGGAGACAAACATTTTGGCCCAACACCTGGTTTGGTGGTTGTTTGTTCCTTCATGCTTTCACAGATCACTGAACAAAAGTTCACAGTGGGGTAGTTGAGAGTTTGGGCATGTATTGAAATGCCTTGGGGTGTGGAGAGTGCAGCAAGCCTGAAATCTGGCAATGACACTTGCAAACCCCCGCTGATATAATATGTTCATTTTGTGCAATGAGGCAGTAAAATATTACTGATGAACTAAGCCGACACCAGATTGAGATTACAACCTCCTGTTGAAAACCACAGGCTGCTCAGACACATTAAGCACTTTCTGCATCACTGGACTGGGCTGCACTTTGATTCTGGCCACTAAACAAAGAGCGAACTGCAGATATTACACAAACACAGGGAGTGGATACAATTGAATCACATGCTATATTAGCCAAGGCACTGCTGAGGGAAGACCAGAACAGGAGTGACAAAGCTCTCTTGGGGGGGGAGAAGCGAGGGCAGACTGAGGAGAAGATGGAGGAGGCAAAAGAGAGAGTGAGAGTGAGTCATCATGGACAAAATAAATGAGCACACCGGATCACAGCCTTGTTCTTAATTTCACAACATCCTCAGCATGTGGGAACCCACAGCTGACATGCATGGAAAAGCATACACAAAGGAAATAATCAAAAAACAAACAGCTATGGAATAAAGAAAGCTTTCGGCCACCACTATTCTTTCCTCTATTTAAGCAAACAGTGTTTACGTGTTTGTCATTTGTTTAAGACTGAAGTTGGTAAAATTCTCTTGCTGCCCTAACAAGACTGATCATTTAGAGTTTATCAGTATCACTTTCTCTTCCTGATAATTCATTTGGCCAATAAACATCCTTAAGATTTTGCTGATCACTCTTGTTTGGGAAGTCCTGTGGGCCACGCCAGATCACATTCATTAAATTAGTGAGTCATTTAGTGACTCAGCCCAAAATGTGACAGTATATTTGGAT
This sequence comes from Lates calcarifer, assembly GCF_001640805.2. Lineage (NCBI taxonomy): Eukaryota > Metazoa > Chordata > Actinopteri > Centropomidae > Lates > Lates calcarifer. The sequence goes on along the minus strand of NC_066837.1, from coordinate 10,812,901 downwards.
AATATTTGTGTGAGTGGGTTGTCCATTTATTGTATGGCTGGTAGTTTAATCCCCAGCTCCTTCGTTGAATTACCCTTGAGCAAGACACTAAACCCTGAGTTGCTCTTGGTCGTCTCTACCTTGTCTGTGCTTTTACTTGGCTTGTTCAGCTCATTCAAGTATGTTGTAACAAAGTTCAAGTAAGAATGAGAGGAGGACACAGTTCTGAGAGAGAGTAAAGTACAGAAAGAGCAGAGTTGAAAAGTCTTTACCTTCTCACCATTTTTACTGCAGGAGAGCTCAACTGAGTTTCCTCAATTACTTCTGCTTCAACCAGATATCATAAATGTTCAGTCAGAAACATTCAAAATGCAAATGTAGGTGCCTGTGGTGTCAGAGCAGCTTCTTTGTGTGTGTGTGTGTGTCTATGATGAACCAGGCATCTGGTTCTGGTAGACACAAAATGGTGGTTAAAATTTGGCCAACTGGCAGAATCAGTTATTGATTAGCTGACCTGAGTGACTTCACATTCATGCCAGACCTAAGCAAGCTTCATCACTGATTCATTCAGCTGTCACAAAAAGTATCATCTCACATCAGGAGCCAGCCACACTTTTACAACATCATCATCACAAGTCACTGACTAAATTGAGTTTTGAATGGAATTTGATGCATCACTCTGCTGAAATGAAGTCTTGTATATGTCTGCAGTCAGTAAATAGTGTCAAATTCAATTGTCTGATTAAAGTAGCAGAGGCATCGAGTTACTATAATCGATCCATACTCAAAGCTGCTGATGGACTAGGTTCCTCTGGTGTCACTATCCTCTGAGTGATCCAGTGTCCTCTCATGGTCCAAAGACATGCAGGTCAGGTGGACACATGGACATGGTTCTCCTGACATCCAGCTGCATCTGTTGGCCATCTTTTCTTCTGTTTTCCCTCCTTACCCTTCACCTCTTGTTCTTCCATTGACAGAAGTTGTATCACTGTGTTGTCCTCTGTCTATATATATATATATGCATGCCAATTGAAAGTTCATGAGATGCACCTCTAAGCTAATTCATCAATTCAGGACACGTACAAAAAACAAGTGTAATAGAAATGTATAGAAACTATGCTTGACTGATTCCTGGATGTTTTGGGGAGTAAGACCATTCAACACCAGTAAAATATATTTTGATCAACATGCAATAATCAACTGATAATGTAGGAAACAGCAGACAACTGCACATCATCATGAACATGAACATGAAAGTTGCAAAAATATTTGCACTTCTTCAAAAGAATGAGAAACGACTTTAATGATGTTCACAAATGACAATAAGAAAGTTAAACAAGATAGTTTTGAGAATTTCAGCTCTGATCTGAGAGATGTCCTAAAGCAGCTGAGCAAATGTCTGCCAGTGACATCAATATTTGCTTGTCTTGTGATAAGCAAGATATTGCTTATATTGCTGATATTTTGTGCTGCACAGATAACATGTTGAGGTTGTAGCTACAGCTCTGGAACATGGATTACACAGTGGAAAGTACTGTAAGTATATTTACTCAAGTTCTGCACTGGAGAGCCACTTGTATTTAACTTGAGTAGCATTTTATGATGGAAATGAACTTTTCACTGCACCACATTTTTCTGACAGCTCGTCACCAGTTATTCTGCTGGACACCATTGTGGAATAAAAAGAATTTTCTTCCAGTAAGTCATGTTTGTCTGGAATTCAGCTTATAAAGTTTTATTTTTGTGCTTTATAAGCTGTCATTTGTGCATGTTAAACTGCTCAACACTTGCCCAGGGTTCAAATGGTATTTCAGGGGATTTTACAATGTAATATTGATTCAAGAAAATATTTCAATCATGAGACTAACTGAAAGAAGGACTTTAAGAATTATTGAGAAACAAAGGAACTGGGCTATGGGCAGAATAAGAAGAGCCCACTGCAGATATGACCCATACTGGAATAACCCCCTGATGGAGTCTAGATATTAGAGGTCGTAAAGAACCGAAAAACATTAGTTGACACAAGGCAGGTTGGTTCCATGGATTCATGCTGCTGATGTCAAATTCTGACCCTACCATCTGCTGCCTCAGCGGAAATCCAGATCCATCAGACAAATTACATTTTTTCCAGTCTTCAGTGTGCAGTTTTGGTGAGCGTGTGCCCACTACAGCCTCAGATTTCTGTTCCTGTCTGACAGGAGTGGATCCTGAAGTGCTCTACTGCTGTTGTACTCTGAGACCTCAAGGTTGTGCGTGTTGCTCATCCTGAGATATTTTTCCATTCATTGCAGTTGTACAGAGTGGTTAAGAGAGTTAGAAAAATAAAGCAATTTGAATGTAATTTGTTTTGTGTTAAACTATTTCTTACTTTCTTATATTCAGACAAACATGTAGAGATGTTTCATACCTTTTGACATGTTTCGACTGTCCACTGCAGTCTTTCTCAGAAAAAGTCCTCTATACAATTTTGTATGGGGTTTTATTGCTGTGTTTATTCAGTTTTTTTTTTTCATGATTCTTTGTATGGGTTCAGTTATTCCCCAGATGTGTGGTAGGGTCACTATGTTTTTGTTGTTGTTGTTGTTTTTCCTCTTTCTTTTGGTTTTTGACTTGTGTGTTCTTTGTTCGTTGCCCACGTAAGTGCATGCTGCATGTGTTGTTCCTCTCTCTGTCTGTACTCCTCCTCTGTGATTACACTTGCCCCTGACTACTAACACTTTGTGTGCTGTCAGATGCTTAGATGTCCAAAGTCCTCATCATGTAGAGGATCACAGATGAGGCTGATTGCTGTGATGAAGTGGGACCTGCAGTGCCTCCTCCATGATCCACAAGTGCCAGTGGAGGGTTGAGTAAACATATATATAACCGACTATTAGAAGCTCTAACTAACTACAGTATAAATATATGTTACAGGAGCATGCTCATTAGCTTGGCTATTACAAATTACATGTGGCTTATGTTTGTCAGAAAACAGTCACAAATAAAGACCTCAGTCACCTTCAGATTTTGGTGCACTAATGATACCTCTGGCGTATGGCTGTACGCCAGATCTTATAATACATCTAAGGCTTCTGTCCGGTCTTTACGGTGGATGTATTTTAAGACCAATCAGAGGTGGTTGCTAGGCGGACTAGATTCGGCCGGCCAATCAGCGTTTTTCTGCCAATGTTAATTGACGTATGTCGTCGTTGGTCACATTGTATCTCGTCATTGGTCCCGTCCTTCTGGGAGGAGCGTAGAGAGGCGGAAGTCGGAAAACATTTAAACCAAATTCGAAGCATTGCATCTGTTTGCCAGTACTGTGAGCAAACGTTATTACTGAGGAGGTCTGGCTGCTAAAACAAATGCTGCTGTGGAGCTGAGGAGGTCTGGATGCTGGTTTTTGTCGTTAATGAAGAGGTCTGGATTGCTAAAACAAACTCTGGAGCTGCTTTTTGTCGAACAGGAGTGAGACTGGACGCTGAACACACTTGCGGCGCGAAGGTAAGGCTAACAGTTAGCGGCTAGCGTTAGCATGAACATTGTCGGAGAGCATTATTGGCGAATCAATCTGTTAGTATCAAATGATCAATTTGTGCTCCATCCTGGTCATTTTAACTCAGTTTATAGTGGTTTATCATTGTTGTCACCGGTCGGTGGCCATTTGTGGTCAATTTATATCATTGTGCGTCTCTAGCTGGCTATTTTACACCTGGGTGTTAGCATTAGCCTTAGTGACGAGCATTAGCTTCATAATTCCTCCTATTGTGTCTTTGTAGTTTTGTGTCTATTCCTGGCCATTTAACGTTTCCTTGTGGCCATTTTGTGTTTCAGTGTGGCAGGCAAGCATCTCATTGTTATCATTTTGTGACTTGGTTTGTTGTTTGTGTGTCTGTGTAGATTTGTGGTAGTAATCTGTCTATAACCATCCACTGAGCCCCTGTTGTGTGTATTATATATAGCAATTTGTTTCTGGTGACTTGAGACTTTATGGAGCTTTGAATACAGTTAAATACAAGCCCGAAAGCTAGATTTTAACCCTGTGCTCCTCCACAAGTTTTAAGCCTCAAGAGTAGGTTACAATGTATGAGCTAAGATTACAGTTACTATTACTAAAAATTGCTTTTTTCTCTGATTTTTTCTCTCTCATTTAAGTCATATTCTAGTAACAATTAATTAATTCACCTCAAAACTCAAAGTGTGATTGTCAAGGTTTTAGTATTTAGTTTTCAGTGTTGTATTCTTCTACACTGTTGAGGTTTTGGAGGGAAACTATTCTTTATCAATGAGGTTATTTGTTTTGTGTTGTACTTGTGTTTTCCAGGTTTACTCATTCAGCTGCTGCAGCCTGGACAGAAACACCAGCTGTCACCGCACAAACTAAACAGGTATGTGTTCTGAAGATTTACCCAGTCTGAAAAAAATGTTTTTGAGCTGAATTATTAATGGTAGTAACAGTGCTATGGCTTAAATCCTTGGTATTTAATGAGTTTAGTAATGTATATAATAATAACTGATTAACTGTGGCAAGTTAAAACCCTGCTTTCAAAAAAGTACTTAGGTGAAAGTTTTATGATGCAGTTCACAGTAATGTACATGATTCCTTTAGTGATTAGTTGACAGGCAATTGATATAGTAATTTACGAGATGAGATAATTATTTTTGTTTATTTTTCCCAAATATTTATCGTTATTGAGTCTTAAAGATGTGATACTTTTTCTTGTCATATGTGACAGTAAACAGCCCATTTTCTGACATACTCCTGTGACATTTGGAAAATGTTCTGGATCGGCTGTAATGTTGAATATTTATCTCTGTTTTGGGGTTTAACTATTGATGTGGAATAGGTCATAGTGTATTAATCATTTTCCTTTGTATGTTTCTCTTTTTATTTCCTCCAGGTGTCACCACTTTGTCAATGGTCATAGAGAGTCTTTGTACAATGAAGAAGTTCTTTGAAATCAGGAATGAAGCCTCCAGGTAATTCACAACAGCTTTACATCAACTGTCCAACACAGAGCAGTGACATTAAAGTACATATCTTCAGTAATTGATCTGAAAGTTTTGTCACAAAAAGACCTCACTCATTATTAAAATTTATTTACATAGTTCATGAATGTACAGTTCAAAGAAATGAAGAATTTAAACATCAGCTCTCTCTCTCTCCCCCTCTCTGTTTCTACCTCACCCTGTCCCTCCCTCACTCCCCACCCTTCCCCAGCCCCCCACTTTCTCTCTCCGCCACTCTCTTAAGCCTGGCACACACTAACAGATTTTTAAAATCTTACCCAATTTAGAAAGATGTGAGAGACCACACACACAACGACAAATAATGTAAGATTTCACAGTTTTGTTCTTATAGTGTGTGATGTGCAGCGAGAAGACCAACACAGTACACCACACACTAACAGATTCACCACCAACAACCAGAGTCTGGACTCTCAAACATGGCGGACAACAATGTCAGCTTGCTTCCTGTTTGGCTAATGTACTCTTTCACGTGACAATTCAGAGTGCATGCTGGGCTTTCCTCTGTGTACTGCCCACATACAGCATTTTCAATTGTAAATATTGAGCATGTTTAATATTTAGGGAGGGTAAAATCACTCTGAACACACCTCACACAACAGGAGAATCCAGCCGATTATCTTTTGGTGTGTACCCCGCTTTACTCTTTCTCTCTAATCCTGTCTGTCGCTTTCCTAGTGACCACTAATCAGCTGACTGAGTGACTGTAGCGAGTCGACCCTCCTCTCTCTCTCTTATTCCTCTGTCATAATTGTTTTCTCTGACAATTAGTATTTTTCAGACTCATCATCTGTAACAGCTGTAATTCTCAGCTGTTTGACAGATTTACCCCGCATTTCATTTCTGCAGTTAAGACGTCGGGAGATGCTGTGAACTTGTTTTCACTTGTCATTAATTGACTTCATCTGTTGCAGCAGATCATGTTACAGCAGCTTCAGACTCCTGCAGATTAAACTGAACTAACCAAACACTTTAAGGGCTGATTAATGAAAAATTCAATATACATGGACTGACAACTCTAGCTCAGCAACATAATTAGGCTAAACAATCCACAGCACTCTAAAATACTGTAGTTACACTAATATTTTATTTGTTGCAATCAGTGAAAACGTAATGTACCAGGAGAAAAATATTGCCTTATATTACAGCCAATACAGCATCCTTTCTTTTGCACTGTAGTCTGCAGAATAAGAGAATAACAAGAAGAAAATTTTCATTTATACAGTGGAATTTAATTCCAATAGGGAAACCTTATCTTAAAAATGTAAAGAACTTATTCAGTTTGGTTTCACATTAGAAACAGTCATTTTGCTTCATTTTGGCTTCTATCAACCAAATTTAGTTCTTTAACTGACTTTGGAGAAAAAAACATTTCCATTCACTGCTGTGAATATCAGGAGCTGGTGCAGTCAGTTCTCCAGTCAGAGCAGCTTCTTCTGTCTTTGTGTATAAAGCAAATTTTTTGACTAGTTCTGATTAGTCCAGAACCAGCTACACTCCACACTCTGCTTTCTTAGTAAATGTAGTGTCTTTTACTTCTTTATCTTTTGACAGTTTGAAGTTCAATACCTATAAACTCTCTGTGCTTTTATTGTTTAAAGTCACATCTTTATAATAATGTTTGTTGTGTCTTTCTCCACAGGATTCAAACTTGAACCATTAAATTACAGAGAGAAGAGACAGACGTGAAGACATTTCCAGAAGGTCAGTGTTAGTTTATTCTTTTCAGTCTGACTCTGTCATTATCTCAGCTGCAGTTTGACTCTTTAAAACCTGTTGTCTGGAACAAATAGCAGTAAATTAAAGCTGCTGTAACTTATCAATTTTAATTTGTATTAATTAATATTTTTCAACAATGTAGCTGCAAATGAGTAAAACACAATAAAACAAAAATACAAAACCATAGAGCAGAATAGAATAGAAACCCTTTTAACAAATAAGTCTAAAACTTTTATAATTTGAAAGTCTTTAAATATTAATTGTAAAATCTTCAAAAATACATGTGTAAAAACTAAATATAAATCATCATTTAAAAATACCTTTCAAACCTTAAAAACAGGTTTTGATAAATAAGGTTTTTAGGATAAAATAATTTCTATAACATCAGTTTTAAAATAGAGAAATACAACTCAAATGTTTAGGAAGAAACTTTTAATGATTTTATTCCAGACAACATTTAACAAATCCCAGCAAAGATAATGACAGACATTTGACCACAAGGAAACTCTTGTTAGAGCTGATTAGGGTCAATGTAGTTATGAGCACATTTTCCAAAGAGGAACGTGTCTACTAAGCATCTCTGTGATCATTTAACTGCTTGTGGTACAATTATCAATTAAACAATTGTATCATAAGCAGTTGAATGGTCTCACAGGTGTTAAATAAATAACATTGGAAAATGTGCCCATGACTACATCATAGATGGTAGAGAAAAACAAAGTGTTTTACAGCAGTTAGACGATGGAGGTCTTTTATCTAATTAACAACTTTGTAACACTTCTGACTTCTTTCATCCACTTCAGGTCTTCAGCTGCTGTCGTCTTCTTCTGCTGCAGAGACAAGAACGTGTTAATCACAGAAACTGATCAGTAAATCTATTTTTCCTTTCCTAAACTGACCTAATTCATGTATTTATACCATGATTCATGTTTATCAGAGATAGATAAACATGAACCATGTGTACATACATTAAAAAAATTAACTGTACCAAGTTATTTCACGAAAACTATTTTTACTTACTAAATTATTTTTTACGTGTGCTACTACATTTTTTAACAACATAATATCCTGTGGCATCTTTTAATGACAGAATACACTGACATTTTTATGCCTTAAGACAAAAGAACTATCTTAAAGCAGCAATCTTATCTTTGTTTTCCACAGACGCATATTCACACACACACACCTTTACACAGTGTTTGTGGGTTAAGTTAGATTTTGCATTCATCATTTCATTTTGGTATTTCGCTATTTCAAACAAGTGCAATATCATTGCTCAAATCCATTCTGTTACTGTGTACATAGTCCTGTTTATATTGTTATAAATGATGTTTTATATCTTGTTTGTCATGCCTTTTTATTATTTTTGCTGCTGCAACACTGAAATTTCCCTGCTGTGGGACTTAACTGTTGGATTATCTTATGCTTACTCAAATAAATACTTCTGAACAATGAATATTTTGCCAGCCTGTTTTATATTGTCTGAAAGTGAATATTTTTAGACAGGGGTTAGGGTTACAGCTTTTGACCACTTTTGGCCGGAGGTTAAAGTTTGGGCAACAGATTTTGGTGTTAGCCTTATTATACTATGACATTTTTTGATGACTTTTGAATGACATACTATACTATGACATTTTTTGATGACATACTATGACATTTTTGATGACTTTTGATGACATACTATACTATGACATTTTTTGATGACTTTTGATTACTATGACATTTTT